>NC_092714.1:107038312-107339305 GCF_047496885.1 Scyliorhinus torazame | reverse complement strand
CCGCCACAAGGTTCAACCGAATACCGATCAAAGAACCAATACACCAGTTAGTTAGGTCAAAGTCAATGCTACTTTATTTACACACAGTATGATTTACTCATGCACAATAACACTACAGGCTAAACTATGTCTATCACTAACACCTATACTTAACTTCGGGTGCCCACTTAGGTCAGAGGAACAATGGCCGTTGTTCGGATCTGAGGCTGTTGGGTTTGAAGAGGTAGCAGGAGTACAGCTAAGGTCGTCCGTCTGGTAGCGAGCGTTGAACTTGAACTTACTTGCTTCTGGTGGTGCAGGTAGAAGGGTCTCTCCAGTTGAGAGCCGAATCCAAGAGAGGGAACACATGGCGAGGGTTCCTTCTTATACTTGGGGGGGGCTTTGTGCGCTTTTAGGTGGGCCTTAAATTTGGTCCCAATTAATTGGGCAGCTTCTCGATCACTGCCATCGATCTGAGCCAATAAAGGGGCGGGTGCCTTGATGGCTGGGCATGTCCTAAGTGGCCATTGGCCTTGCTTTGTTTGTGTCTTCTTGCTGAGGTAGTGGCGCCGGAATGTCTGCGACAGTATCGGCTACCTGAACAATAGTTCTTTGTTTATCAGAGATGGGCCATCAATGTGCAAATTGGCCAAGAGTTTCGGTTCCGTCTGCAGTCTGTCTTCTGAATACACATTCAGGCTCTGTGCCTGCTTGTTTACTTTGCATTGTCCATTTTTCCCTGTATGCTCTGCGAGTGTCCATTTTATAAACTGAAAGTGACCATCCCAGATGGCTACACTCCCTCCTTATGATGCTCAATGCGAAGTGTGAAGGATCACATTACTGAATCTTCTTTGTTCTCTGCCTAAGTCAAGCACCCGCAATCAAGGACCGGTTCTATCCTACTCTGTCCTATGGATTCGAACTTTACCTAAATTGCTTTTATTTACATCATATCATTATAAAATCCTAAGGGGCACTGTAACATTCAAGCATATATTACATTTCTTTTTCTTTAAATCATGGGAACCTCGAACTATCTTCCTCTAAACTACATTCAGGCTGTTTAGCCAATAAAAAGAATTTACAAACAGTGTAAAACTACACAATAGCAGCATTACATGTCTCTGTATCTTGGCGGTCAAGTACAGAAAAGTCACATCCTTTTTTATTAGAACAAAACAAAAATTAGTCAATGCACTTTATTTATTTAGAGAGAGTGGGGGGTTTGCTGGAGTCTGAAAATAGGGGGTCTAAGTGTGTATACTGGAGTGCGGGAGGCTTTCCTTCGCCATTTCCGAAGTCTCAGTGTCTGGATGACACTGCAGAGTATTGCTTTCACGAATAGGGCTTCTACGATATATGAAAGGGAATACCATTTGATAAGGTTGTCGCACCAGGTTGGTGTATCAGTGGCTGTCTCTGGGTGTGGTGTATGGCAGGGATGGGAAACATTCACGGCCTGTGGGGTAGGGGTCAGGGGGGTCGCTTCCGTGCGCAACTGTAGTGATCCCACGACGATCCAAATGTAGGTCATGATGTCCGACTTCATTTTTCTCTTGGTCTTCCTCTGTCTTTTGGTGTTTTGGATTTCCTGTGGACACAAGAATAATATCTGCTATTACCATGTTTAAGATCTCGTATGTCTGTCTGTCTCTCCTTTTATTATCAATTGCCATTAGAATAGTCACCATATGTGACTCCCTCATTTTTTTTTTAAACCAAATATTTTTGGGGACAAGTCATCCGAAAAAGAAATACTGTCACAGTGCGAGCAGTCTCGCAGCCTGTATGGCCGATGCGCTGAGTGGGGGGACAATTTCTCCACCCAGCAGCCAATTGTTTCATCCAAGTGTTTGAGGATGTAAATAGCATGTGGCGATAGCGACCTAAGGGTCGCCGGAAAGCAAAAAAACTTGTGGCAAAGAGCATTCTTTAAACCACATACTAAGAAACAGTAAAAGAGTTTCGAAATAAAAGCTCCGATGGGATGCGTATGGGCCACGGCGGGGCAAGAATGGGTGGAATCCCGGGTAGGGCGGTGACCAGTGCCATAGGTGCACTACCTGAGCGTAGCTGACCAGATGGGGGTCCTCAGGCAGGGCGGGGACCAGTGCCATTACTCCACTGCTTGGGTGACCGGACAAGAATGGAAAGAATTTGTGTTCACCGTGGATAAACTGCCTCTTATGATTGCCGTTGAATCAGAAGAGTAGCTATGACTGTGTCAAGTGGTGTCTGTCGACAAACTTGTTCCTCTAACTGCCATGTGGCGTCAAAAGAGTAGTTGTGACTGCATCAAAATTTGGCGCGGGGCCATGAATAAACTGTATCAAAGGGTCATACACAATACAAACATTCAACATGTAACATATCAAACTAAAATAACAAAACGGGCAGGCTCCATCAGAAAGGACACCGTAAATCTCAATCGGTTCCTTTTTCCCATCATCTGGGCACCTCATTGTTCTACTGCAAAAAGAGTCGCAAAGGGGCTACCCTGGTGGGAGTCAGACTCTGAGTCATCATCTTCTCCCGGTTGCCAACCTCATGACTGGAGTAGCTGTGCCAAGGTGGCCTGGGCCGACGTGGGGTCCATCTCATCGTTATGGGTGAGTCTGTAGGAATTGTCACGGTGCCAATGCTTAATGTCTAGGTTGGACGCGGTAGTGGGCAATCCATCGTCATTGGGCGGTGTGTCCGGTTCAGGGGCTTTTATACAAGTGGTCCCGAAGGGGTCAAACATATCGTGTTTGGAGTCGCTGGGAGTGGGGCCTGGTGCAGAATTGAAATCGTGTGGTGGTTCCATGGGGTCTAATGTATCAGTGCTGTCGCTGTCAGTGTCGGTCGAATGAAGGGAGAGGCGGAGTCGTGTCTCTGGGGGTGGAGTCGAAGTGGTGTCCGAGGACGGGCTGGTCTGGTTGGGGGAGTGTAGGAATAGGTCGTCCATGGGCGGGGCGTGTTCATCTGCTGCTGCGAGTGAGATGTGGTGGGAGTGGTTGCTCTGTCTGCCATAAGCCTTATGCTGGTTTATGTGAAACCATCCTGACTTGCCATTAGGATAAGTGATCTTATAAACGGAGGGGCTGACTTTATCTGAAATTGAGTAGGGTCCTGCGAATTTGGGGGAAAGAAATGAACTGGGGTTGTACAGGGAGAGCATGACTTGCTGTCCTACTGAAAATTCCGTCAGATGTACCGTCTTATGAAAACATGTTTTGCTCTTTTTTCCGTGTGCCAAGCCTAACAACTGCTGCGAGCTGGGCAGCTTTAACATTTTCCAGGATGTGTTGTACTGCTTTCTCATGGGTGAGGGCGGTGACTGTGGGGCTGGCCAAATTAAGCCCTAACAAATATTCTGTTACCTTCATGGGTCGTCCAGTCATGAGGGTGTGGGGGACATATCCTGTCGAAGTTGATACCATGTTCCTAATGAACATGAGTGCAAATGGGAGAACTGTGTCCCATGTTGTATTGTGCTGTTGCACCATTTTCCTCAGAGTTGCTTTGAGGGTTCTATTCATGCGTTCTACAATTCCGCTTGATTGGGGGTGATAGGCAATATGAAATTTTTGTTGTATGCCGAAAATTGTGAGGACATTTTTCATGATGCGTCCTGTGAAATGTGAGCCTGACTCGATACTATGGGGAAGGCCCCATCTTGTGAAGATGTGCTGTGTTCGAATCTTGGCTGTCGTTTTGGCCGTGTTAGTTCTCGATGGAAAAGCTTCCACCCATTTTGTGAGGGTGTCGATTACTACCAACACATACATAAAAAACATTTTTGCAGGGAGGGAGCGGACCTATATAATCTATCTGTAAATTAGTCCAGGGGCCATTAACAGTGTGGGTGTGACTGAGTTGACCTTTCCTCGCATACCTGTCTGGATTGTTCTGGGCGCAAATCAAACAGTTTTCAATGTAATGAGTCACATTGGATTTTAAATCGGGCCACCAGCAGAAACACAAAGCAGCTTTTGCCCAGCACATCTGCCTGCTCTTCATCTGCTTTTCCTTGTTCTGACCTTCCCTGAAGGGACTGTTCCCAAGCTCGGAATAATCTCTTTAATACCCATTTCTCATTATGTGTGTCGTCTGAGGGGTCATAATTGGTGCAAGCTCTCTGTCCTTCTTCGGTCGCGTGGGAGACTAGGATTCAAGTCCATTTGGCCATATTTTCTGGTGTCAAATGGGCGCAGACTAACTCTCCAAATACTGCTGTAAAGTGGGACCAAAGACGTCCAGCAAACGCTGTCGGTGCTCAATCTTTTCCTGTCTGCATTTATTGAGTCCTTCTACGGGATCTCCCTTATTGTAGCCGATCGCATCTAAGATCGCTGCATGCATTTCTTGGAGGGTGCCTCCTCCTACATTTTGTGGGTCGGGAAGGGCTGCCATGACTGAGGGGTCGAGGCTCAAAACTGTGAGCATAACTTGCTCTCTTTCGTCCAGGCCATACATGGTCGCCTGTTCTTTTACTTTCGCAAAATAATGGTGCGGGTCCGATGTGGGTTGGAACGTGTCCCTTAATTGAGTGACGGTTAATGGGGTAGTGTACAGAAAATCGGGGTCGCCGTTTGTTGTGGCCCTGCGCTGTGTGGTGACAGGGTTCATGGGATTGTGCACTACCTGTGCAGTCGGGGGTGGGGGTGCTTTCCTTTTCTGGGTTTTATTTGGAGTACAGGTTCCATGTACATAGCGATGGGCAGTTTCATTTAGCTCCTGCCAATCGGGGCCATTTTCCTGATCTAGCTGGGGTCCAAATGTATCTTGGAAACCATTTTGTACTGAGAGCAGGGATTGCAGGTCTGCAATTTGCTTTCGACATTTGGCGTGGTTTACCGAACTCTGCTTTTGTTCCGTGGTGGAACTGTGGAGTGCTCGTAGGGCTGCTTATAAATCCTGACATTGCTTCTTTAATTGCTCGACTTGAAGTTCTGTCTCTTCTCGTACCAACACCGCGCGTTGCGTGTCTTGGTAGGCCTTATCGTACTGGGACTGAAAGCTGCTTAGATGAACGAGACAAGATTGGTGTGCCCGTTTGACACCAGCCATCTCCTTGTCCTTCGCTGCTAACTGCTCTCTAAGTTGCTTATTAACTTTCTCGCACTCGCTAACGTCTCCCTCACTATTCTTCTCTCTGTCTCGAATCTCTCTGCGGAGCATCTTCACAACCTCCTCTGTGCCTCGCAATTGTGCCAAGCAGGACACGATTGCCATCGGCTTACGAACTTTTCCTAAACTCTTCTTATGAATCTCGGTCAGGTTATCCCACCAAGTCTGTCCTATACTTCTGGGACCTGTTTCCTCATTTGCGCAGACTTCGCTCCAAAGGGGCCATCCTTTCCCTTTTAGATACTTCCGAATTTCCTCTTCCCATATGGGACACTGCCCTGCTCTATTGGTCGCTGCGACCTTGAATCCTGGGGGTTCATAAGGCGTTCCATTGCCTTCATTGCCATTTCTACTGTAATCTCTGGGTTTCTACCGTAAATTTGGAACAGGGGGGAATAAAGCGGTGATGCAAACACGGGTAAGGCTTAAACTATTTTCCGGTCTACAAAACTCCCAACAGTTTTACGCAACAAAATATATCGAGGTTACCTTGTATCCCTTGTTCGTACACATGCAAATGACACACTTCCGAATCTTGGAGATTTGATCGATACTGGTCTTACGCTTGCGGTTTTTACTTTTTCCAATTGGGTTTCTAATTCAAAGTTGGGTTCTCTCGGAGTGACAAAGTCACTTCTAGGTTGAATCCCGTCAGATGTCGCCAGTAATGTTGCTCTCTTTTAATGGTTATAAATATAGAGATTAATCCTAATTATGAATATGCTTTCAGAGTCGCCAGGTATCTCCCGATACCGCCACAAGGCTCAACCGAATACCGATCAAAGAACCAATACACCAGTTAGTTCGTTCAAAGTCAATGCTACTTTATTTACACACAGTATGATTTACTCATGCACAATAACACTACAGGCTAAACTACGTCTATCACTAACACCGATACTTAACTTCGGGTGCCCACTTAGGTCAGAGGAACAATGGCCGTTGTTCGGATCTGAGGCTGTTGGGTTCGAAGAGGTAGCAGGAGTACAGCTAAGGTCATCCGTCTGGTAGCGAGCGTTGAACTTGAACTTACTTGCTTCTGGTGATGCAGGTGGAAGGGTCTCTCCAGTTGAGAGCCGAATCCAAGAGAGGGAACACATGGCGAGGGTTCCTTTTTATACTTGGGGGGCTTTGCGCGCTTTTAGGCGGGCCTTAAACTTGTTCCCAATTAATTGGGCAGCTTCTCGATCACTGCCATCGTTCTGAGCCAATCAAGGGACGGGTGCCAAATCTAAGTGGCCGTTGGCCTTGTTTTGTTTGTGTCTTCTTGCTGGGGTAGTGGCACCGGAATGTCTGGGACAGTATCGGCTACCTGAGCAATAGTTCTTTGTTTATCAGAGATGGGCCATCAATGTGCAAATCGGCCAAGAGTTTAGGTTCTGTCTGCAGTCTGTCTTCCGAATACACATTCAGGCTCTGTGCCTGCTTGTTACTTTGCATTGTCCATTTGTCCCTGTATGCTCTGCGAGTGTCCATTTTATATGCTGAAAGTGGCCATCCCAGATGGCTACAATGAGTACTTGTGGAAATCAGGCAGACTGATTTTCCAAATCTTGCTTTCTAAAGCAACGCTGCCTTGCAAAGTTTACCTTGGCATGTCTAAACATTCTAACCTGCAAGTTTCCTTCGGATTCAGTCATTGTAATTTCAAAGAAAGATGGGCAGAAGGACGTTTGATACAAAATATCAATGGAATTTTCATTACTGTTACAGCAGCTCATTCAGAGAACCCTCAAGTATATTTGGTGTTTGTACCTGAACCAACTGGCTAGCTTCGTAATGAAAAATACATAAATGGCCCAAATCTTCCACTCTCTGGACTGTTGGAGAGCAGACCTATGACCCAAGGAGCGTGTCTGTACCCCATAGAATTCGAGATGTGCTAACTCTGCGGGAATTGTCTGGGATGTTTGAATGACCAATGAGCAGCTCCCCTGTTCCCAGGATCTTCCAAATAAGTCTCCAACTCGAAGATTGAGACTGAGACTTATGACTGTCTGACAGTACCTGGATAATTAGTCAGGAAATGTTAGAGAGAATAATTGCAGTCTAACTCCTGGGTAACTATACAACCGATCCCCCTCTGCCCCACCCCAATCACTCACACTGTGACTTCTGTAATTTATTTTGCTGTTCTCTGCATGGATTCTTGCACTGAAAGAGTTCTACTGCACCATGGGGCAGAAGTCTGGCCTTTTTAAATGCATTCGGACAAGTGGGTAATTTTCAGTCTGATCAGTGTCAGAAAAAACGGTTCCAATGCAAATTTGAAGATTTGGCCCAATTTGTTGTTCCCTAAATTTGGCCGGAAACTTTCTCAAGTGAACTTGAAATCTATGAAATATGGCATGTCACCATTGATTCTTGCACGTGACTTCAATGAATAAATAATTTAATTGCTGGATGGCAACTGAAAAATGAGATTAAAGGACAGGTGAATCGAGATGCAGTGGGATATGTTTAAAAGTATATTTTAGAAAACACAGAATAGATACATTCCATTGAGAAAGAAGGATTCCATGGAATTCCACCATCTGTGGCTAACTAAAGAAGTTAAAGTTCCCCTCTTGTTCACCTTGGCGATTGGCTACTTGGCTATTGCAGCACGGTAGCACAGTGGTTAACTCAGTTGCTTCACAGCTCCAGGGTCCCAGGTTCGATTCCTGGCTTGGGTCACTGTCTGTGTGGAATTTGCCCGTTCTCCCCGTGTCTGCGTGGGTTTCCTCCGGGTGCTCCGATTTCCTCCCACAGTCCAAAGATGTGCAGGTTAGGTGGATTGGACATGCTAAATTGCTCTTAGTGTCCAAAAAAGGTTAGGTAGTCTTACTGGGTTACAGGGATACAGAAGAGGTGTGGGCTTAGGTAGGGTGCTCTTTCAAGGACTGGTGCAGACTCAATGGGCCAAATGGCCTCCTCCTGCACTGTAAATTCTATGATTCTATTGCGCTGAGGGGTTCAGGCTTATGGAGGGGGATAGTGAGAGGGGGATAGTGAGAGGGGGATGGGGTATCGGGTGTCTTTGTATGCAGATGATTTGCTGCTGTGCATTTCGGACCCGGGTTTGCTGGTGAGGGAGATAATGGGGTTGCTAGGGAAATTGGGAGCATTTTCGGGCAATAAACTGAATTTAGGGAAGGGCGAGTGTTTTGTTGTGCCTTCTCCAGGTGCAGAGATGGGAGTGGAAGGCTTGCCATTTAGTATAGCGACAACTCACTTCAGGAGGTACCTGGGGGTGCAGGTAGCGCGGGACTGGGTACGGCTCTGTAAGCTAGATGTCACGAGCCTGGTGGGGAAGGTGAAGGAGGATTTGGGAAGGTGGGATATTTCCTCTTTGTCGTTGGCAGGCCGGGTGCAGGCAGTCAAAATGAATATTTTGCCACGGTTTCTGTTTTTCTTTTAGTGTCTACCAGTCTTTTTGCAAAAGGCATTTTTCTGAGGGTGGATAGGCTGGTCTCACCGTTTGTGCGGGCAGGGAAGGTAGTGATGATATGAAGGCGGTGCTCCAAAGGGATTGGCAGTTGGGGGGGGCTTGCACTATGTGGTAGTATGCATTAGGGGTCATGTGGGACTGTGAAGTCGTGATGTCATTGGCTGACAGATCCCGGGTCCTGGTTGGCCGTTGACCTCTAGCTCCGCCCTGAAGGCGAAGTATAAGAACCAGGAGTCCTCCCCCGCAGGCAGTCTATTACTGAACTGCGGGGGAACAGTCATGCTTAATAAAGCCTCATCGACTTCACTCTATTCGTCTCTCGGAGTCTTTGTGCGCTACACACTAATACTGGGCAGCGAATGCAGAGAAGGTGTGAGGTGGGAGTAAGGAGAGAGGGTTTCTTTGGGTGCATATTGTGGTAAACCACGTTATTGTCTTATATTCACTGTGCTGTATTGTACATGCCTGGGCTTGTCCAGGCTGGCTCCGCCTGTGGTTCCTCCCCTCAGGCTTCTGTAGAAAAGTGGCAAGTCTCCGCCTCCGGTCCAAGTTCGGGTCCAGAGGCAGGAGACTTGCTGTTTAGTGTATTAAAGCCTCAGTTACGTTTATCACTCGTCGTCTATTATTGATGGTGTATCAATTTAATACACTAAACTTCTAAAGATGAACTCCTCACTCAAGCCTGATCGCTTGCAATTGGACCCACAAGCAGCTGACGCTACAGAGACTTTTGAACACTGGCTAAGCAGCTTCGAGGCGTACCTCGCATCTTTCAACAAAGACTTCACAGACCTCCAGAAGAAGCCGGTCCTCCACGCATGGGTGAGCCCAAGAGTCTTTAACCTCGTACGCGGAGGCAATTACGCTGCTAAAGGGACATTACGTGAAATCCGGTAACCAGGTATATGCTAGGCACTCCTTGCCATGAGATGCCAACGCCCTGGGGAATCACTTGCGGAATTCCTGTGTGCCTTGCGCATCCTCTGCCAGAACTGTGACTGCCGAGCGATATCGGCCACCCAGCACGCGGAGCTGCTGATCAGGGATGCCTATGTCGCGGGCATGCACTCGAACTATATCCGCCAACGATTATTAGAAGGGGGGACGCTCAGCCTCCCAGAGACAGTACAACTCTCCAACTCACTCCAACTCCCAGAACATGGGAGCCTACACCTTCGACTGCGCGGCACCCTCGTGGGTCTCTTGGGCGCAGCCATCAACCGACCCGGGTGCGACGCAAGCCTGCGCCCCGCAGCGGCCTGCCAACGCCGAAGGCCCGAAGTGCTACTTCTGCAGCCAGAGTAATCAACCCCGACAACGTTGCTCAGCACGGAACGCGACCTGTAACGGCTGTGGGAAGAAAGGACACTTTGCAAACGCCTGCCAGGCCCAACCCCCCCTAAATCTTCTAGGCCCAGCAGCGGTGCCTGCTGCCTGTCGGGGCCACCCCCAGCTGTCGCGCCACCCACCATTTGCGACCCATGGGCGCCGCCATCTTTAATTTCGGCCGACACGTGCGTCCACGGGAGCCGCCATCTTGGACGCCATCTTACACCTCACCCGCCACGTGCGACCCACGGGGGCCGCCATCTTGGATGTCATCTTGCACCTCACCCACCATGGGCGACTCATGGGGCCGCCATCTTGGGACCACTCCGGGGCCTCCCGGGAGCCCTGCTCACCCGACCGTATGCTGGCCGCCGTCACCTCCAACCGGCCTACCGACCGCCTTCCGACACCCGCCTCCATCACACTCGACCAGTCCCGGCCGCACCACCTCGCGAAGTCCACGATGACCGTCCGGATCAACGGGCATGAGACGGCCTGCATTTTCGACTCCGGGAGCACAGACAGCTTCATACACCCAGATACGGTAAGGCGCTGCTCCCTCCCCATCCTACCCGTGACCCAGAAAATCTCCCTGTCTTCCGGATCCCACGCAGTGGAAATCCGGGGGTACTGTGTCGCGACCCTCACTCTGCAAGGCGTAGAGTACACCAACTTTAGGCTCTACGTCCTCCCCCATCTCTGCGCTGCCCTATTACTGGGGCTCGACTTCCAGTGCCATCTCCAGAACCTTACCCTAAAGTTCAACGGACCCCTGCCCCCCCTCACCATCTGTAGCCTCGCAACCCTTCAGGTCGCCCCACCCTCCCTCTTCGCAAACCTCACCCCGGACTGTAAGCCCGTAGCTACCAGAAGCAGACACTACAGTGCCCAGGACAGGGCCTTCATCAGGTCAGAGGTCCAGCGACTCCTGCGCGAGGGGATCATTGAGGCTAGTACCAGCCCCTGGAGAGCCCAAGTGGTGGTCGTCAAGACTGTGGAGAAGCACCGGATGTTCATCGATTATAGCCAGACCATCAACCGGTACACGCAGCTCGATGCGTACCCCCTCCCCCGCATATCTGACATGGTCAATCAGATTGAGCAGTATCGAGTCTTCTCTACAGTCGACTTGAAGTCTGCATGCCACCAGCTCCCTATCCGCTGGAGGTCCGCCAATACACTGCCTTCGAGGCAGACAGCCGCCTCTATCACTTCCTCAGGGTTCCCTTCAGCGTCACCAACGGGGTCTCGGTCTTCCAAAGGGAAATGGACCGAATGGTTGACAAGTACGGGCTGCGGGCCACGTTCCCGTACCTAGACAATGTCATCATCTGCGGCCGTGACCAGCAGGACCATGACGAGAACCTCCGGTGCTTCCTCCACACCGCGAAACCCCTGAACCTAACTTATAATAGAGAGAAATATGTATTTCGCACAACCCGCCTGGCCATCCTCGGCTACGTCGTGGAACACGGAGTCCTAGGGCCCGACCCTGACCGCATGCGCCCCCGCCTGGTACTCCCCCTCCCCCACTGCTCCAAGGCCCTGAAGAGATGCCTGGGGTTCTTCTCTTACTATGCCCAGTGGGTCCCCAACTACACGGACAAGGCCCGCCCACTGATCAAGTCCACCACGTTTCTCCTGACGACTGAGGCCCGACTGGCCTTCGATCGCATCAAAGCAGACATTGCCAAAGCCGCGATGCATGCTGTGGACGAGTCCAACCCTTTTCAAGTGGAGAGCGATGCGTCGAACCTTGTTCTGGCCGCTACACTCAACCAGGCGGGCAGTCCCAGGGCTTTCTTCTCCCGTACCCTCCATGCCTCTGAAATTCGGCACTCCTCCGTCGAAAAGGAGGCCCATGCCATAGTAGAATGTGAGACATTGGAGGCATTACCTGGCCGGCAGGCGATTCACCCTCCTAACTGACAAACGGTCGGTTACCTTCATGTTCAATAACACACAGCAGGGCAAGATTAAGAATGACAAGATTCTGAGGTGGAGGATCGAGCTCTCCACCTACAGCTATGATATCTTGTATCGGCCCGGGAATCTCAATGAGCCCCCCGATGCCCTATCCCGCGGTACATGTGCCAGCGCACAAGTAGACCAACTCCGGGCCCTCCACATCGACCTCTGTCACCCGGGGGTCACGCGCTTTTTCCACTTTATCAAGGCTCGCAACCTGCCCTACTCCATCGAGGAGGTCAGGTCCATGACCAGTGATGCACGATCAATGACCACTAAAGCGAGGTTGTAGTCCAACTGAAGGCTTTAATAAGCTAGATGTTTCCCCCAGCTGCTCAGGTACAGAATGAGGGCTGCTGGGGCGGCACGGGTTCTTATACCCCGCCTATCAGGGCGGAGCTATCATACACCACTACTTGAGCTCTCCAGGGGCTGTTACTGGCTTCAATGACCCCTTCCCTCAATAGCCTTTGGACCTCTGACCTAATGAAGGTCCGATCCTGGGCACTGTAGCGTCTGCTCCTGGTGGCCACGGCTTTGCAATCCGGGGTGAGGTTCGCAAACAGGGAAGGCGGGTCGACCTTAAGGGTCGCGAGGCCGCAGACAGTAAGGAGGGGTATAGGGCCGCCGAATTGGAAGGTCAGACTTTGAAGGTTACACTGGAAGTCTAAACCCAGGAGTGTAGCCGCGCAGAGGTGGGGAAGTAGAGACGGAAATTTTTGAACCCCCTTCCCTGGACTGTGAGGTTTGCTACACAAAACCCCTTTATCTCCACTGAGTGTAAACCAGAGGCCAGTGAGATTTTTTGATTAATGGGATGGATGAGGAGAGAACAGCGCCTTACCGTGTCGGGGTGTATGAAGCTCTCCGTGCTCCCAGAGTCGATTAGGCAGGATGTCTCGTGCCCGTTGATGAATACGGTCATCGTAGCGGTTGAGAGTGTTCGAGGCCGAGACTGATCTAGAGTCACCGAGGCCAATCGCAGCAGTTGAGAGTTCTGCTCAGGCAGTGTTCAACCGAGCTGGGATCCTGGAGGTTCATCCAAGATGGCGTCTCCCATTGGTCACACATGGCTGGGGGTGCACAATATGGCGGCACCCATCCCTCCAACGTGGCGTCCGCGGAACAAGATGGGTGGCGCTCGGATCCGCACGTGGCCCTGGGATATGGAGGTGGCAGCGACCGCTGGCTGCACGGGGCCCGTGGAGAAGTTTGCGGTTGCGGTCCGCATTCGCCGCTGGAGACCGCGGCCACCGCTTGGGCCTGGCATACCCCCACGAAATGGTCCTTTTTGCCGCATCCCTTGCAGGTGGATGCGCGGGCCGGGCCGCGCTGGCGGGGGTGCTTGGCCTGCCTGCAAAAGTAGCAGCGGGGCCCCTCGGGGTTGCCAGGCCGCCTTGCAGCGCAGACCCGTGGGGAAATGGGGGAAGTCTCGGGGTCGGCTGCGGAGGGGTTCCACGCTGCCCAGGGGGCTGCCGCGGGGTCGGGAACGTATGCGCGGGCGTTCCTGGAGGCCATGTCCAGGGAGCCTGCAAGGGCCTGTGCCTCCCTGAGACCCAGGGAGTCCTTTTCTAACAGGCCCTGGCGGATTTGTGACAATAGCATACCTGCCACGAAAGCGTACCGGAGTAAGAGTTCCATGTGTTCGCTCGCTGAAACTTGCGGGCAGCCGCAGCTTCTTCCCAACACCAGGAGTGCGCGGTAGAATTCCTCCAGCGATTCCCATGGGGTTTGTCGCCTTGTTGCAAGCAGGTGCCGGGCGTAGACCTTGTTTACCGGGCGGATATAGTGTCCTTTTAGCAGCTCTATTGCTGCATCAAAGTCTTCTGCTTCCTCGATGAGGGTGTAAATCTCCGGGCTCACCTTTGAGTGCGGGACGTGCAGTTTCTGCTCTCCCGTGGGTGCGTTTTCGGCTGTCTCGAGATACCCTTTAAAGCATGCCAGCCAGTGCTTAAAGATTGCCGCTGAGTTTGCCGCGTGGGGGCTAAGTTGCAGGCACTCCGGCTTAATTCGGCGCTCCATCCTTTCTTCTTAAAAAAACTAGCTTATTAAATTGATGCACGATCAATGACCACTAAAGCGAGGTTGTAGTCCAACTGAAGGCTTTAATAAGCTAGATGTTCCCCCCAGCAGCTCAGGTACAGAATGAGGGCAGCTGGGGCCGCACGGGTTCTTATACCCCGCCTATCAGGGCGAAGCTATCATACACTCTAACCAATAGAAAGCATACAGTTTTCACCAATGGTGTTTTCGCCTATCAGGTACCGTAATACCTATAATACCACAACCAGGAACTACCAGGTCTGCGCGGAATGCAAACCGCACTTCTATCGGCCAGACAGAGCACATCTGGTAAAGCCCTCAGCATGGGCTTCAAAGGGCCCCTCCCCTCCACTGATCGTAACGTGTACTTCCTCAACATCGTTGACGAGTACTCCAGATTCCCCTTCGCCACCCCCTGCTCTGACATAACCTCTGCCTCCGTTATCAAGGCTCTGAACAGCCTTTTCACCCTGTTCGGGTTCCCCGCCTTTATCCACAGTGATCGGGGCCCCTTCTTTATGAGCGACGAGTTGTGTCAGTTCCTGCTCAGCATCGCCTCCAGCAGGACAACCAGCTATAACCCCCGGGGAAACGGACAGGTGGAGAGGGAGAACGCGACAGTCTGGAAGGCCGTCCTCGTGGCCCTACAGTCGAAAAGTCTCCCAGTCTCCCGTTGGCGGGAGGTCCTCCACTCCATCCGGTCGCTTTTATGTATGGCCACTAACGAGACTCCTCATGAGCGTATGTTTGCCTTCCCCAGGAAGTCCACCTCCAGGGTCTCGCTTCCGTCCTGGTTGACAGTCCCGGGGCCCGTACTTCTCCGCAAGCATGCAAGAAGCCATAAAACCGACCCCCTCGTCGAGAAGGTCCTGCTGCTCCATGAAAACCCCCAATATGCCTACGTGACACACCAAGACGGGCGGCAGGACACGGTCTCCCTTCGGGATTTGGCTCCTGCAGGATCCCCGGCGACCATCACCACCACACCCCACCCTACACCGTCTTCCGCCACCTCCGCCCACCTCCCTCAGGAACTGACTCCCGCAGGCCCACCAAGGACAAGCACCACCACCCCCGCCCATACATCCCCCCCCCCCCCCCCCCCTTCACCGACTCAACATCTGGGTGAAGAAGAAGTCAACACACTCCCGGACGCGCAGGTCTCGACGCTGGCACCCACACCACAGCCGGAACTGAGGCGATCACGGCGGAAGATCAAGGCCCCCGACAGACTTCACCCCCGCTGGACTTTTTTAAACAGGGGGTAAATGTGGTAAACCACGTCATTGTCTTATATTCACTGTGCTGTATTGTACATGCCTGGGCTTGTCCCAGCTGGCTCCGTCTATGGCTCCTCTCCTCAGGCTTCTGTATAAAAGTGGCAAGTCTCCGCCTCCGTACCCAGTTCGGGTCCAGAGGCGGAGACTTGCCACTTTTATACAGAAGCCTGAGGGGAGGAGCCACAGGCGGAGCCAGCCTGGACAAGCCCAGGCATGTACTGTATCACATATGGAGGCAGGTTCCTGCAAAGGGTAATGGGGTTGCGGCCGCTGGAAACGGTGCCGCTACCGTTTGCCCTGGGGAAGTATTCGGGGAATCCTGTGGTGGTAGTCATGCTGAACATTTGGGGGCAATTCTGACAGCATTTCAAATTGAGGGCAGGGCCGAGGATGATGCCAATAAGTGGGAATCATGGATTTGAGCCAAGGAGGATCGATGCGAAGTTCCATGGATGGTGGAGAAAGGGGTAAAAGAGATAAAGGATCTGTTTCTGGAAGGGAGATTCGCCAGTTGGAGGAGTTGGGGGTGAAGTATTGGCTCCAGCGTGAGGAGGGCTTCAGGTATATGCAGGTGCAGAATTTCACAAGAAAGGCTTTCCCCAGCTATCTGGCGGCACCGCCATCCTCGTTGGAGGAGGTGCTGTTGGTGGGGTCACTTTGGCGATCTACAGCAGGATTTTGGAGGAGGACAAGGAGTTCATGGAAGGGATTAAGGCCAAGTGGGAGGAAGAGTTGGGGATGGGGTTGGAAGAAGGATTAGGGTGTGAAGTGTTGCAAAGGTACAGTGCCTGGACCTTGTGCCCGAGGCTGGGGTTGATTCAGTTAAAAGTGGTGTTTAGGGCACACTTAACAAAGGCAAGGATGAGCCAGCTGTTTGAGGGGGTGGAGGATAGTTGCGAACGGTGTGGGGACCAATCTTGTACATATGTTCTGGTCCTGGACAAAGTTGGAGAAATATTGGGGGTCTTTTTTCAGAACAATATCCGAGGTTCTGCATAAGGTTCCAGATTGTAGTTGAATACAATTCTGTTGCTGCTGTGCCTCATGAATGCTCAGTCTTGAGTTGTTAGATTTGTTTGAAGTCTATCCTATTTAGCACGGCGGCAGTGCCACACAACACCAATGGAGGGTATCCTCAGTGCGAAGATAGAACTTTGTTCCTCAAGGACTGTGCGGTGGTCACTTCTACTGATACTGTCATGGACAGATGCATCTGCAGCAGGCAGGATGGTAAGAATGAGGTCCCTATTGTTCGTTCCCTCACCACCTGCTGCAGTCCCAGTCTATCAGCTATATCTTGTGGGACCCAGCAAGCTTGGTCTGTGGTACTACCGAGCCACTCTTGGTTGAAGTCCCCCACCTGGAGCATATTCTGCGCGATTGCCACCCTCAGTCCTTCCCCCAAATGGTGTTCAACATGGAGGAGTACTGATTCATCAGATGATGGTGGACGGTAATCAAATGAGATTTTCTTACCCATGTTTAACCTGAAGCCATGAGACTTCATGGGGTCCAGAGTCGATGTTGAAGACACTCAGGGCAACTCCCTCCCTCCCGTATACCACTGTCCCAACCTCTGCTGGTTCTGCCCTGACGGTGAGACAGGGCATACCCAGGAATGGTAATAGTGGTGTCTGGGACATTGTCTGTCAGGTATGATTCTGTGAGTATGATTATGTCAGGCTGTTGCTTGACTAGTCTGAGAGACAGCTCTCCCAGCTTTGGCACAAGCCTTCAGATGTTAGTGAGGAGGACTTTGCATAGTCAACAGGGTTGGGTTCGCCATTTCTGTTTCCGGTGTCTGGGTTGATGCCGGGTGCTCTGTCCGGTTTCATTCCTTTTTTATGTTTTTGTAGCGGTTGAATACATCTGAGTGGCTTCCTAGGCCACTTCAGAGGGTATTTAAGAGTCAACCACATTGCTGTGGGTCTGGAGTCACATGTAGGCCAGACCAGGTAAGGATGACAGATTTCCTTCGGTAAAGCACATTTGTGACTCAGATGGGTTTTTACAACAATCAACAGTGGTTTCATGGTAATCATTAGGCTTTAAATTCCAGATATTTTATTGAGTTTAAATTCCACCACCTGCTGTGATTAATAAGAGGGTGAATGATTATCGGGGATCGGCAGGAATTTGGGGTTGAAGTTACAATCAGATCAGCCATGATCTTAATGAATGGCAGGGCAGGCTTGAGGGGCCAAGTGGCCTACTCCTGCTCCTAATTCAAATGGACATATGAGAGAGGGCAATAAATAAACATCAGAGAACAGAGGAATAAAATGCCTTGAATTCTAACCAGCGTTACAATTGGCAAACTGACTTCACTGACGGGAACATTTTGTTGATGGCTTTGCATCTGTTTTCATTTAAACATACGGTCAGTTTAAAAAGCACATCGGGAAAAGCATGATGGGAATTTCCTACTCATTCCTGTGTAATTCCAAGCAACAGCTGACCATCTGTATCATGTCAAAATATCCAATAATAACGCCAATGCACCAGCATAAATTAGTACTGAAATTCAATAAACGTGACATTTTTTCAAAGAATTTGCTGCTTTAATTTGAAATGAAATTTCAACATCTCAGTACGTTATTTAAAGGATATTTTGACCATCATTTCAATGAGTGGGATTTTCTGCACCCTCCACAATGTGTTTTGTGGCAGCAGAGACGGACCAGCGGTGGGATCTTCTAGTTCCGCTGTTGTCAGTGGGTTTTACCGTTGTTAACACCTTGCGCCACCGGGAAACCCTTGGCAGAGGGTCGTCATCAGTTGAGACTGGAAGATTCCGCCAGCAGGAGCAGCCGGCAAATGTCAGCCAATATTTTGTGTCAACACTTTTTGTATGATGTGTAAATGTTGCTTAAAAAGTCCACACCAGGTGAGTCATTTACTGATGTGTTCAAGTTACCTCTTGTTTCTTGGTCAAAATTAAAGATTTTTTTCTGTGCAATAACTGTGGCTATGTCAACATACTTTCTGCAGATGGGTTTGGCAGGTCATTCCTCTGGCTAATTCTACTATTGAAACTCTGAAATTGGAACTGGTAAATAGTAACCCAGGAGTTTTCACAATGGAGATCGATCCCAGAAAACCCGTGAGTATCTTTAAGAAGTGAGAGCATACCTATGAGTACTCATTTTTCTGTTTGGCACCATGTAATTCACAGAAAAATAACTTAATGTCATTGTGCTAAAATTTCTTGTCTGACATCCAGTATTGTATGAACAGGAACTTCCTCCAACAAAATATCAGGATGAACCAAGCTGTTATCAATGGTCCCACCACAATTTTGGTGCTCTTGCCACCCACTCTCACTCCCCCTGTCGACTATCTGAGGCTGAACTATTCTGTTTGAAATCTTGATGTCATGAACTGAGAGTCCGCCTACCCCACCATCACCAATACCACTTACTTCCATCTCCGCCCTTGGCTCAGCGTATTTGCTGCTGAAACCCTCATCAATGCCTTTATTACTTCTGGACGTGACTATTGCAATGCTCTCCTGGGCAGTCCCCACCTGCAACCTCTCTAAATTTGAGCTCATTTAAAATTCTGCTGCCTGTAGTGTTACAAACTCAGTTGATGATTTAACTGGATGGCTCAAAAGATTGTAATGTTTTTACCAGAAAATGTGAATAAACAGAATCACAGGACCACTGATTAGTTTTAATAGCAAGGAAAGAAACATTTATTAAATATGAAAAATTGGATTTTAATAGAGCATTCTTCACAAATACACACAGATTTTTAGGCTAACATGGATTATAAAGCTTAAACTCAGTGAAGCAATGTTCCTTTAAACACACAGACTGGCTGTGTCCAAACACACACTCCACTCTGAACCCAAGTTAGTATAAGGGGATTTCTCCTCAAAATCCCCCAAGATGATTGTTGCATGGGAATTTCCAAATCCCACTCCCAAAAAGCATGATTTAAAATATTCCTTCACTAGGGCAACATGGTGGCCCAATGGTTAGCACTACTGTCATACAGCGCCAAGAGCCCGGGTTTGACCTCAGCCGTGTGGAGATTGCACGCTCTCCCAGTGTCTGCATGGGTCTCATCCACACAACCCAAAGATGTGCAGGGTAGGTAGAAAATTGGATTGGTCATTCTAAATTGCCCCTTAATTGGAAAAAATAAAAATAAATAAATAGAATATTATTTCACAATAATACTTTCCAGCAACAGTTTACATTCCGAAATCCAGTCCAGATTTCCCAAATAGTTGTTTTAAACAAAGCTTCTGTTGCACTTTTAACAAAGAATCCAGCATCCAGGATTTTCAACTCCCCCTTCAGGATTTATTTGTCTTGACTTGTTCAAAATTGCTCTGTCAATTCCAAGACTCTATGCAAATGGCATCAAACTTTTGATTTACCTCTGAAGTCTGCTTTCCCACTTCAACTTTGGCTACTGCAACTGCCTCTTTAACTCAGAACACTTTGTTTACTTTTCTCTTGAATACTCCTGAACAATATATTTGCCTCTGCTCTCTTAAATTCAGTCATTCCTTCTGTCTCAATTCCCTAGTTATCTGGATTGTATCTGGGCCTTTGAGAAGTCTTCCTCATTGCAGCTCGCTTGTCCTGTCGAGCTTCTCCTCGCAGAGTTGAGAGATGTTCACTTCCTGGTGCTATCTTCAACTGGCAACAAATTTAGCTAAACTAAAAAGGAGAAGCCTTCCTACATTAGAAGGCCCCTAGTTGCTGAACATCTGTCACATCCTTCTCCTAATTTATTTACTCTTCACCCTGTAACCCTCTCTAAGCACAAGAAAAGCACAGTTGGAATTAAAACCAACTTCCACACATATAAATAAATACCTTTGTCCAGCATGAATCTAACTATAGGTTTTACCTTCCTTCCACAGAAACATTAAATTAAACCCACTTAAAACTATACCTTATTTCTAATATTTACCAATGCAAATATAAATAACTTAAAAGTACCTCTGTTTTCCTAACAGTAGCCTAACTTGGCGAAAATCCCGTTCACCCATCACTCACTGACTTACATTGACTCTCAGTCCGGCAAAACCTCAATTTTAAATTTCTCATCCTTGTTTTCAAATCTTTCCATGGCTTCACCCCTCCTTATTTCTATAACCTCCTCCAGCCCTACCACCCTCCAAGATCTCTGTGCCCCTACATTTCTGGCCTCTTGTGCATCCATGATTTTCTCCCACAGTTGGCCATGCTTCAACTGCCTCAGGCCTAAGCTCTGAAATGTTCTCCCTAAAACTTCCCAAACTGTCTCTCCTTTAGGATGCTCCTTTAATTTTGGCAAAATTCTCCCAAAAGATGACTTAGATGGGAAAACCGGTGTGAATTGTGTGGGGCCTGAAGACGCCAGCAATCCAGTTTCACAGAGATCTTTTTAAAAAATATATATTTTAATTTGTTTTTAACATTTTATACATGAAACAAAACAACACAAAGTAAAAAGAATAACAGAAGCACCCCTCCCCACCGCTCTGCCAACCAACTCACATATGACTTGAAGAATGACCGCCCCCCATCCCCGCCCCTCCCTCCCAAACTCCCCCTCACCGTAGCAGCTGACGATGAACAACACTTTAAAGTGCAGAATAAACAGACCCCATCTCTTATGGAACCCATTAATGCCCTCGTCAAGCTGAACGTAACCTTCTCAAGAAACAGAAACTCCATCAGGTCCCCCAGCCACACTGAGGCACAAGGCGGAGAAGATGACCTCCACACCAACAGAACCCACCTGCGAGCAATCAACAGGGTGAAGACTAAAACATCCGCCCCCGTCTGCAACTCCGGTGGGTCCGACACCCCAAATATGGCCCCTCGGGGGCTGGGCTCCAAGTACAAGTACAAGACGGCTGACATAGTGCTAAAAAGAGAATTTCTCCAACTTTGAACAAGACCAGAACATATGTACATGGTTGGTCCCGCCTCTCCTACACTGCTCGCAAATGTCCTCCACCCCCTCAAACAACGGACTCATTCTTTCCCTCTGAGCACCACTTTTAACTGTAATAACCCCAGTTTCGCACACAAAGTTAAGGCATTCACCCTCCCCAACACCTCACACCACAACCCCTCCTCCAGTCCCACCCCGAGCTCCTCCTCCCATTTGACTGTAACTCCAGCCAATTACACTGTAACCTCCTCCAGAATCCTCCTATAAATCGCTGAGATGACCCTCCCCCCCCAATACCCCATCACTGACAATACCCTCTCCAACAATGAAGAGGAGAGTGCCACCGGAAACATCAGAGAAAACTTCCTTACAAAATCGCACACCTGCATATACCTAAAGGCCTCCCGCCATGGAATCTAAACTTCTCTGACAACTCCTCCAGCTCTCAAACCACCCTTCCAAAAATAGGTCCTTCATTTCCACTCGCCCCCGCTCCTCCCAGTCCCGAAACCTAGCATCCAATCTCGCTGGCTCAAACAAATGATTCTCTCAGATCAGCATCTGCTTCGAACCCACCCCTAACTTAGCTGCCGAAATTGCCTCCATATCTTCAGTGTGGCCACCACCACCAGACTACCCGAATAATTCCCTGGGGCAAACAGGAGTGGTGCCGTTGACAGCGGTCCCAATCCTGATACTCTGCAAGAGCCTGTTTCCATCCTCACCTACATTGCCTCTGCTCCCTACTGTAGCCCCACACCTTTTCTGCGTTCACCGCCCAATCATAATATATCAGATTTGTGACTTCCGGTGGCGGCCATGGAGTGAGCATTCGGGCATTTGGTAGCTCCCACTTAGGGTGGTATTTTTTGGTCCTTTCCCTGTCTGAGGGGTGAAATAATTTGATGGAAAGAGGTGTAGGAGCAGAGGTGACCCTCTGGTATGGCTGGTGGATGGATCCTCAAATTAGGAGTGGGTCGAGAAGAAGGGAGCTGTTGGAGCAGGAGAGTTGATGCACCAGAGGATAAGATGGTGGAGGGCAAAGGGCCTGTTCTGCCTGCCCGGTGGTTTACGGAGCAGCTGGTGGACATTTTAAATGTTAGGTTCAGCCAGCAGTGGAGGGAGGCCCTGGAGAACCTGGACAAGGTGGTGGAGCCACTCAAAGTTGGTATTGAGAGAGTGGAGCAGAGGCTGGAGTCCCAGGGCCAGGCGATCTAGAATGTGAAAGAGACGGTGGTGGAGAATGAGGAGAAGCTCGCCTTGTTGGTGGCCGAGGTGGGGGTGATGCGGGAGAGCTAAAGAGGCTGAAGGAGAAGGTGGAGGATCTTTAGAACTGCTCCAGAAGGCAAAACCCGAGGATGGTGGGGATGCCCGAAAGCATTGAAGGGGCGGAGGCTGTGGCCAAAATTTTGGAGACGTTGATGGGGGGGGCCCTCCGACCAGCCACTGGAGGTCGACCGCACCCACTGGGCGCTGATGAGAAGGCCGCAAGCGGGTGAGTCGCCAAGGGCGATGGTGGTGCGGTAGCATCACTTCTTGGACAAAGAGAAGATTCTTCAATGGGCGAGGCAGACGAACAAGTGCATCTGGGAGGTATAATGACGTAGACGAGGTCTTTGAGATTGGCCATTTGGAATACGAATTCCCTGATTAGTGTCCCAGTCAGGTAACCTCTTCTTTCTATATAAGCATTTATAAGAGGATCTGCTCAGACGAGGAGGAGCGTAACAGACATCTACAGACGTTGTAAGATGCCCTCGTACGAACGGGATATGACACTCGACTCATCGATCGACAGTTCCAACGCGCCACAGCGACAAACCGCACCAACCTCCTCAGAAGACAAACATGGGACACAACCGACAGAATACCCTTCGTCGTCCAGTACTTCCCCGGAGCGGAGAAACTACGTCATCTTCTTCACAGCCTTCAACACGTCATTGATGACGATGAACATCTTGCCAAGGTCATCCCCACACCCCCACTACTTGCCTTCAAACAACCGCGCAACCTCAAACAAACCATTGTTTGCAGCAAACTACCCAGTCTTCAGAACAGTGACCACGACACCACACAACCCTGCCATGGCAATCTCTGCAAGACGTGCCAGATCATCGACATGGATACCACTATTACACGTGAGAACACCACCCACCAGGTACGCGGTACATACTCGTGCGACTCGGCCAACGTTGTCTACCTCATACGCTGCAGGAAAGGATGTCCCGAAGCGTGGTACGTTGGCGAGACCATGCAGACGCTGCGACAACGAATGAACGGACATCGCGCAACAATCACCAGGCAGGAATGTTCCCTTCCAGTCGGGGAACACTTCAGCAGTCAAGGGCATTCAGCCACTGATCTCCGGGTAAGCGTTCTCCAAGGCGGCCTTCAGGACGCGTGACAACGCAGAATCGCCGAGCAGAAACTTATAGCCAAGTTCCGCACACATGAGTGCGGTCTCAACCGGGACCTGGGATTCATGTCGCATTACATTCATCCCCCACCATCTGGCCTGCGAAATCCTACCAACTGTCCTGGCTTGACACAATTCACACCTCTTTAACCTGGGGTTACCCCATCTCTGGATCTGTAAAGATTTAATCACCTGCTAATGGTCGCATTCCAAGCATTGTTTGGCATCTTTGAATCTGTCTATATATGTGTTTCTGGAACATACCTCTTCATTCACCCGAGGAAGGAGCAGCGCTCCGAAAGCTAGTGACATCGAAACAAACCTGTTGGACTTTAACCTGGTGTTGTAAGACTTCGTACTGTGCTCTATATAAGAGGCAGTGTCAGATCCTCTGCACTCCCAGTGTAGAGAGCAAGCTGAATGCACATGGTCATACTGCTGTTGGTTTTGTTAATAAAAATGAATTCTGGTGAAGGGACTTCTGCCTCTGTGGACTTATTACAGGAAGGGAACGAGCTGCGGGTGTATCAAGTCCTAGGTGCAGAGCTGGCGAAGAGGAGGGCCTGGTTTAATTGGGTCAATGCTGCCCTCTTCAAGAAGGGGGTGAAGCTTGGAGTGCTGTGCCCGGCCCGCCTCTGGGTGACTTTCCAGAATCGAGAAAATTATTTTGGTACGGCAGGGGAGGTCATGGAGATTTTGAGGGACAATGGACTGTCAGGAGAAGGAGGACATTGAACTTTGAAGGAGTTGTGAGGAGGTTTCTTTGTTCTCTGGAAACTTTTCTCCTTGAAATCTTCTTTTGTGTTTGGTGGTAGGCTGTTTGGTGAGCATAAAGGGTGAGTACACCTTTTTCCTTTTTCTGTCTTGGGTTGTTTAGGGTAGTGTGGATGGGGGGGTGGGGGGGTAGGAGGTTTAGAAGCCAGGGGCGGAGGCTGCCATACCAGCTGGGCGTGCTAGTTAATGGAAGTGCAGTGGGGGGTGGTCAGGAGGTAGGCACAGTGGAGGGGGATGGGGTTGTTGTTTTGTTTGGGAGAGGGGGGCAGGGGTGGGGCTGCTGATAAGGGTGTGGTTGTTGTGGCGTAGTTGGAAAGGATGATGGTGAACATCCAAGGGTGGGCCTGGAGGGTCGCGTGACACGGGCCGGGGGCTGACACAAAAAGGGATATGGTTGATCGGCAGGGGAGGGGGGGGAGGGGCGGGGAGTCCCCAACCAGGCTGGTCAGGTAGAAGGTGAGGGGGTTGAATGGGCCGGTCAAACGGTCACGTGTGTCCGCGCATCTGAGGGATCTGATGCGGCCTTTTTATAGGAGATGCATTCAAAGATAGGGGACCAGACAAGGTTGAGGAAATGATGGGTAGGGCAGGTATTCCACTTGGGACTCGACATGAGGATGAGACGGGTGGCGGTGTAGGTAAACAAGCAGGTGGGATTCGAGGTGGGGAACATTGTGGCCGATTCGGGGGGGGTGGTTCGTAATGGTGAGTGGGAAGCTGGAGGGGATGCCGGTGGTCCTGGTAAACGTTTAATGCCCTAATTGGGATGATGTGGATTTCATGAGGCGGGTGCTGGGGAAGATTCCTGACCTGGACTCGCAAGGTTGATCATGGGCGCGTATTGTAACACGGTCATTGAGCCAGGTTTGGACCGGTCGAGGTGTCGGTGGCGGCATAGAGAGCTGAAGGAGTTTATGGGGAAGTGGGGGGAGGAGGTGTTGGGAGGCCAAGGGCGAAGGAATTTTCATTTTTCTCCCATGTACACCGGGTGTACTCCCAGATTGACTTTTTGACTTTTTGTGGTGGATAAGGTGTTGCTGACGGGCTGACGGGGGTGGTCGACTCGGAGAATTTGGCGATTGTGGACTCTGATCCCACACTGGGTGGCTTTGCGAGTTAACCGGGGGTGGGGGAGGGGGGGGGGCTGCCCAGCAACCGCAGTGGAGGTTGGATGTTGGATTGTTGGCAGATGAGGAGGTGTGTGTGCGAGTGGATGAGGGCTGCCATCAGGGGGTATCCAGAGCTCAATGACTTGGGGGAGATCACAGCCGCCACACTGTGGGAGGCACTCAAGGTGGTGGTTCAGGGGAATTTATTTCAATTCAGGCACATAGGGAGAAGGTGGAACGGGTAGAGATGGCAAGGCTGGTGGAAGGGATCCGGAGGGTGGAGGTGTTCGGAGGGTCCGGAGGCAGAGCTGCTGAAGGAGAGGCAGAAGTTCCAGCTGGAGTTTGGATTGGTGTCTGGGGCAGTTGCGGAGGGCCGGCGGAGTCTGCAGTATATGAGTATGGTGAGAAGGCGAGCTGGATGTTGGCCCACCAGCTGAGGAAGCAGGAGGTGGCGAGGGAGTAGAACATAGAACAGTACAGCGCAGTACAGGCCCTTCGGCCCACGATGTTATGCCGACCACTTACCCTAATCTAAGATCAACCTAACCTACACCCCTTCAATTTACTGCTGTCTATGTGCCTGTCCAAGAGTCACTTAAATGTCCCTCATGACTCTGACTCCACCACCTCTGCTGGCAGTGGATTCCACACACCCACCACTCTCTGTGTAAAGAACCTACCCCTGACATCTCCCCTATACCTTCCTCCAATCACCTTAAAATTATGTTCCCTCATGACAGCCATTTCCACACTGGGGAAAAGTCTCTGGCTATCCACTCTATCCGTGCCTCTCATCACCTTGTACATCTCTATCAAGTCACCTCTCTGCCTTCTTCGCTCCACCACTCTCTGTGTAAAGAACCTACCTCTGACATCTCCCCTATACCTTCCTCCAATCACCTTAAATTTGTCCTCTTGTGACAGCCATTTCCACCCTTGGGAAATGCCTCTGGCTATCCACTCTATCCGTGCCTCTCATCATCTTGTACACCTCTATCAAGTCACCTCTCTTCCTTCTTCGCTCCAGTGAGAAAAGCCCTAGCTCCCTCAAACTTTCTTCATCAGACATGCCCTCCAATCCAGGCAGCATCCATGTAAATCTCCTCTGCACCTTCTCCAAAGCATCCACATCCTTCCTATATTGAGGTGACCAGAACTGGACATAATATTCCAAGTGTGGTCTAACCAGCGTTTTATAAAGCTGCAGCAAAACCTCGCGGCTCTTAAACTCAATCCCCTTGTTAATGAAAGCCAATACACCATACGCCTTCTTAACAACCCTATCAACCTGGGTGGCACCTTTGAGGGATCTATGTACGTGGACCCCAAGATCCCTCTGTTCCTCTACACTTCCAAGAATTCTGCCTTTTGCCCTGTATTCAGCATTCAAATTCTACCTTCCAAAATGAATAACTTCACATTAATATAGGTTGAACTCCATCTGCCACTTCTTAGCCCAGCTCTGCATCCTGTCAATGTCCTACAGCCCTCGACACTACCTACAACTCCACGAACCTTCACGTCATCGGCAAACTTACTAACCCACCCTTCCACTTCCTCAACCAAGTCATTTATAAAAACCACAAAGAGCAGAGGTCCCAGAACAGATGCCTGCGGGACACCACTGGTCACTGACCTCCAGGCGGAATACTTTCCATCCACCACCACTCGCTACCTTCTTTCGGCCAGCCAATTCTCCTATCCAGACAACCACATTTCCCTGTATCCCATGCCCCTGACTTTCTGAAAGAGCCTGCCATGGGGAACCTTATCAAATGCCTTACTGAAATCCATATACACCACATCCGCTGCCCGACCTTCATCAATGTGTCTCGTCACATCCTCAAAGAATTCAATGAGACTTGTGAGACATGATCTGCCACTCACAAAGCCATGCTGACTATCTTTAATCAAACTATGTTTTTCTAAATAATCATAAATCTTGGGCGGGATTCTCCACTCCCGCGCCGAAGTGGCCGCGCCGTCGTGAACGCCGTTGAGGTTCACGACGGCGCGAAACGGCCCGATCCCGACCGATTCAGGCCCTGACAATGGGCTAGGATCGGGGCCGTGTCATCTACACGCGCCAGGTCTTGTCGCCCGTGTAAAGGCGGCGGCGTAACTGGCGTCATCCGCGCATGCGCGGGTTGGCCGGCGGCAACCCGCGCATGCGTGGTTGCCGTCCTCTCTAAGTTCGCCCCGCAAGAAGATGGCGGACGGATCTTGCGGGGCCGCGGAAGGAAGGAGGTCCTCCTTCAGAGAGGATGGCCCGACGATTGGTGGGCACCGATCGTGGGCCACGCCACATTTAAGGTACCCCCCGGTGCAGGATCCTCCCTCCCATCCCCGCAGGCCGCCCCCCAGCGTTCACGCACCGTTCATGACGGCAGCGACCAGGTGTGGACGGCGCCGGGGGGAACCCGCCGTTTTGGCCTGGCCGCTCGGCCCATCCGGGCCTGAGAATAGCGGGGGTTCCGGAGAATCCCCATTTTGGGTGTCTCCGGCGATTCTCCGGCCTGCGGCCCGCGGAACTCGACGGGGCCGTTCCCGCCGCTTGGGAGAATCGCGGGAGGGTGTCGGACCGGCGTCCCGGGAAGTTTTGGCGGCCCAGGCGATTCTCCCCACCGGCGCGGGAGTGGAGAATCTCACCCCTGATCTCTCAGAATCCTTTCCAGGATTTCCAGGTAGAGTGAAGGACCGGATGGGAAGGGTGGTGTTGTGCCCGGTGGGGGTGAATGGGGTGTTTGAGGCTTTTTATAGGAGGTTGTATGAGTCAGAGCCCCCGGCCAGGGGGGAGGGAATGCAGTGGTTCCTGAACAGGTTAGGTTTCCCAGGGTGGACGAGGAGTTGGTGCAGGGATTCGGTGTCCCTTTTGGGTTGGAGATTATGGGGTGATGCGGGCAGGGAAGGCCTCGGGCTCAGATAGGTTCCTGGTGGAGTTTTATAAAATGTTTTTGGGGGGGATCCTGGGGTCGTTGCTGGTGAGAGCATACAATGAGACTAGGGAGAGGGTGGAAATCCGCCCCCCTGCACTGTCGCAGGCATCCGTCTCCCCGATATTGAAAAAGGACAAGGATCTGGAGCAGTGTGGATTGTACCGTCCGATATCATTGTTGAATGTGGACGGCAAGTTGTTGGCGAAGGTGTTGGCTTTGCGAATTGAGGATTTCAATCCGGGGGTGATAGGCGAGGATCAAACGGGGTTTGTGAAAGGAGACAGTTGTCGGCAACTGTGAGGAGGCTGCTTAATGTGATTATGCTGCCCCCGGAGGGGCACTGGCGATGGACGCGGAGACGGCTTTCGACCGAGTGAAGTGGGAGTATCTGTGGAAAATGCTGGGGCGGTTCGGGTTCAGGCAGGGGTTTGTGGACTGGGTCCAGTTGCTGTATAGGGCGCCAGTTGCAAGTGTGCTGACGAACCGAGTGAGCTCACGATACTTTGGGCTGCATCATGGAACGAGGCAGGGGTGCCCATTCTCCCCGTTGCTTTTTGCCTCGGCTGTAGAGCCATCGGCAATAGTGCTTGTAGCATCGAAGGACTGGAGAGGGATTGTGCCAGGGTGGCGGGCGGGGGGTGGGGGTGGGGGAGGCGTCGAGCACAGGGTTTCGCTGTACACGAACGACCTGTCGTTGTATATTTCGGACTCATTATGGGGATTTTGGAGGACCTTGGCCGGTTCTCCAGGTACATGTTGAACATGGGAAAGACCGAGGTGCTCCCGATTGAGACCAGATGGTAGGAAAGGAGGCTGGGGGAGCTGTCTTTTAAGGTAGTGGGGGCGAGTTTTAGATACCTGGGTATTCAGGTGACGAGCGGTTGGCCTCGGTTGCATAAGTTAAATTTGACTCGGCTGATGGAGCAGGTGAAAGGGGATTCTAAGAGGTGGGACATGCTGCCACAGTTGTTGGCAGGACGGGTGTTGGCGGGATAAGTGGGTTAAAATGGGGAATGCAGGACAGGAGGAGTGGGTATGGCAGGGGACGGAGTGGGAGTTGATTATTTATTACTAACATAATTTTACTTATGCTTTCGTTTGTTTTGTTTGTTGTTTGTTCGGAGCCAGTAATGGTATGGGCGGAAATGCACGATAATCACAGACCAGGTATGAAAAGATACGGGTCAGAAATTATGCGAATGGCCTCACATGGGTAGCAGGAATGGTCAATGCCAGGACAAGATCTGTGTCATATGAGATACGTGTGGGAGAACACGTAGTAAAAAAGTACCTGGACCAGGTGCGGGCCTCAGATTCGTTTCCTCCCCCGGAGCTGACTCAGTCCAGCATTCCGAGGACCGTGGACAGTCCTCCCCGACAAACTATTCACACCCCTCCGGCACTACTGGTGAGGACATCGGACTTGGATATGGACACCATGGATGTCCCCCTGTCGCTGGAGGAAGGAGGCAAACCACCCCTCAGGCGCTCTCATCGGAATAGACGGGCGCCTAGCTGTTATACCCCCTCTACATCGGAGGACAAAGTGAAGGATCCGGACCCGGCGCAGAAACAAAGCAGGAGACCCCTCAGTCACGAGAACCACGGGGACTCCTCGGACTTTGGTGGGGGGGAGGGGTGTTATGACATGCCAGGCTTTTGAGATTGGCCAATTAGAAAACGAGTTTCCCGTTAGGGCCCAATCAGGGAACCCCTTTCTTAGTATATAACAGGGAGCGTCAGATCCTCTGCACTCCCAGTGTAGATAGCAAGCTGAATGCACCTGGGTGTTCTGCCGTTGGTTTTGTAAATAAAAGGAATTCTGGTGAAGGGCCTTCTGCCTCCGTGGACTTATTACAGTCTCTGCCTCCACCATCCTTTTAGGCAGAGTTACAGGCTCTCACCATCCTCTGGGTGAAAAGGTTTTTCCTCACATTCCCTCTGAACCTCCTGCCCCTTACTGTAAATCTATGCTCCCTGGTCAATGATCTCTCCACCAGGGAATATTTGCTTCCTGTCTACTCGATCTGTGCTCTCATAATTTTATACATCTCAATCACGGCCCCACTCAGTCTGCGCCAAGAAAAACAACCCCAGTCTATCCAATATCTCTTCATAATTAAATCTCCTCTGCTTCCCATTGCTGTCATATCCCTCCTATAATGTGGATTCCAGAACTACACACAGCACTATAGCTTTGGCCTAATCAACATTTTATACAGTTCCAGCATATTTGATTTGCGCGGGTGCAGGTGACGCTGGTATTTGCAAAGAGCAAGAAGTGGGATTCTTACCTTGATCACCCTGGAGAGATCATTAAACAATGGTTGGTATTGCAGTCAGATCCGGGGAGCTAAGTTCCTCCCAATCATTTATTTAGCTACATGTTGCCATGTCTTTACAGATGATGTCTAAAAGGGCTGTCAGCTTCCTGAAGGGCATTGTGTCCTTGCTCCTCCTGTTGACTGCTTCCTGAAGGGCTTGAAAAGCTGCATCAGATAATCTGGGTGGCCTGTCCAAAGCTTGCATCATTTTTTTCCCCTCAGAAACCTTTTGCAGCTGCTGCCTGCAACCTGAATGCGCATTCTCCTTTTAATGGAGTAGGGCAAATCTTAACTGAGGTGAGTGGAAACCGGAGGAAACGGAGCTTTTGTAGCACCTCTTCTCCTTTCTGCTCTTTTATTCAACCTTGAACATCCTGCATGACAAAAGGTAGTTCTTGTTAGCTGCCAGAAATCACTCACTGCTTGCCCTTGACACTAAAAGCTAAACTTGTCCCTATCTTTCATTCAGTGTTCAAAAAAAAGGCCACGGTCCTGTTGTGCTTGATGACAAAAGGCAAATTGTCTTTAAATGGTGTAAGTGGTATTCAAAATCCCTCACCTTCCAAACAGTCTGCAAACAATGAACAGCACATGCAGCACACTTGCCTCACGATAACTGTCTCCCGGCATGGATTTCACATTGTTCATATGCAATCACATGGGGGCTGTTCAGCTGGTTCGTGATGTGGAGCAACGCCGATGGAGCAGGTTCAATTCCCATACCGGCTGAGGTTATCAATGAATTCCCGGTCTTCTCAATCTTGTTCCTCACTTAAGTTGTGGTAACCCTCAGCTTAAATCACCCCCAGCCAACTCTCTCTCAAAAGGGGAGAGCAGCCTATGGTCCTTGTGGACTATAACCACTTTCATTTCAGTTTTCATGCAATCACATGCAGAGGAGTGTGCAGTATCTCACCCTCTCCACCCACAGGACTGTTTTTGGCTGCTAGCAAATCTCTAGGCCATAGAATCTTTCCTCGAATTGTTGGAACTGCTTACTGTGCAATTTAAATGCAATATATGCCTCAGTGTATATTGCCTCAGAAGAGACTGTGTTTCATGACATCATTTTAAAAAAACTATATTTTTCAAATGCCATCTGTTATGAATTAGCACATTATCTCTGTAAAGCATAAAAATATCCCAAGGAGATGATAGCGCCACATGTGGTCTAATTTAATTTACGCATGAACAAACCGAACCTGATTTGATGAATACTTTCAGAAGATTCAACACAGATATTAAAATAACGTTCAAAATATTTTGAGCACAGACTTTAAAGGAAATTCATGGCTTGGACCACCAGATCCAGGTCCTAATTGGTTTCCCTGCACTTCTTGCTGGTGGTGTAGCACTTGCCGTGGGAAACTTCAAACATTGGGTTTCCAAAATTTAAAATAACATATTCCTGCATTCTGAGATTCTGTGTGAAAATACTAAATCTCTTCATCCCAACGGACCTTCTCTGCTGACTGACCACATCACATTTACGGAGCAGCCTCCACTAATCACACTAAATACCCATGCAGCCAATATTGTACATTAGGAACGAGGCTATAAAGCTCTGTATTGATTTTATGTTTTGATTCCTTCCTGTTCATAGTTAATTGTGAATCCTCAGTCTACAGTTGAAGTACCTGTTCACTTCTCTCCCTCAACCCTGGGGGAAACCAACCATTGTGCAACTATTATCTTCAAGTGTCCTCAGGTATGTACTTCATTTCTCGCCACCCTCAATATTGATGATCTGAATGAAGCAGTTGAGGGAACTGAGGGGAAGAGAGGTCTATGTGGTTTAGTGCATGAATCTCTAAAACTTCCCACCCAGTAACATAAGGCTATAGTAATAGCAGATATTATAGTATTAGTATGAAAAGAAAGATTTCTGGAAATTGGAATAGCAGGCATTTTGAAAACAAAACTTCATTGACTGATAGCATTAATCTGACCTTTTCCTGTTCACAAACACTGTCTGACTTACTGAGTGTTTACAGAACTTTTTGTTTTTATACAGCGTTCGGCTGTATTACTAGGATAAAGCACACTGGTATCCTTATATAATACCTTCATTAGGTAACATCGAGAAAACTATGCACAATTCTTGGTCCTTCACATGATAATTTTGATCTCTGGTAAAATTTCAGAATAGGCCCTCTGGTTTGTAACACAGTTTAAAAGCTACTAGTTGCCATGATAGACTTGAAGAGCTAGGTGGTATCAATTAAAGCCAACATAACCTTGAAATTCTTTGCAAAGGTATTATTTTTCTCAGTCAGCATCTGGAAACGCCAAGTTCACTGATGGCCTGCTTATGTTGGTGCACACTTCAATTCCTCACAGAGCCAGCAAAAGAGAGAGCTCTCTAATTCTACAGATTGGCCAGTTTCCACAGCTGCAGGGATCAGTTGATAGAAGCCATGTGGCACTCAATACCTCCCGAGGGAAACTCTTCAGTTCCAGAAATAGGAAAGACTCACATTCCAGCTGGAAAGTCTTGCAGAATACTGTATCCTGCATGTTATTGCTCACCACACATGAAATAAGAGCACCTTACACCGGCCTGTTCTCCCTCCCTATAGTAATATAGGAAACACATAGCAAGCTTCCACAGACATCAAGTTGATAATGTCCAGGCAATCTGTTTTAGTGATGTTGTTATAAGGGATAAATATTGCTCAGGAGACCAAGGGTAGGTCCCCTGCTCTTCTAAATAGTTTCATGCTATCTTATATGTCCACATGAGAGAGTAGATAAGGGAACATCTCACCAGCTGAAAGGTGGCACTTCGAACAGTCTAGCACTCCTTAGGTACTGCACTGGAATGTCAGCCTAGACTTGTGTGTTCAAGTCTCTGGGGTAGAACTTAAGCCCACAACCTTCTTACTCAGAGGCAGTTGAGTCATAGCTGACACCAGTGGTGGGATTCCCCCCCCCCCCCCCCCCCCCCGCACCCCCAGAGTATTTTCCGACAGAAGTGGTGGCCTGCCATTGGCTGGCAGCGGACTTTTCTGGTCCGGCTGATGTCTGCTGGGTTTTGCATTCTCTGCCACCAGGGGATACAATGGGGATACAGGTATCAGCGGGAGTGGAAGATCCCGCCAGGAGGCAGGACTGGAAAACTTTGGCCTAAGGAAGTAAAATAGGTGCACTGAAACAGCACCTTACATTACCTTGGTCATTCTTATTCAGTCATTTTACAGAATGGAAGTGCAATTCCAGCAGGTTTCCTGGGTGATTCTATCACAGAGGCAAGTCTCGAAAAACAAGAAACAATTTGTAACACCTTTTGTGCACTTAATCAGAACTTTTAACTGAATCTTTAATGTAATGGGTGCAATCTTTTGGCCTCATTCACTCGCGCTCAAGCGAAACGAGGCTGGTGAATAGCAGGAGAGGCCAAAAACGAGATTTGCACCAAAAACGATGCAACCGGTCCGCTCCCGTAGGTGAAATCGGGATCTCGCCGTAGCGTGGCGAGAAAGCAATTGTCACCACTTAAGCCCCATTTCCAAACAATTAACAAGGCCCTTATCCAATAGCCTCACATCATTCATCGGCCTCCCCGGCAAGTGGCTCACGCTGACTCCGATTAGTACTCCTTTTTAAAAACGTGAACTTGACGGAAGGTCTTCTGTGGGGAGCTGGAGGAGGTGAGTAGCCATCTTTTCTCCCAGGCAAAGAGTCCAGGGATGCTGGGCTTGCTTCCCCTGTGCTTGGCAGGTGTGTGGGACCCTTGACTGGGGTGGGGGAGCCTCCGCAGGGGTGGGCCGACATGGGAGAGTGGGGGGGGGGGGTGCATGGGGACAACCGGTAGGCATCCGTTCGCGGCACCACCGTGCCAACCCCTGGATTGTGTGTCGGCGTTCCAGGGGCAACTCTTGTCCCTGCCCGCCAGCCCCACCGACCACCCACAACCTCCACTGACTGCCGAGGCCTCTGAGCGTGCAGCTGAATGCTATAGCCTCTAGGGAATTGGCAACGGTGGTTAAGTGAGCACTTCACAAAACCCAAGTATATTCCCATTGGTAGACAGGCCATGTTGCATGTGGCAGTCATTGCCTAGTAATGCCACACACACAGCAGCCAACATCCGAACACACAGGGATGGGATACAGCTCTGGGGGACATGTCAATGGCCGGAGGGTGGGTGAGTGCCATAGGGAGGGGGCCAGCACCCAGTCTGGTTGACGTTATGAGTGGGTGTCTGGGTACAAGGTCTGGGGTCTGGTGAGGGGGTCCTGCTGCGGCCAGGTGTGCAGAGGCGGAAGGTTCGGGGTGGGGGGGGGATCAATGGGAGAATGGTGGGTCCGGGGTGGGAGCCACTTCTCTTTGTCAGTCTAATACCCTCTCGCAATGCCTTATAGACATTGAATGCTATGGCAGGGATGTTGGACACAGAGGTTGCCCAAGTGGTGCTACGAGATGCGGCCAGATGCTGGAGATGGCGGCAGCAGCAACCTCTGCAGATGCTCGAGGCAGTGGCTCATGTTGGCACTCAGTGCCCCCTCCTAGCGGTCTTAGTGATTCAGCTGGCAAGTCGTCATTTGGAGTGAGAAGCCCATGAGGCCTCATTAAGTGGACCAATTAACGTTGAATAGCATTGTCAACCTTGCTGGGCAGAGCGGCGGAAAACCCGCGGCAATTCCCGCTCACCAGCACAATTTTTCCAGAGACTCGTGTCCATTCTCATCCTTTTTTAACTGCTAATTTTAAGGACAAAACAAAACTGACTTAGGTCTCTAATTGTGTGCAGAAATATTATATTATTTCACCAGCTAATTGGTAACATTCTTTGTCTTTAAAAGGAAGAGTTGATGTTTCCAATTTGCATCCTTGTTCACTGAGTATTAATAATCATTAATTAAAAATGCTTTTGAAACTTTTGAAAGGAAATGAACTGCTATTGTTGAGAGAAACTTTTGCACTTTTCTCATTTGGCTAACCATTTTTCAATTCCATTTTTTAACAGTTAGAAGAATGGACATTTCACCTGTCAGGAGTCGGCTTACTTCCCCAACAAATGGACCCTGTTAGTATCAGTGCATGTGTCAACTCACATGCATCAGTTATTGTGCCCTTTGAGAATCCCACAAATGAGTGCCTTCTGGTCGATGTAGTGCTGACAGGTGATGGTCTCATTTCGAACTTCATTTATCTAATTGAATGTTCATCAGTGTTAAAGTAACTTTATGATGGGTTTTAGCCTAAAATTCAGGAGCTGAGCACATTTTTATAGCTTGCTAGTCAGCAAAACGTGTCAGTGTTTATTATTTGATGTTTCACACTCCTAAATCCTTTACTTGGCTAGCTGTAATGCTAGTGATCTTATCTCCTAAGTTGCTGAGCAACTTAGATGAGGGAGGGGTAAATCCTTCAAGATTCTGAGCATTGATTGTGTTTCCGATAGCTCCTTTTGAAAGTGCACATTTGACACATTTGGAGAGCACAGGATTGGGCTTAACTGTGGTGCTGAAACTCCTTGTTCTAACTGTACAAAGGTTACTTATGTGAGGTAATGAAAGATAGGCTGTGCCCATTGAACCTTCCTCTCGCAAGTGGTCAATGGCTTTGAAGAGGTGGCACAGAAAGAAAATCTCCCACAAATCTTATTCATAAATTTGCTTAATTCAATGTGGAAAGTTTCATTTGTGATAGATAACTTGCAATGGCTGACTAGCTCAAAATCATGCAGAAGAGTGAATACATTTTCATTCTGAATTTATTGTAATTAATAGCAGTAAACACGGCAACTCAAATTCATATCCATTTTCTCCAAATGCCAAAGCAGTGTGTTTGGCATTTTGCTAGTAGTTCCTAAAGTAACTTAAGAGCTGGAAACAATCCTTGAAAAAAGTAAGGCAAATTGTGAACAATAAACTGTTTGTGTTGTTTAACAAGAATACAACCTATTCAATGTGTTACCTCAGTTTTGTTTCTCTTTAGTTTGGTGAGATCGCAATTAAAATGGTCTTAAAATTATTTTGCCTATTTATTTTGTTATCCTGTATCTAATTTTAATGCTAAATAAAGATGAACCTAATTATGTTCATTTGGAAACTTTGAAGAATCATTTGTAAGAAGCATGGTTTGAAAATAACTATTTCTGCTGACAATATTGAAGAAATGCTTATACAATGTGTGTATTTGATTGATGAAATATGGATATATATCTTCAGTTGGAACAAACACCACATATCTTTGCATATTAAATCTTTGAAAGATAGTATATTACTAATTTTCTTTTCTTTCTAAACAAAGTGGTCTGTCGAGAATTATCACTTTCATTGTAAAATGTTCCACCATATGCTAATTTCCAGCTCATTTTGATGTGATATGAGAGAAGAAAATACATTAGTGTCATTGATTCTTTTCTTTGATGTGACAGTGAATTGTAAAAGCTTTTTAATCTTCTAATCTTCATTTGTTCAGATAATGAACAGGTCACGCACCATCAAAGTCCTTCAGACCTGCTACAATGCACTAACAAAGAGTCTGTTTTCTGCATTCCACTGAAGCAAAATCAAGGTAACGATTTGCCGAGTCTTCCAACAGCAGAGTGCAATACTGCAATTTTCAGATCCTCCATATGTTTCAGTGATAGCGTCTGAAATTATTTAATATTATGCCTACCCCAGAAGTCACAAAACCAATGATTCTGCTAATTATGTCATTTGAAAACAGTTTTCACTCTTTAGCTTTTTTATTACATTTGTGTCATTATCACTGTTATTTATCTGTATTAAGTACAGTTTTTTGTTATAATTGCTTTTGGTGGTATAATGTACTTCTCAAAGCCTTACATAAATTGAAGTACATACAGCATACATTCATTGTTACATGACAACAGTACATTGAATTCTATTTTTTTTCCAAGGTCAGATAAGCCTTGCACACCTCTGACGAAAGCTGACTTGATTTTCATTTCAATGGGATTTTTATTGGTCATTGAACTTTTAAAATCATTACCATGATTATTTGTAAAAGAATATCATCTTGCATAATGGTATAAACATAAATATAATGTACCAATGGCACGTATTTATATCGCACTTTAACATGATAAAGCATCCAAAGGTGCCTCGTGTATTGTTCTTGACAGACGGCCTGATTTATGACACAAACACTTGTAGTTAAAGTTATAAACAATTTATTAACATTAACTGGGGGTAAACTAGACACAAGACAACAAATGAACAACAGCAAAATCATGCACATGCAGGCTCTCTCTTTTACTTCCTCCAGCCAGCATCTGGCCAGCATGGTAGCGCAGTAGTTAGCACTGTTGCTTCACAGCTCCTGAGTCCCAGGTTTGATTCCCGGCTTGGGTCACTGTGTGTGTGGAGTTTGCACGTTCTCCCTGTGTCTGCGTGGGTTTCCTCCGGGTGCAGTGGTTTCCTCGCACAGTCCAAAGATGTGCAGGTTAGGTGGATTGGCCATGCTAAATTGCCCTTAGTGTTCAAAAAAGGTTAGGTGGGGTTACTGGGTTACGGGGATAGGGTTTGGATTGGATTGGATTGGATTGGATTTGTTTATTGTCACGTGTACCGAGGTATAGTGAAAAGTATTTTTCTTCGAGCAGCTCAACAGATCATTGAATACATGGGAAGAAAAGGGAAGAAAAGAAAATACATAATAGGGCAACACAACATATACAATGTAACTACATAAGCACTGGCATCGGATGAAGCATACAGGGTGTAGTGTTAATGAAGTCAGTCCATAAGAGGGTCATTTAGGAGTCTGGTGACAGTGGGGAAGAAGCTGTTTTTGAGTCTGTTCGTGCGTGTTCTCAGACTTCTGTATCTCCTGCTGGAAGAAGTTGGAAGAGTGAGTAAGCTGGGTGGGAGGGATCTTTGATTATGCTGCCCGCTTTCCCCAGGCCGCGGGAGATGGAGTCAATGGATGGGAGGCAGGTTCGTGTGATGGATTGGGCGGTGTTCACGACTCTCTGAAGTTTCTTGCGGTCCTGGGCCGAGCAGTTGCCATATCAGGCTGTGATGCAGCCCAATAGGATGCTTTCTATGGTACATCTGTAAAAGTTGGTAAGGGTTGAGGTATGGGCTCAAATAGGGTGATCTTTCCAAGGGCCGGTGCAGACTCGATGGGCCGAATGGCCTCCTTCTGCACTGTAGATTCTATGATTCTGTGATCAGCTGATTTTAAATTCACTTATGTACTCGTGAGACTTCTAGTGGTCAGTCGGTGAATTGCAACACAACCATGATATCACTACACCTCATAGGAGTTTGAACTGAGCTACATAAGGAGATTTCTTTAATTATTAATTTTTGAGGGTGTTGCTGGCTGGCTAGGCCAGTATTTGCTGCCCATCCTTAATTGTCCTTGAACCGGTGCAGTCCAAGTGGGGTAGATACTGTGTTCCAGGATTTTGACCGAGCAACAGTGGAGGAACGGCAATATATTTCCAATTCAGGATGGTGAGTGACTTGGAGGGGAACTTACCATGTATTCGCTGCCCTTGCGCTTCTAGATGGTAGTGGTCATGGGTTTGGAAGGTGCAGCTTAAGGAGCCTTGGTGAGTTCCGGCAGTGCACCTTGTAGATGGTACACACTGCTGCTACTGTGCATCGGTGGTGGAGGGAATGAATGTTTGTGGAAGGGATGCCAATCAAGAGGGGGCTGCTTTGTCCTGGATGGTGTGGAGCTTCCTGGGTATTGTTCTAGCTGCACATATCCAGACAAGTGAGGAGTATTCCATCACGCTCCTGATCTGTGTCTTGTCGGTGGTGGACAGGCTTTGGGGAGTCAGGAGGTGAGTTTCTTAATGTGGAATTCCTAGCCTCTGACCTGGGGCGAGATTCTCCGACCCCCCCGCCGGGTCGGAGAATTGCCGGGGGCTGGTGTGAATCCCGCCACCGCTGGTTGCCGAATTCTCCGGCACCGGATATTTGGCGGGACGGGAATCGCGCCGCGGCGGTTTGCGGGCCCCCCCCCGCGATTCTCCGGCCCGGATGGGCCGAAGTCCCGCTACTAGGATGCCTGTCCCGCCGGCGTGGATTAAGCCACCTCTCTTACCGGCGGGACAAGGTGGCGCGGGCGGGCTCCGGGGTCCTGGGGGGGGCGCGGGGCGATCTGGCCCCGGGGGGTGCCCCCACTGTGGCCTGGCCCGCGATCGGGGCCCACCGATCCGCGGGCGGGCCTGTGCCGTGGGGGCACTCTTTTCCTTCCGCCTTCGCCACAGTCTCCAACATGGCGGAGGCTGAAGAGACTCCCTCCACAGCACATGCGCGGGGATGCCGTGAGCGGTCCGGCAATATCATTTCCGCGCCAGCTGGCGGGGCACCAAAGACCTTTCCCGCCAGCTGGTGGGGCGGAAATCAGTCCGGCGCGGGCCTAGCCCCTCAAGGTTAGGGCTCGGCCCCCTAAGATGCGGAGGATTCCGCGCCTTTGGGGCGGTGCGATGCCCGACTGATTTGCGCCGTTTTTGGCACCGGTCGGCGGACATCGCGCCGATACCGGAGAATTGCGCCCCTGCGCTTGTAGCCAGAGTACTTATATGGCTAGTCTAGTTCAGTTTCTGGCCAATGATAACCCCCAGGATGTTGATAGTGGGGGATTCAGTGATGTTAATGTCTATGAATGTTAAGGGGCAATGGTTTGATTCTCTCTTCAAGTGATGGTCATTGCCTGGCACTTGTGTGGCATAATTGTAAGTTGCCACTTGTCAGCCCAAGCCTGGATATTGTCCAGGTCTTGCTGCATTTGGACATGGACTGCTTCAGTGTCTGAGTCACAAATGGTGTTGAGCATTGTGCAATCATCAGCAAACATCCTCATATTTGAGCTTATTTTGGAAGGAAAGTCTTTGATGAAGCAGCTAAAGATGATTGAGCCTGTGACACTACCCAGAGGAACCCCTGCAGTGGTGCCCTGGGACTGAGATGACTGACCTCCAACAGCTACAAAAAACCTCTTCCTTTGTACTAGATATTGACTCCAACCAGTATCTCTATTGACTCCAGTTTTCCTGGGGTTCATTGATGCCGTACTTGATCAAATGATGCATTGATGTCAAGGGCAGTCACTCTCTCTTCACCTCTGGTGTTCAGCTCTTTTATCCATGTTTGAACCAAGGTTATAATGAATTCAGGAGCTGAGTGACCCTGGTGGAACCCAAAGTGAGTGCCAGTGAGAAGCTTATTGCTACGTTAAGTGCCTAGTAGTGACAGGTAGGAGAAGGGCGCACATAAGGTAGCTCCCACCATAGACTTTGTTTTTTGGACATTTTAACCCGGTTCCCGGGGATTTTGATTATCAGAATTGGCCCATTGTATGGGATAAGGAATTTGTTGGCGAAAATATGTTGATATCGGTGAAGAAGGTTGGTGGCAACAAGATTATAGGGGGTAATCCTTTGCCGGAGCCAGAAAGCCTGTGAAGCTCAGCAGGAGGGAAGGCGGAGCATATTTGGGTGTGGCTGCTCATGTCACAGTGGAAACGCTGTAAGAAGTCTTACAACACCAGATTAAAGTCCAAGAGGTTTGTTTCGAATAACTAGCTTTTGGAGCACAGCTCCTTCCTCAGGTGAATCGCTGGATTCCACCAATCAGGAATCGGTGGAAACGGTTTGAGGTGATGGCGCAGGATTTGCAAAACATTTTGACGAGCAGGACAGGGTGATGGTGGTCAATTGAGGAGGCACTTAGTCCAAGTCCATGCTCCTTTACAAAAACCTCCATCTCCTCTGACATATTGAAAAATGATCTTTCGATGAGAAAGGGATGTTTGACGCCGAGACGAGTGACTGGATCCAATATATCAAGCGAGCACGCTATGTCTTTCAGCTCAACAACATTGTTGCCGATGAAAGACAAATGGTGACTCTCCTCCCAGTCTGCAGGGCAGACATATATAGCATCATCAAGTGTTTAACTTTCCCAGATTCGCCTGACACCCGCCAGTTTGCCGAGTTGGTTACCTTGGGAAGCAACTAATTTGATCCTAAACCATCACTGATAATCCACCATTTTTGTTTTCACGCAGCCATCCTAAACCAGGGAGAGTCCATGGCAGACTTCTTGGCCTATTTATGAAAACTCGCCGTGTTTTGCGACTTCGGCCCTACTTTGTCCGAGGCGCTCAAGAGACCGGTTGGTCTGCGACATCCGCGATGCGGTGACCCAAGAATGCTTGCTCGGGGAAACACATCTTGATTAACAAAAGACAACCGACATGGCTTTTTCCTGGGAAGGCGCAGAGTGCAGTATCCAGGAGCTTTGTAGAATGGCTGTCCTCAGCCTAGGGCACCCGGCATGGAGAACCGTGCTGTAGTTCAGGACACCCGCCATTGTGGACGTACTCCTCGAGGCCAGGACCAGCGACAGAATTTTCCCGACTAAAGTCGGTGGCACTCCCCCACATCGGAGACACACGACCTGTGGGATGGACGCACCGGTACCCAAAGGGTGCCCGCCCCTCTATTGTATCTCAGCAGCACAGGGGGTGGAAACAAATTGAGGTGATGGTGCAGGAGTTTGCAAAACATTTTGACGAGCAGGACAGGGTGATGGTGGAAACCCTTAAGTGGTCAATTGAGGAGGTACTTAGTCCAAGTCCATGCTTCTTGACAAAAGCCTCCACCTCCTCTGACATATTGAAAAATGATCTTTCGATGGAAAAGATACGACCAGGTGGCAGTTCGGATCAACAATTTCCCCATCCAGGTGGAGCTTGATATAGGGGCCGCGTTCTCAGTAATCTGCTGCTGCATGTATGACTGAGTCCACTCGGCCATCCAAAGCTTGGTGTTGTGAGCCATTGAAGTACGGCCGGCAACATATGCCGGGGACCCCTTGGAGATCGTAGGCACCTCGGAAGTCCTAGTGGAATACAGGGCACAGCCAGCAAACCTACAATTGGTGATAGTATAGGGTTCGGGCCCTTGCTTGCTGGGGCAGATTTGGCTGAAGCGCCTCCGGCTGGATTGGTAGCAGGTGTGCTGCATATACCCCGATGGGCTGGACTCGATGCTGTCACATTTCCGAGGCGTTTTTCAAGACGGATTAGGCCAAGATTCTGGTGGACCCGAGGCCCAACCACGGTATTTTGGGGTCTGCCCTGTCCCTACGCATTGAAGCCTAAGGCGGATGCAGAGTTAGACTGCCTGGAACAATTAGGAATCATTGCCTGGTGCAGTTTGCATATTGGGCTGTGCCAGTTGTTCCAGTCATGAAGCCTGATGGCTCTATCTGTCTCTGCAGAGACAATAAGGTGATGATAAATCCGGCATCCCATTTGGACTCATACCCGGTCCTCAGGAATGAAGACCTGTATGCTCGGCTCAGTGGCGGGTGTACCTTTACCAAGCTTGACATGAGTCATGCTTATCTGCAGTTAATTTGGGACCTGGCTTCATGGAAGTATGTGACCATCAGTAAACATCGGAATCTGTACGAGTACACCAGGTTGCTTTTCGGAGTCTCAGCCGCATATGCCATTTTTCAGCGGCTAATGGAGAACATTCTCTGGGGCTTTCTGCAGGTCGCAATTTACCTTGATGACGTGTTGATCACCAGTTCGTCCGACCTTGAACACATGAGGAACCTGGAGGACGTACTACGTTGGTTCGAGGCAGTCGAGGTCCGCCTATGGTGTGAAAAGTGTGCATTTCACGCAAAAGAGATGGTCTACATAGGTTACAGGGTGTACCGGGATGGCTTGCACCCAGTGGGCGATAAGGTACGGGCAATTCGGTAACCCCCATGCCAAAGGATCCTACAGAGTTCAGCTCTTCCTTGGACCGAATCAACTATTATGGCAAGTTCATTTAAAATTTGGTGACTGTGTTGACCTCACTGCATCTGTTGCTAAAGAAGGGCCAACAATGGTTTTGGCACCCACCACAACAGATGGCGTTCCATGAGGCGAAGCAGCGGCTCTCAGCCTCACATCTGCTGTCTCATTTTGACCCATCCAAGCCCTTTTCTCAACCTGCAATGCTTTGCCTTCATCGGGGCTCTTCTCACGGACCAAATAGATGATGGAATGGAACGGCCCATTATGTTTTTTCACGCATCCTGTCGGTGGTGGAGAGGAGCTGCGCGCAAATTGAAAAGGAGAGTTTGATGTTTGCTTTTGGGATGAAGCGATTCCACCAGTACGTGTGCGGCATACATTTAGGGTCTATACGAACCACAAGCCCCATTTGGGGTTGTTTAAGGATGATAGGTCAAGCCCCCAGCCCCCCCCCCCCCCCACCCGTGGCGTCAGCCCGCATTCAATGCTGGGCGCTGCTCCTCGTTTGCATATGTGTTGGAATATCGTCCGGGAACGAAGATTCCGCACGCGGGTGCCCTCAGCCGACTCCCGTTGCCCACCAGCACGCTGATATCTGCCACAGCAGACAAGTTAATTGCAACCTTTCACTTTATAGACTCCTTGCCAGTTACGGTGGCTCAGGTGAAGGCGTAGAAACAGACTGTTGTCCGGAGTCAGCCACATAGTGCTATACGAGGCCCAACATCTCGCTCTCCCGGAGGATCTGCATTCATTCACCACAAAGGTGTCTGAACTTAGTGTCATAGATGGCACTGTGCTGTAGGGATCCCGGGTGGTCGTGCCCGAGCGAGGCCAGTGTGCAATCCTACAAGACTTCCACAGTGACCACCCAGGAGTCTCAAAGATTAAGATGTCGGCCTGGAGTTATGTATGGTGGCCTTGGATAGACGCAGCCATTGAAACTTTGGCGAAGCAATGTACATGGTGCCAGGAGCAGCAGAAGCTACTCCCTGCAACTCCACTCCACTGGTGGGAGTGGCCGGGCCGACCATGGTCCCGACTCCATGTGGATTTTGCAGAACATTTTCAAGGAGCCAAGTATTTACTTATTGTGGATGGCCATTCAAAGTGGATGGATGTCCATTGCATGACCACCACAACGTCGCGAGCTACTTTGGAGAGGCTCCGACAAACCTTCAGTGTCCACGGGCTTCCGAGGTGTTAGGGTTGGACAATGGCATAGCTTTTAAGAGTGCGGAATTTGACGATTTTCTGAAGCAAAAGGGGATCCGCCATACACAGACTGCACCTTACCACCCGTCACCCAACGGATTGGCCGAACGGATGGTGCAGACATTTAAACTGGGCATGCGAAAATGGACCACCGTTTCCCTGGAGTCTCGTCTGGCCTGTTTCCTGTTCTATTACCGAACCATGCCACAGACCACTACCGGGCTGGGGCTCTCGGAGCTGTTAATGGGTCATCGGCTGTGCACGCAGTTGAGCCTTGCCCTGCCAGATAATCGGGAAAAGGTCCATGACCAGCAGGAACACTCCGAAACTCGATGACCCAAACACATCAGGGAATGTTTAGTGGATGATGTGGTCTCCGTCCGAAATTTCACTGACGGGACGTTGTGGATTCACGGACAGTAGTAACGCGATCAGGACCGGTCTTGTATTCCGTACAAGTACAGGGCAAAGAATCAAACAGGCACGTGGATCTCCTTACAGGCACTTGAGGACAATCAAAGCCCCCATGACCGATGGTGTGTCTTCTGCCAGAGCAGCCACCTTTGATACCCAGTTACGTAGATGATCCCCTCAACTTGGAAATGTGGGAGGTAGACTCCGACCCAGAATCTGACATGGAAACTTTGCCAACAGCAGTCAAAACCAATCCGGTGATGGCCGCCGGGTTAATTATGGTGGAACCGCCCAAGCGTTCATTACACCCCTCCGGATCTAGAACAGCGGACATTCAAGGGACAACCCTGAGTAAAGCGAACAAAGGATCTCCCTTCGCCTGCCACCGAGATGGAAGACGTATTGGACCTGGGGGGTGGGGGCTCGGGATGGAGGGGCGTTGTAACCCAACTGGGGGATACGTGGTCTGCAACACCAGAGTCCCTGTGGCCTCACCTGAGTATGATCTCCCTAGATGAGGGGGGCAGAGCTACACCCTTAAGCCAAGGGCCTCATGGGACATAAATGCCCCAGCCCAAGTGTGGGCCAGGCTCGGTAGACTCTTCGGGAAGTAGGAATTGTACTACAGTAGGTAAAATAAACTTGAGTTTTTCTTACAGTCATCAATTCTGTGTGGTCGCTTGCCTGGAACTTTACTGTGGGGGGAGAGGGGAGGGAGTTGTTCCTCTGGAAAGCTTTTTTCAAGTTTATTGGGGGGGGGGGGGTTATAGGGGAGGAGTAGGGAGTTGACCAGGTCTAAGGCTTTTCTGAGTCTCATCTTGGGGACTGGTTTGGTGGCTGTCTTGGGTGGGTCATGGGCCCGGGCCTATCGGAGATGACGACCATTGTCATATATTTTTAGGAACTGGCCACAGTCAGTCGGTAGGGGGTGTAGGGTTGGTGCAAGATAGGGAAGGGAGATTTGTGGTTTGGAGTATTTTCTTTCAAGTGTGGGGATTGTAAATGGCATTTTGTTTGTATGAATTTGTTTATTTTGTGTTTTTATAAAATGTAAACTTTAATAAAAAATATATATATTTAAAAGTAGAGCAACTTGATAGCACTCTTAATGCCCCTTTTGATCATTTTCCTGATGACTGAGAGGAAACTGATAGGGCAATAATTGGCCAAGTTGGATTTGTCCTGCTTGTTATGTACAGGACATATCTGGGAAATTATCCACATTGCCGGGTAAATGCCAGTGTTATAGCTGTGCTGGAACAGCCTGGCTAGGGGCACGGCAAGTTCTGGAGCACAAGTCTTCAGTATCATTGCTGGAATATTGTCAGGGTCCATGGCCTTTGCAGTATCCAGTGCCTTCAGCTGCTTGATATCGAATTGGCTGAAGACTGGCATCTGGGATGAAGGGGACTGTCATAATATACACCAGTATATCATGGTGCAAATACACACACACTGATGGACACACAGCAAGACCAATCAACACACACAACACCGTAGCCTATCACCAGTTAGAGCACACTCACTATAAAGACAGGGGGCATCAGAGTTCCCGCCCATTCGGGATACAGCCTCCTACAAGGACAGAGCTTACAGCTTACAGCACAGATCCTCACCATGTGCTGAGTGCAGAGACTGGTTCGGACAGGCATAGTATGTCTTTAGTATAATCTAACATCGTGTTAACCCACAGTGAAAGTATGTTCAACAGTTTCTAACTTAATAAAATAGTGTTGGTGGCCTGTATGTGTTCCACGGATCCAGAGCATCCAACACATCAGGGACCTCTGGAGGAGACCGAGATGGATCACCCACTCGGCTCTTCTGGCTGCAGATTATTGTGAATGCTTCAGCCTTTTCTTTTGCACAGATGTGCTGGGCCTTTTCATCATTGAGGATGGGGATATTTGTGGAGCTTCCTCCTGCATTGAGTTGTTAAATTGTCCACCACCAGTCACAACTGGATGTGGCAAGACTGCAGCTTAGACCTGATTTATTGGCTGTGTGATTGCTTAGCTCTGTCTATCACTTGCTGCTTATGTTTGGCATGCAAGTAGTCATGTTGTAGCTTCACCCGGTTGACACTTCATTTTTCGGTATGCCTGATGCTGTTCCTGGCATGGCCTCCTTCACTCTTCATTGAACCAGGATTGATCCGCTGGCTTGGTGGTAATGGTAGAGTAGAGGATATGCCAGGCTATGACATTACAGATTGTAGCAGAGTACAATTCTACTGCTGCTGATGGCCCACAACATCCCATGAATGCCCAGTCTTGAGTTGCTAAATCTATCCTATTTAGTATGATGTAGTACCACACAGTACGATGGATGGTATCCTTAATGTGACGACGGGATGTTGTCTACACATGGACTGTGTGGTGGACACTCCTACCGATACTCTCATGGATAGATGCATCTGCGGCAGACAGGTTGGTGAGGATGAGGCCCAGTATGTTTTCCCCTCTTGTTGGTTCCCTCATCACCTGTCGCAGACCCAGTCCAGCAGCTATGGCATTTGGACTCAGCCGGCTTGGTCTGTAGTGGTGCTATTGAGCCACTCTAGGTCATGGACATTGAAGTCCCCACCTAATGTATATTCTGTGTCCTTGTCATTTGACCTGAAGCCACCAGATTTCATGGGGCCTTGAGTCAATATTGATCACTCCTATGACAACTCCCTTGTGATTGCACACCAGTATGCTACCACCTCTGCTGTGTCTGTTCTGCCAGTGGGACACGACATGCCCAGGGATGGTGATGGTAGTGGATGTACCAAAAGTTTAGTTAAGGGGATAGGTTTTAAGAAGTGTCTTAAGAACAAAGAACAAAGAAATGTACAGCACAGGAACAGGCCCTTCGGCCCTCCAAGCCCGTGCCGACCATGCTGCCCGACTAAACTACAATCTTCTACACTTCCTGGGTCCGTATCCCTCTATTCCCATCCTATTCATGTATTTGTCAAGATGCCCCATAAATGTCACTATCGTCCCTGCTTCCACCACCTCCTCCGGCAGCGCGTTCCAAGCACCCACTACCCTCTGTGTAAAAAACTTGCCTCGTACATCTACTCGAAACCTTGCCCCTCTCACCTTAAACCTATGCTCCCTAGTAATTGACCCCTCTACCCTGGGGAAAAGCCTCTGACTATCCACTCTGTCTATGCCCCTCATAATTTTGTAGACCTCTATCAGGTCGCCCCTCAACCTCCGTCGTTCCAGTGAGAACAAACCGAGTTTATTCAACCGCTCCTCATAGCTAATGCCCTCCATACCAGGCAACACTCTGGTAAATCTTTTCTGCACCCTCTCTAAAGCCTCCACATCCTTCTGGTAGTGTGCCGACCAGAATTGAACACTATACTCCAAGTGTGGCCTAACTAAGGTTCTATACAGCTGCAACATGACTTACCAATTCTTATACTCAATGCCCCGGCCAATGAAGGCAAGCATGCCGTATGCCTTCTTGACTACCTTCTCCACCTGTGTTGCCCCTTTCAGTGACCTGTGGACCTGTACACCTAGATCTCTCTGACTTTCAATACTCTTGAGGGTTCCCTACCTGCCTTAGACCTTCCAAAATGCATTACCTTACACTTGTCCGGATTAAACTCCATCTGCCATCTCTCCGCCCAAGTCTCCAAACAATCTAAATCCTGCTGTATCCTCTGACAGTCCTCATCGCTATCCGCAATTCCACCAACCGTTGTGTCGTCGGCAAACGTACTAATCAGACCAGTTACATTTTCCTCCAAATCATTTCTACATACTACAAACAGCAAAAGTCCCAGCACTGATCCCTGCGGACCACCACTGGTCACAGCCATCCAATTAGAAAAGCATCCTTCCATTGCTACTCTCTGCCTTCTATGACCTAGCCAGTTCTGTATCCACCTTGCCAGCTCACCCCTGATCCCGTGTGACTTCACCTTTTGTACTAGTCTACCATGAGGGACCTTGTCAAAGGCCATACTGAAGTCCATATAGACAACATACACTAGCCTACCTGCATCAATAATCTTTGACCTCCTCGAAAAACTCCATCAAGTTAGTGAGACACGACCTCCCATTCACAAAACCATGCTGCCTCTCACTAATACGTCCATTTGCTTCCAAATGGGAGTAGATCCTGTCTCGAAGAATTCTCTCCAGTAATTTCCCTACCACTGAAGTAAGGCTCACCGGCCTGTAGTTCCCTGGATTATCCTTGCTACCCTTCTTAAACAGAGGAACAACATTGGCTATTCTCCAGTCCTCTGGGACATCACCTGAAGACAGTGAGGATCCAAAGATTTCTGTCAAGGCCTCAGCAATTTCCTCTCCAGCCTCCGTCAGTATTCTGGGGTAGATCCCATCAGGCCCTGGGGACTTATCTACCGTAATATTTTTCAAGACACCCAACACTGTCTTTTTGGATCTCAATGTGACCCAGGCTATCTACACACCCTTCTCCAGACTCAACATCTACCAATTCCTTCTCTTTGGTGAATACTGATGCAAAGTATTCATTTAGTACCTCGCCCATTTCTTCTGGCTCCACACATAGATTCCCTTGCCTATCCTTCAGTGGGCCAACCCTTTCCCTGGCTACCCTCTTGCTTTTTATGTACGTGTAAAAAGCCTTGGGATTTTCCTTAACCTTATTTGCCAATGACTTTTCGTGACCCCTTCTAGGCCTCCTGATTCCTTGCTTAAGTTCCTTCCTACTTTCCTTATATTCCACACAGGCTTCGTCTGTTCCCAGCCTTTTAGCCCTGACACATGCCTCCTTTTTCTTTTTGACGAGGCCTACAATCTCTCTCGTTATCCAAGGTTCCCGAAAATTGCCGTATTTATCCTTCTTCCTCACAGGAACATGCCGGTCCTGAATTCCTTTCAACTGACACTTGAAAGCCTCCCACATGTCAGATGTTGATTTGCCCTCAAACATCCACCCCCAATCTAGGTTCTTCAGTTCCCGCCTAATATTGTTATAATTAGCCTTCCCCCAATTTAGCACATTCATCCTAGGACCACTCTTATCCTTGTCCACCAGCACTTTAAAACTTACTGAATTGTGGTCACTGTTCCCGAAATGCTCCCCTACTGAAACTTCTACCACCTGGCCGGGCTCATTCCCCAATACCAGGTCCACTACCGCCCTTTCCAGGACCAAGGGGTGCTATCCCGGGTCACGGAGCCCACGCCATGGGTCAGCTCCATGGTGAGCGTTAAAAAGCCCTCTGACGAACTCCGGATCTGCATCGACCCAAAAGACCTGAACAACAACATCATGAGGGAACACTACCCCATACCCAAAAGGGAGGAGATCACGAACGAAATAGCCCGGGCTAAAATTTCACAAAGCTTGATGCCTCGAAGGGGTTTTGGCAGATCCAACTGGATCAGTCCAGCCGAAAGCTGTGCACATTCAACACTCCTTTCGGCAGGTTCTGCTATAACAGAATGCCATTTGGCATCATCTCGGCATCCAAGGTATTCCACAGAATCATGGAACAGATGATGGAGGGCATCGAAGGGGTGTGCGTCTATGTTGACGACGTCATCATCTGGTCCACCACACCACAGGAGCACATCAGTCGTCTCCAGCGTGTCTTTGCGTGAATACGGGAACACGGCCTGCGCCTCAACCGAGCAAAGTGCTCCTTTGGCCAAACTGAGCTAAAGTTTCTGGGGGACAGTATATCCCGGTCGGGAGTGCGTCTGGATGCAGACAAAGTGAGCGCCATTACAGCCATGCCGCAGCTGGCAGACAAGAAAGCAGTGCTGCGCTTTCTAGGCATGGTCAACTTCCTGGGGAAGTTCATTCCCAACCTTGCCTCCCACACAACGGCTCTTCGCCACCTAGTTAAGAAGTCCACGGAGTTCCAGTGGCTGCCCGCACACCAGAAGGAATGGGAGGAGCTCAAAATTAGGCTCACCACAACCCCGGTATTGACGTTCTTCGACACCTCTCGAGATACGAAGATCTCGACTGATGCCAGCCAGTCCGGCATTGGGGCGGTACTCCTGCAACGGAACGACACTGCATCATGGGCCCCGGTCGCCCATGCCTCGCGGGCCATGACCCCCACAGAACAGCACTATGCGCAGATCGAGAAGGAGTGCCTGGGTTTGTTGACCGGAATAGATAAGTTCCACGATTACGTGTATGGTCTCCCCCAGTTTACTGTGGAAACCGAACATCGTCCCCTGGTCAGCATCATACATAAAGACCTGAACGAGATGACCCCTCGCCTCCAGCGCATCCTGCTCAAGCTCCGGAGGTACGACTTCCAACTGGACTACACCCCAGGTAAGGAGCTCGTCATTGCGGATGCCCTATCCAAAGCAGTTAGCACACCGCCCGATTCGGAGGGGTTCGTCTGTCAAGTCGAAGCACATGTGGCCTTCACATCGGCCAATCTGCCAGCTGACGATTCAAGTCTGGCCCGTATTCGCCGGGAGACTGCGGCTGACCCCCTTCTACAACGTGTGATGCGCCACATGACGGGAGGGTGGCTCAAAGGACAGTGCCCACAATTCTACAATGTCCGGGACGACTTGGCCGTCACTGACGGTGTCCTCCTAAAGCTGGACCGGATTGTGATTCCACACAGCATGCACAAGCTGGTCCTCGACCAACAGCACGAAGGCCATCTCGGGGTTGAGAAGTGCAGACGGAGGGCCCGAGAAGCTGTATACTGGCCGGGCATCAGCAATGACATTGCCAACATGGTGCTCAACTGCCCCACCTGCCAGAAGTTTCAGCCGGCGCAACCCCCCGAGACGCTTCAGCCCCATGAGTTGGTGACGTCCCCCTGGGCAAAGGTGGGTGTGGACCTTTTTCATGCGCTTGGCGGGGACTACGTAATCATCATAGATTACTTTTCAAATTATCCAGAGGTCATACACCTGCACGATTTAACATTGTCCGCTGTCATAAGGGCATGCAAAGACACCTTCACTCGACATGGCATTCCGATTACTGTCATGTCGGACAATGGGCCCTGTTTTGCAAGCCAAGAATGGTCTTCTGTTGCTGCTTCGTATGGCTTCACACACGTGACGTCCAGCCCTCTGCATTCCCAGTCCAATGGCAAGGCGGAAAAGGGCATTCATATCGTCATGCGGCTCCTCTGCAAGGCTGCTGATGCCGGATCGGATTTCTGCTTAGCCCTGCTGGCCTATTGCTCGGCCCCAGTAGCCACTGGCCTCTCACCAGCCCAGCTGTTGATGGGTCGCGCCCTCAGGACCACTGTGCCATCCATTCTTGTCTCTACACTCGACCACATTCCAGTACTGCAAAGGATGCGACAGCAGCGTGCTCAGCAGATGGTGGCGCACGACACTCGGGCAACTGATCTTCCTGCCTTGGCACCTGGAGACAACGTCCGCATCCACCTACCAGATGGTGGCTGGTCGGTAACTGCCGAAGTTCTCCGACGCGTGGCTCCCCGCTCGTTCCTGGTTCGCATGCCTGATGGCTCCATTCGCCGGTGCCACCGCCGGGCTCTTCGCCTGCTTCCGCGCTCGCTACATGATCATACGCTGGTGCCACGCCCTCCTGTTGTTCCTGATGTCGAATTTGTGGAGCTTCCTGCCACCATGCCCATTCCTCTGCTGCCTGTGGCCCTCAGCCGGTGGTTCCTGACCCATCCTTGAGGCGGTCAACCCGAATTCGTCGCCCAGCTACTAGGCTGGACTTATGAGCCTGTTTGAACATTGGACTCACTAAAAGTTTTATGCCACTATGTTAATAAGTTTCTCTTTTGTCGTTACATGAGTTTGTTTTGATGCTTGATGTTTACACTTGTTTTGTTGATGGTATAACCTCGTTGCTATATTGAACCTGACACCTTCCTATGTATATAGTTTAGCCTCATGTACATGTTGTAGATATTGCACACACACACATTCAGCTGCACTCAGTACACATCTATATTTATTACCACATAGGCACATATTCTTGTAAAAAAGGAGGGGATGTCATGATATTCAGATAAACATCATGGTGCAAACACACATACACACTGATGGACAGATCAACGGACCAATCAATACACACGCAACATTACAACCAATCACAAGCAAGAGCAGACACACTATAAAACGGGGAACATGACATTTCCGATGGATTCCAGCAGGAGACAGCTCAGGGCACTGAGCTCACAGCAAGCCACTCAGACATTCACCATGTGCTGAGTGCCTCTCCAAGATAGTGTTAGGGCTGGGTCCACATGTTAGAGGGTGATGAACGAACCACAGAAACCAGTTTACAAATGTTAATAATTGTTAGTAATAAAACTGAGTTGTACCTTCCGCAACCGTGTTGGTTCGTCTGTGTAGCAGAGCACCCAACACGACACTTTACACTGGGAATTTTACAAAGCAATAACAGAATGATCTGTCAATGGGACCCTGGTAATTCTGGATGAGAACTACATGTTAGCAAACTAATTTTGTTGCCAGAGGATGGTCCTGCTGCCAGAACTCATTTGGCAATAGGCTTGGATCTTAGGTGAAAAATGTTCTTTTGAACTGTGCCTGCTGCTATCAGCACAACTCAACTAGAGTTTCATGAAGGAAGCACAGATATTTCACATCATTCTTCATAAAGGTGTAATAGTCTTGTTTGGATCTGCAGACACTTCAGGGAGATTCCATTGATTCCTGAACATATTCTCCCATCTGGAACTAAGACCCGTGACAGGGAGTGTTTCCCGCTGTGGAAGCCGGCAGGGATCCATGCCATCTTTCCTGGCCCCGACCTCTTTAATTGTGTAACTGGCGTTTTGGCTGGGCAGACCTAATGGCATGTAGTCAACCATCATACCCAGGTACCATATTGAAAAGGTGCTCAACATCACTGACCCACTATTGAAGAAAGAGGGTGGAATTCCTAAAAATGAAGATGGAGCTCTATGAACATTCTGAGACCGGAAGGTGGGCCACTTGAAAACCAAGATGGAATATTCTGAGGCTGGTAGATGGACCTCCCCAATAACACTGAATCTGGAAGGTCCACCTGTAGATGTTCTCTCCCCCCCCCCCCCCCCCCCCCCCCCCCACCATTGCTGTGGTGTTCTGGAGTCCAGTGTTATTGACAGTCTCTATTTCCAAAATCCTGAGCCAGCCCCAGCAATGTTCAGGTGAGTCGCGGCATCTGCATGCCATGTTATTCCAGATGTGAAGTGGACTGGCATTTTTCACGCTGGCATCACAGAGTATTTGGCATTGGCGGAAGATTCCAGTCGGGCCATCATCTGCATCCCATTAACGGGACGCAAGTCAGCTTTATGTCGGCCTCCAGCGGGTTTCCCGATCCACCATAGTAGGCACCAGTGCAAGATCCCACGGTAAATTGACATTGGTGTGAAGCCAATTTTTGCACTCCCTCCCACCACAACCGCCACCCTCCCACCATTGAACCTGCCGGTTCGGCCATAGGCAAATTGTGCCTACAGTCTTCAAAATTAAAGTTAAAAACTTAGATATTTAACATATATGCTTTGTAAATACTGAAAGAAACTTTAGTTAAATTTAGTTAAACTTTAATGAAAATAGCTAGATTTATGAAATCTTCCCCACTGTCACCAGATTCCTAAATGACCCTCTTATGGACTGACTTCATTAACACTACACCCTGTATGCTTCATCCGATGCCAGTGCTTATGTAGTTACATTGTATATGTTGTGTTGCCCTATTATGTATTTTCTTTTCTTCCCTTTTCTTCTCATGTACTTAATGATCTGTTGAGCTACTCGCAGAAAAATACTTTTCACTGTACCTCGGTACACGTGATAATAAACAATCATAATCAATATTTGCACTATATTGTCAACCTTCTTGTGCCACCTTAAGGCTTTACAAAAAGCTGTCATTCACATGCTAAAGTAGTAGGACCAAAGTATGACTAGATCATACCCCTCACACGACAATTTCCAATGTGACCTTTCCAGTATATGTTAAGAAACAAAATATTAGCTGAAAAATGAAAAGCAATTTCAACCCTTAATGAAATAGAGAATAAATACTCTGGGAACAGTTGGGTTCCAGCTGAAATTATCCACATTTACCAGTGTATCTCCACTCAGAATAGTGGGCATAAATGTTTTGAATTTGGTTCAGATTGTTCAGAAATTATAATTACACAGGATTGGAGGAATGACTGGTTAGGAGAAGCAATGATCTGGAGTATAGCTATGGCTCCAGGCTGATCTGGGAAACCTGCAACAGTGGCTGTATTCTCCTGCTCATCAACTCCATAGTGCGCATGGTCCTCTTCATCTTTTGACACATTAGCTCTCCTTACTGCTATGGCAGTTATGTAGGTGGCAGCACACCCACCTTGACAGTCTTCCAGGGCTCTCTTGCAGGGAACACGCATCTATAGATTTCAGATTGGGATCATCAGACAAAGCTGGATGGGATATCCTCAAGCCCTAAGAGCCAACTTCTGACATCTCATCCTTTGTCAGAGAGAAGCCAAATGCTGGTCAGCCACAGATTGTAGGCATGATAAGAACTGCCTTCAAAGTGGGCATGAACCACTCGTGTTAAGTTCCACCTAGATACCCCAAGAGCCGAAGGTTCATGAAGGTGCTGGGCTCATATTGCCAGGAGTCCTGATCGGCATACATGTGCAGTAATAATGTCATAAATGATGGCCTTGCCAGCGACACCCACATCCCACAAATTAAAAAACAGTAATGTCCTGCACTTATGGAAATACTAAAATGGCTGCATAAACCACAATGCTTTTCTGCTGACCAAGTAGCAGGTTTTCAGTAGAAAGAAGTCTTTCCCTCTTGTTTTATTCCGATGTTCAGAATTGAAGAGCAAAAAATTAATATCTCATCTAAATGAACAACAGAACCTGGATTAAATATTTTTGTCCTTTTTTTAGAAATTTGCCATTTTGTATTGTTAAGGGGCCCGATTTACCAGCTGCGTCCCATCGGAACGGAACGGGATGTGGTCGATCGATCTCGGGAGAGGCCTCTCCCGGAGTTCCCGATGGTCATTACGCCTCGCAAGATCTAACGAGACCTCACAAGACAGCACAATCCGGATTCCACCCACAATGGGCGGGACCCAGTCTTGCACTCACTTAACTGTGCTGATGCCAGATCGCATGGCCACCTGGCATCAATCGGCCTCGCCGAGGAGACCCCAGCCGAACGCTGGTCCCCACAAATGAAGACCAAGCAAAACAACACTTGTGGAGTCTCCCAAGTGATCGGCGGCTCCCAGGTGGTCGGCCTCTAGGCAGGCTGGCACCTTGGCACTGCTGGTGCACCCAGGTGCATTGTCAAGGCTGTTTAAATTAATGCCCCTCATGTCCGCAAGAGCAGGGAAAACTTTGGACTGGTCCTATAAAAACTACAATTCTTCAGAGAGTGCAGTATATCATATAAAATCTGTGTGGATTTTTAGGTTAAGTTTAGTTAAGGGGATATCTTTTGTGTAATTCAGTGTTTTGTTGATTACTACGTGACGTTCAGTCAATGTCATATTTTCCACCAGGGTGGCAGCCTGGCAGTGCCAGGCTGGAAGGGGCACCACCAGGGTTCCAGACTGACAGTGCCATGGTGCCAGGCTGGCATTTCGACCCTCTGGAGATTGAGTCCGGGGGTGCCTTGCCGGTATGTGATGGGGTACTCGCGGATCCCCCAACAAATGAAGGCATTAAGGGTGTCTGGTAGCTTCTTCATGGGGGTCGAGAGATTGGGGCACCATTTAAAGATGGTGCCTGATCTCTTTTTGTGTTGAGGAGCTACGCTTGTCGGCAGACTGAAAAAAGAGTGCTGTAGTTAGCGGGGTGGTTCCCTGCGCTTCGGTTTCCACCCAGAACGGACTCTTGTTTTGTTAAATCGCGCCCAAGATCTCCTTAAAGACCAATAAAAAGAGATTTGAATTCCCACTGATCATCTAAATGTAGCATACTTCACATTTTATTTTTTGAGCTGTAACAAACTAAACATGATATTGACTGATAGTGCCAGGGGACATATTTGTGGGTACTGCCAAGTGGGCTCTGGTGGGGTTATAACTCTTCTCCATTGTGGGGGAAGGGGTTCCCCTTATGTGTGGTAATGGGGGGAGAGAGGGATGAGCCCCAGTGACAGCATGGTGTAGGGGGAGAGGGAAGATAATGGCCCTCGATTCTTCCATGGTGGGGACACAGGGTGGAGAGGCCCCGATACTTCCATGGTGTGGGGGAGGAGAGGGTTCAGAGTGACCCCCAATACCTCCATAGTGTGGGGGAGGAGAGAGCGCAGAGTGGCCCCCTGATACTTTTGTGGTGGGCTTTCACCCCTTGTGGGGTGGTCCATGGGAGATTGGGGTAGCTTATTTGATTGAGATGTTTTTTATATACACAGAAAACAGTTTCGCATTCCTGCTTGCTTTGATCTTTGAGTATTGTAAGATCTTTTATTTTCTCCTGATGCCATTTCAAATGGATCTTATTTAATTCTCTTCAAGTAACATCAACCACTTCCTCCTCTGGAGTTTTATGGTTCGTTCTAATACTTCGAATATTCATTTACAGAATTCATGGACCATATCATTTCACTGCTCTGCCAGTTTTAAATGGTCTTTTACAAACTATCCATTTGCTAGATTCTCAGTGCTGCACTTATGTGTCAACACTTGTAAATAAATGCCTCTGGTCATTGACGTTTCTTCACACCTTCTATATTCTGCAGATTGCATCAAAGTTCAAGAATGACATTGCTGTAATCAGTTCATTACTCTTGATTTTTAATGATGCATTCAACCAACTCTTCTGACTCACCAATTAGTTTTCCTATTCAAGGTGTTTTTCTTGGTACTTTACAGAGATCTATGATGCTTGAAGTTCATCAGGTTTTAACTGAAGATCAATCTTTGTTGCATTTGCTTTTACCAGTTCCATTTGCTTTTACCAGTTTGTCATTTAGACATTTCAAGTCCCTAGTCAAGTGTTCTACTTCCTGTGACTGATGCTCAATTGTTCTCATCAATTGAAATTCTCTATTGACAAACTAATTTTTGTGCGTGAATAAAAGCAAATTACTGCGGATGCTGGGAGAATCTGAAACAAAACCAGAAAATTCTGGACAATCTCAGCAATCTCAGAGATTGTCCAGACAATCTCTGGACAATTCTGGACAGCGCCTGTTGAGAGAGAACCGAGCTAACTTTTCGGGTCAGGATGACCCTTTGTCAAAGTTGCGTGAAAGTTGTTTCTCCACATTGATTGGGTTTTCCTCCAATCGTTTGATATTGGCAATAAGCTTCTTGTATTTGGGCACAGTCATCTTTTGGGGTTTGGTAAGTTCAGCATAATCAAACACCTGCTGCAATACAGTTATTGTCATGCTACTGTTCCCACTAGCCAAATCATTAAACAGAATAAAATCTACCCATTCAATAGATGAACGAAAAACAATTGCCATCTTAACAATTCCGTTTACTAAGTCACTTTGTAAATTTATTTCACACAAAGGAACCCGCGTAAATTCCATGAATGCCTCCTACTAATACCTTTCCTTCATCACACTACCTGAACACAAATTGCATCATCAGCCACCTTCAATAACTAATCCACCCAGTGTCTCTCAAAATTTTAGTTTGTTTACTTATTTTGTTGGAGGATTATGGAAACACTTTCTCTTTTGATGTAAAACATCCAGAACCTCCAGTAGCCTGGCTCTCTTTAGAAGTAGTTAAGGAGAATTCTCTGGTATATTCTGAGCCATATCCCCGTTTCTAGTAGGTTCTGAGGGAATACATTTCACCTGTATGAATGCTACTGTTAATACCAATGTCCTTTTCAGGTCCAACTTTTTCTGAGTATCCGACTTCTGTTGGTAGCCATGGTATGAGTGGTCGTACACACGGCAGCTCCTGCTTGAAGGTGTAGAAAAGAGTTCTTTTTACCTCAAATCGGGAGCAACTTCAACAAAATAGTGTAACTGAAGGTTGGAGGAGCAGTTCCTCCTGGGAGTGGCATGTCTGCTGGTTACCAAACCCAACAGAAGACCCGGCCAAGGAGTTGGAAGAGACCTGTGATGCAGCAGCTATTGGAAAGATGGTGGAGGGGGAAGGGTTAGTATAAGTCGTAAAGTCCCAGATGGAGCAGTTGATGGCTTTCATCAAGGAAGAGTTCCGTCAGCAGAGGAAGGAGACACAGGAGGATCGATCAAAGACTATCGTAGGGGCTGTGGCACCACTGAAGGGCTCGATGGAGAGGGTGGAAAAATGTTCCAGAGGTTCCAGACTGACAGTGCTATGGTGCCAGGCTGGCATTGCGACCCTCTGGAGATTGAGTCCGGGGGTGCCTTGCCGGTATGTGATGGGGTACTCGCGGATCCCCCAACAAATGAAGGCATTAAAGGTGTCTGGTAGCTTCTTCATGGGGGTCGAGAGATTGGGGCACCATTTAAAGATGGTGCCCGATCTCTTTTTGTGTTGAGGAGCTACGCTTGTCGGCAGACTGAAAAAAGAGTGCTGTAGTTAGCGGGGTGGTTCCCTGCGCTTCGGTTTCCACCCAGAACGGACTCTTGTTTTGTTAAATCGCGTCCAAGATCTCCTTAAAGACCAATAAAAAGAGATTTGAATTCCCACTGATCATCTAAATGTAGCATACTTCACATTTTATTTTTTGAGCTGTAACAAACTAAACATGATATTGACTGATAGTGCCAGGGGACATATTTGTGGGTACTGCCAAGTGGGCTCTGGTGGGGTTATAACTCTTCTCCATTGTGGGGGAAGGGGTTCCCCTTATGTGTGGTAATGGGGGGAGAGAGGGATGAGCCCCAGTGACAGCATGGTGTAGGGGGAGAGGGAAGATAATGGCCCTCGATTCTTCCATGGTGGGGACACAGGGTGGAGAGGCCCCGATACTTCCATGGTGTGGGGGAGGAGAGGGGTCAGAGTGACCCCCAATACCTCCATAGTGTGGGGGAGGAGAGAGCGCAGAGTGGCCCCCTGATACTTTTGTGGTGGGCTTTCACCCCTTGTGGGGTGGTCCATGGGAGATTGGGGTAGCTTATTTGATTGAGATGTTTTTTATATACACAGAAAACAGTTTCGCATTCCTGCTTGCTTTGATCTTTGAGTATTGTAAGATCTTTTATTTTCTCCTGATGCCATTTCAAGAAGGTTGGAGGAGCAGTTCCTCCTGGGAGTGGCATGTCTGCTGGTTACCAAACCCAACAGAAGACCCGGCCAAGGAGTTGGAAGAGACCTGTGATGCAGCAGCTATTGGAAAGATGGTGGAGGGGGAAGGGTTAGTACAAGTCGTAAAGTCCCAGATGGAGCAGTTGATGGCTTTCATCAAGGAAGAGTTCCGTCAGCAGAGGAAGGAGACACAGGAGGATCGATCAAAGACTATCGTAGGGGCTGTGGCACCACTGAAGGGCTCGATGGAGAGGGTGGAAAAATGTCTGGAGACACAGGTCACAGATCCGAGAGATGGAGAGGGTGATGTCCGAACACAGCGATAGAGTGGTGGCATTGGAGATGGAGGTGGGGATCTTAGGAAACTTTACGGCAGCACGGTGGCACAATGGTGGCACAGTGGTTAGCACTGCTGCCTCATAGCTCCAAGCTCCAATTCTGGGCTCGGGTGACTGTGTGAAGTTTGCACTTTCTCTCTGTGTCTGGGTGGGTTTCCTCTGGGTGCTCCGGTTTCCTCCCACAGTCCAAAGATGTGCAGGTTAGTTGGATTGGCCACGCTAAATTGCCCATAGTGTCCAAAAAAAGATTAGGTGGGATTTATTGGGTTATGGGGTATGGTGGAGGTCTGATCTTATGTAGGGTGCTCTTTCCAAGGGCTGGTGCAGACCCGATGGGCTGAATGGCCTCCTTCTGCACTGTAAATGCTATGATTCTATGAAGATGCTGAGTGCAAAGGGGGAGGAGCAGGAAAACAGATCAAGAAGGCAGAATCTGTGAGTAGTTGGCCTGCCTGAAGGCGTGGAGGGTGCGAATGCCATGAGGTACATTTTGAGGATGCTGGTGGGACTGGTGAGAGTGGGTGCTGGACAAGGCCCCTGAGGTGGACAGAGCGCACAGGCGGCTGAGACAGAAGCCACGCGTTGGGGAACCGCCGCAGGCGGTGATCGTGAGACTCCACAAGTTCGTGGAGAAAGAAAAGGATTCTGCAATAGGCCAGGGAGAAGCAGAAATGTGAATGGGAGGAGAATAAGGCCAGATTATACCGGAACATTGGAGCTGAACGGGCAAAATGGTGCACGGGGTTCAACAGGGCAAAGGCGGTGCTGTATCGACGGCAGATCCAGTTTGGGGTGCTCTATTCGGCGAAATTATGGGTGACTTATGAAGGCTAGGAATACTATTTTGAGACCCCAGAAGCGACCAATGACTTTATCAAGGAGCATAAACTGGGGGAGAACTGAACAATTTTGGGAGACCAAAGTTCTGGCACTGTCGTAATGGAGTATACGTGTAGAGTGGGGGTTGGAGAGAAGGGGGGACTTTTTTCTTTTCCTCCGATGTGGAGGGGTTTTATTTTTTCTGCTGGGTTGACAAAAGGTAGCAGGGTGAAAAGTTTGTAAGGGGACGGCTGTCTCTCCCCCCCCCCCCCCTTCCTGATGCCTGTGGCTGTGTTCTTTCTTTTTGTTTGTCTTTGGGGGAGGTAATCTGTCGTTCGAGATGAGTCTTTGTTTGGGTGGGGGAGGTCCGTAGGGAGCCTTCTTGCCTTCTTCGTAGAACAAAGAGGGAGGGGTGGGTGGACAGTAGGAGGAGCCTTTCGGCAGGAGTTGCCCCGCTGGCAAGTAATGCTGGTGATCAGAAGTGAGGTGGGGTAGAAGGCCGTTAGAGGTGGCCGGTACGGAAGGAAGGGAGATGTGACGTGGCATGGTTGAAGAAGAAACATGCTTGGGGTGGAGATAGGGGCCATCTTGGGTGAGCTAGGTACAGGGTGAAATCAAGGGGGGTAGAGCCAAAAGGGGAGGATGGTGGATGATACCGGTCCGGCTGATATCGTGGAACGTGCGAGGGCTCAATGGACCGGTGAATTGATCTAGAGTCTTTTTGAAGTTTAACGGTGGAGGTGATCTTTCTGCAGGAGATGTGCCTCAGGGTGAAGGTTAGGCTAAGGAAGGGGTGGGTGGGTCAGGTATTCCACTCGGGGTTTGATTCAAAGTCACGGGGGTGGCCATTCTGATGGGTAAGAGAATGGGGTTTGTGAGCGCGAAGGAAGTGAGGAACCCGGATGGGAGATATGTGATTGTGAGTGGGGTATTAGAGGGGACGCCGGTGTACTCGTGAATGTGTAAGCACCGAATTGCTTCGATGTATGTTTTATGAGGGGGTTGCTGGCAGCGATCCCGGACTTGGCCAAGCACCAGTTGATCATGGGAGGAAATTTCAATTGTGTCCCAGAGCCGAGGGTGGATAGATCGAGCCCTAGGTCAATGGGTAGAATACGACTGGCAAAGGAGCTGGAAGGTTTATAGAAAATATGAGTTTGGTGGACCCTTGCCCTTTTAAGAACCCGGGGGAAGGGAGTATTTCTTTTTTTCACATGTTTATAAAGTGTATTCAAGAATCGACTTTTTCGTGGGGAGCCAGGAGGTTTGGTTGGGGTGGAGGGGCAGAGTACGCAGGGATATTAATCTCCGACCATGCGCCCCATTGGTTGGAGATTCACCTTAGATCGGGACGAGAACAGAGGCCGGGATGGAGGCTTGATTCGGGGTTGTTGGCAGATAGAGGGTTTTGTGATAAAGCCTAGCTGTGATTATACCCAATTTCAGGCGGCCGAATCGGCATGGCAGGGTTCCTACGCGGCCGGATCGGCGAGGCAGGCCACTACGAGGCCGAATGGGTCCAGGCGATCGAGTTCCTCCCGGCCCGTGGCCCGGACGAGGGCGGACATATCGCGCGCTTTTCGATGCCTCCCGCGCTTGTGCGCGCCAAAAGCTACGGCAACACTGAACGACTGATGCACAGGCGCGCTCGACGCAAGATGGTAGCCTTGTGGATAGCACAATTGCTTCAAAGCTCCAGGGTCCCAGGTTCGATTCCGGCTTGGGTCACTGTCTGTGCGGAGTCTGCGCATCCTCCCCGTGTGTGCGTGGGTTTCCTCCGGGTGCTCCGGTTTCCTCCCACAAAGATGGGCAGGTTAGGTGGATTGGCCATGATAAATTGCCCTTAGTGTCCAAAATTGCCCTTAGTGTTGGGTGGGGTTACTGGGTTAAGGGGATAGGGTGGTGGTGTTGACCTTGGGTAGGGTGCTCTTTCCAAGAGCCGGTGCAGACTCGATGGGCCGAATGGCCTCCTTCTGCACTGTAAATTCAATGAAATCTATGAAAGACCGAACCGCGCATGCGCAGTGGCGCAACGAACGCCATGATGTCATGACGTGCGGCAACTGTGGAGCCGCACATTTAAAGTGGCAATGTCCCGCAAGAACCCGACAATGCCTCCGCTGTGGCAAGGTGGGCCACTACGCTGCTTGCTGTCGAGCAGCTCAACCTGTCAATGTTCCCCAACTCCGACAACCTCGCAGGGACGTGCGGAGTATTCAGCCTCCTTATTACGAATCGTGCCCAGACGATATCCAGACCAGTGACACAGACGACTGGGACGCCTTCCGTGATGCGGTCATTGATGGGAACCGAATATCTCCACCCAGGATCCACCAGCCGGTGCAAGTTCACACGATCAATCCGGGTGATGAATGGTGTGCCACCCTAACGGTCAACTCAAATTTGTCGCCCACCTACTAGACTGGACTTATGAGACTGCTTGTACATTGAACTCATACTACCACTGTGTTAATATGTTTCTGTTCTTATCGTTACAGCAATTTGTTTTATCGTTCAACCGTTCTTTGTTTATGGTACAACCTCGTTGTTATGTCGCACCCGACATCGCCCCTTGTATATAGTTTAGCCCCATGTACATGCTGTGAATATTGCACACACACACATTTGGCTACACTCAGTACACATCTCTATTTATGACCACATAGGCACATGTTCTTGTAAAAAAGGGGGGATGTCATGATATTCAGATAAACATCATAGCACATACATACATACATACTGATGGACAGATCAACGGACCAATCAACACACACAACATGACAGCCAATCACAGGCAAGAGCATGCACAGTACAAAACAGGGAACACGACAACACAACACTTCCTGGGCACTCGAGCAGGAGACGGCTCAGGGCACAGAGCTCATTGCAGGCCACTCAGACATCCACCATGTGCTGAGTGCCACTACAAGATAAAATTAGGAATAGGTCCACAGAATCAAGGGTCATGATCGAACCTCAGTAAACAGTTTACCAGTGTGAATAGATGTTAGAAATAAAACTGCGTTGTCCCATTCACAACCGTGTTGGTTCATCTGTGTGGCAGAGTACCCAACACTTCAAGAGTGATAGAATTTTACAGCATGGTAACAGGCCCTTTGGCCCAGCTTGCCCATGCCGCCAGTCTTGATCATTAAGCTAGTCCCACTTTCCCGCATTTGGCCCATATCCCTCTATACTCACCCTGCCATGTAACTATCTAACTGTTTTTTAAAGGAAAAAATTGTACCCGCCTCTACCAATGTCTCTGGCAGCTTGTTGCAGAGCTCACCACCTGTGCGAAGAAATTTCCCCTCTGGTCTCTTTTGTATCTCTCCCCCCTCACCTTAAACCTATGCCCTCTAGTTCTAGACTTCTCTACTTTTGGCGAAAATATGTTGACTATTTACCTTATATATGCCCCTCATTATTTTATAGTTTTCTATAAGATCACCCCTAAGCCTCCTATGCTCCAGGGAAAAAGGTCCCAGCCTATCCAGCCTCTCCTTATAACTCAGACCATCAAGTCCTGGTAGCATCCTTGTAAATCTCTTCTGCACTCTTTCTAGTTTAACAATATCCTTCCCATAATAGGGTGACCAGAACTGAACGCAATATTCCATGTGTGGTCTTACTAATGTCTTGTACAGCTTCAACAAGACATCCCAACTCCTGTATTCAATATTCTGACCAATAAAAACCTAGCATACTGAATGCCTTCTTCACCACCCTGTCCACCTGCGACTCCACCTTCAAGGAGCTATGAACTTGTACCCCTAGATCTCTTTGTTCTGTAACTCTCTCCAACTCCCTACCATTAACTGAGTAGGTCCTGCCCTGATTTGATCTCCCAAAACGTATCACTTCACATTTATCCAAATTAAACTCCATCTGCCATTGATCGTCCCACTGGCTTGAAAGATCCTAACATTTTTTGGGGGAAACCATTGAGATAAGTTACTGAAGAAATTAACAGGAGTCTGCTGAAGAACTTTTCATTCAAAGAATAAAATATTTATCAAATAAGAAAAATGTTACCCTAGACAAAGGGGTTGGAAAGATCTCAATACAAACATGGCACAGTGGTTAGCACTGCTGCCTCATAGCTCCAGGGTCCCGGGTTCAATTCCAGCTTTGGGTGACTGTGTGGAGTTTGCACTTCCTCCCTGTAACTGCGTGGGTTTCGGGTGCTCCGGTTTCCTCCCACAGTCCCAAAATATGCAGGTTAGGTGGATTGGCCATGCTAAATTGCTCCTTAGTGTCAAACATGATAGGTGGGGTTTCTGGGTTACAGGGATAGGACGGAGGTGTGGGCTTAAGTAGGGTGCTCTTTCCAAGGGCTGGTGCAGACTCGGGATGGACTCCTTCTGCATTGTAAATTTTATGATTCTATAAAATGACTCAAATATCGATTTTACGGACACATGAAAATTGGAACATATATAAAGGAATTTACCGTATCTTATACTAGGGTAAGTATGCAATACATGTGAACCAGCTGGCAAACTGTGGTCACACACTCCAAAGTAAATCACATATGTGACCAAAGCAGATTTAATGGATATCTCAACTACCCACCCATTTTTTATGTGTCCTATGTTTTTCATACATGGAATGATCTATCTGTACTGTACGCAGAACAATTATTTTCACTGTACATTGGTACATGTGTCAATAAATCCAAATCCAGACTCTTGCCACATTGAGAACCAACCAGTCTCACTAAAACTCTCTTTCTCACAAGGATTTCCAATCTCTACATTTGAAGAACTTGTATTGGAATTCTCTCCAAATGTCACTTCCTCTTGGATAGCATCAGCAAGGATCCACCTCCAGGGTTTCATTCTTGCCTTCTGAGGTTTTCTTTACCTGAATCTCCGAATATATCACGCTTCACCTTCTGAACACAACCGCCAAGCCAGGGAGAACACAACTGCTCCAAAAGGTCCCAATGGCCGACAGTGTGGCGTCATCAACCTTCAGCTGCCCTTCTCAGATGTACTGGGTTCCCCTCAAGCCCATTTCTAGACTGCTCCTTGCAGCTCTCTCTCCTTTACTCGGAGCTTATTTTTCTGTTCCTTTCTCTCAGCTTTACTTAACAGGACCTGTCACTGACCATGGCCTTGTTCCGTACCTGATACTGTCTTTTGGAACCGTTTCTGAACTCTGCCTTTGCCCGTACCTGGGACTTTCTTCTGGGGGCTTTTTCTGTCCCAGTCTTTGGTTTGGGAACTTACTCTTGATTTTGGACCGTCTCCCTGTTCCTCTCCCTTTGTCTGCTCCTTATGACATACTTTCTGCAATAGCACTCCAGTTCAGGTCACCTGACCTGCAGTTTTGCACCATTTCACTGCTTCCTTTCCTAATGCACACATGTGCAGAGCCAGTTCCTGGCCGAAAGAACATAAAAATCTGCATGTGTGTGTCCACTTCCCAGCCAGCGCATGCATGAAAGGCCGTAAGCTCTGACTGACGACTTAAAAGTAAGTATCGGATTCCATTCTTCCTTGCTCTCTCTCCCCCATGCTCTCCCTCTCCCTCACTCATGCTCTCCCTCATTCTTGCTCTCTTGCTTGGTCACTCCTTCAATCTTTTTATTTTGCACTCTCTCACTCGCTCGCTTACTCATTCTCTCTGCAGGGTCTTTGAACATAAGAACTAGGAGCAGGAGTAGGCAATTCAATACGAGCATGGTTGATCTCATCTCAGCCTCATCTCCACCTAGCTGCCCACTCCCCATAACCTTTCATTCCGCCAATAATTAAAAACCTAACTATATCCTCTTTAAATTTGTTTAGTGCTCCAGCATCCACTATAGTCTGGGGTAGAGAATTCCACTGATTCCCAACCCTTTTGAGTGAAGTAATTCCTCCTTATTTCTGTTTTAAATCTGCTACCCCTTTGCCTAAAACTATGAATATGACTGCCTAGTCTTCTAATTCTGCCCAAAACGGCCAGCTGCTCATTTATTCATCTGCAAGTTTGAATGCCGGCACTTGAGATGAAATAAGACTTGCCCTAAGCCCCCTGTCCGCATGACAGTAAGGACACAAAGGCTTACCGTGGAAGATCACATGTACATCTCCACTCCATTTTATCTTGAATTAAAATAAACAATTTAAAATGCAACCATCTTGTGAAACCTCGACACTCACAGTAGTATCAATAAAAAGCGCCTTTAAAGGATCTTCAAGAAACTAAACGTAATACTATTTTGTAATGTAGGGGCTGGTTTAGCACAGTGGGCTAAACAGCTGGCTTGTAATGCAGAACAATGCCAGCAGCGCGGGTTCAATTCCCGTACCGGCCTCCCCGAACAGGCGCCAGAATGTGGCAACTTGGGTTTTTTCACAGTAACTTCATTGAAGCCTACTTGTGACAATAAGCGATTATTATTATTATTAATAGTAAAAATCTGCTTATGAACTGAATTTTACACATATTTCAATTTTAAATCTAGCAGATGTCGAATTATAACTGGGAATGCCCGCTTTACTGAGGAAGGCTGGATCAAGTTATTAACAGAATTGTCAGGATATAATAAAACTTATTTTGACCTGTCAAAAATTCAATTATCCAAGTATTGGAGCACCTGATGTTTTTGAATGTATTAAATCAAAATCGTAAGATCATTGATTGCCAACTATCTGTTACGAACACCTGGTCAGCTCTCAACAGTGGCTAAGAGATTGGACCAGAGCCGCAACTTTTTTAGTTTTAAGACTGAGCGGAAAGATCGATTTGTTCCAGGAGTGATAATATAAGAAATAGGGCTTGGGGTTATTTTATCAACAAACTTTATTGAAGCAAAAGAAAAGAAAACAATACTTTAACTTTCAAACTTCAACCCTAACAATAGCAGATTACATGTAGTCTCTTAACCATAACACACTAATTCCATTAAACAGCACTTTACCAGGGCATGCAGCTCTCTTGCCAATTACACAGACAGACAAAGGCAATACTTGCATTTACAAAGCAATATTTCTTCTGTTGGGATATTCATTCAGAACCCTTATCCAAAGCCTGCCTTGGTGGCAACTTGCATGACTTCTTAATCTTAACACACTAGTTCCCATGAACTCTCTCAGCGATTCCACAACAAGCGCATCAGATCTAAGCTCTGTAGACCTGCCGCATCCAGCCGTGAATGGTGGTGGACAATTAAACAATTACCTGGAGGAGGAGGCTCCACAAATATCCCCATCCTCAATAATGGATGGAGCCGAACACTTCTATGTAAAAGACAATGCTGAGGCATTTGCAACAATCTTCAGCCAGAAGTGCCATATGGATGATCCATCTCGGCCTTCCCCAGAGATCCCCAGCATCACAGATGTCATTCAGCCAGACGATTCACTCCATGTGATATCAAGAAACGGCTGAAGGCACTGGACACTGCAAAGGCTATGGGCCCTGACAATATCCTGGCAATAGTACTGAAGATTTGTGCTCCAGAACTTGCCGCACCACTAGCCAAGCTGTTCCAGTACAGCTACAACACTGGCATCTACCCAACAATGTGGAAAATTGCCTAGGTGTACCTGTACACAAGAAACAGGACAAATCCAACCCAGCCAATTACCGCCCATCAGTCTACTCTCCATCATCAGCAAAGTGATGGAAGGAGTCATTAACAGTGCTATCAAGCAGCACTTAGTCAGCAATAATCTGCTCATGGTCGTTCAGTTTGGGTTCCACCAGGATCACTCAGAGGTGAAGGGAGAGTGACTGCCCTTGACATCAAGGCAGAATTTGACTGATTATGGCATCAAGGAGCCCTAGCTAAACTGGAGTCAATGGGAATCATGGGGAAAACTCTCCACTGGTTGGAGTCATACCTGGCACAAAGGAAGATGGTTGTGGTGGTTGGAGGTCAATCATCTCAATTCCAGGACATCACTGCAGGAGTTCCCCGATGCCCAACCATTTTCAGCTGCTTCATCAATGACCCCCCCCCTTCCATCATAAGGTCAGAAGTGGGGATGTTTGAGGATGACTGCACAATGTTCAGCACCATTCGTGACACCTCAGATAATGAAGCAGCCCATGTCCAAATGTAGCAAGACCTGGACAATATCCAGGCTTGGGCTGAGAAGTGGCAAGTTACATTCGCGCCACACAAGTGCCAGGCAATGACCATCTCCTACAAGAGAGGATCTAACCACTGCCCCTTGACATTCAATTACCATCGCTGAATCCCCCACAATCAACATCCTAAGGTTTACTGTTGATCATAAATTGAACTAGACCAGCCATATTAATACTGTGGCTACCAGGGCAGGTCAAAGGCTAGGAATCCTACGGCGGGTAACTCACCTCCTGACTCCCCCAAAACTTAATCACCATCTACAAGACAATACTCTCCACTTGCCTGGATGAGTGCAGCACCAACAACACTCAAGAAGCTCAAAACCATCCAGGACAAAGCAGCCCACTTGATTGCTCCTCCTTCCACAAACATTCAAACCCTCCACCACCGGTGAACAGTGGCAGCCATGTGTACCATCTACAAGATGCACTGCAGCAACTCACCAATGTTCCTTAGACAACATCTTCCAAACCCACTAAGGCCAAGAGCAGCAGATACCTGGGAACCCCACCACCTGGAGGTTCTCCTCCAAGTTACTCACCACCCTCACTTGGAAATATATCACCGCTCCTTTACTGTCGCTGGCTCAAAATCCTGGAACTCCCTCCCTAACAGCTCAGTGGGTGTACCTACACCTCAAGGACTGCAACGGTTCAAGAAGGCAACTCGCCACCACCTTCCGAAGGGCAACTAGGGATGGGCAATAAATTCTGGCCTAACCGTAAATGAATTTTTAAAAAGTTGACTTCCAATGTCTTTTCCCATACCTGTTCAAAATAAGTTTCTTTTACTCTCTCTTAGCTCCGCTTAGCCCCTCAAACAAAGGTTCCCTAGAATTTCCAAACTTGAAACTATCATCGATATCTTGGCTGTTTGATTGCCCACTCTCATTTAAACAAAAGAGCTGAGGCATGCTATTGATATGCAACTAACCTTCCATTGATGGACAAAGAGACCGTCAGATTCTAATGGGCTAATAGCTGGTCAGACAGGAGTGCCCCGAAGGATAATGTATCTGGGGCTGTCTATGCATTCCTACTAATGAGTTTAAGTCTGACTGAGCCAATGTAACTCGGCCAGGTGTGGGCGTATCCCACTGACTCTGTGCTAGCAGGTTTTTTCCCCCTCAGTCTGTTTAACACCTCAATTGCCTTCTCCATCTTCGATCTCATTTCTGGACCCAAGTTCCTAATATCTCCCTTGTGTAACAGTATCTGACAACACACACCGACGCAAATGATTTGTTGTGGAGTGGAGAGAGTGAACCTGTTTCAGAATGGGGGAAAATCTCTGGCTGTGCTACAGAAACAACTGCTGGTCCATGTTAAAAATCATATGTTTTAAAATAGTACATAATCTAGCCATGAACACAGGAGAATCATTAGAAACTAGAAATTTTAGAATATTGAATCCCTATCAGATGCAATAGTGATATTCATGCTCGGTGATTGTTTCATATAACTTTTTAGAAAAATATTCACAAACTCTGTTCTCAACACCACTTTCAGGTGAACATGAACAGTGACAGCATTGATCACAGTTATCGTTATGTAAACTTATGGATGGCTACAGTGGAACCATTTCTTAAAAATAAATGTAGCGTACACAATTCTTTTGTTTTTCCAATTAAGGGGCAATTTAGCGTGGCCAATCCACCTACCCTGCATATCTAGAGTCATGGAGTTGAGACCCATGCAGACATGGGGAGAATGTGAAACTCCACGCAGTCAGTGGCCTGGATCCAACCCGGATCCTTGGCGCCATGAGACAGCAGTGCTAACCACTGTGCCACTGTGCCGCCGCTGCTAAACTGGAACAATATCATGCTTGACGAGGTCAGTTCAACACAACAAATATTACCTTAAATTGGTAGATATCCCAAGATACTCAGCAAAGGTAGTAAATGTCAGCCAGCAAAAGTAGTTTGTCTTTATGTGACAAACCAGGCCGATTCCTCACCTGCAGATCTTTAGGCACATCGGATATATTAGGAACTGTTGTGCAGGATTAGCTTCCTTTTCTGCCACTGTTTGGCCTCATCATTAGGGCATTGGGACTCTGTGTGATGCAGCTTGATGGACAAGCTGTTGACACTCTGAACAATTGGTAGAAAACTCCTCCCAAACATTAAACTCAATGCTGCTACACTAAAAGTACAACTTCAGAGTGTCTTTGAAGCATTTTATTTGTCCTTCCCTGAAACCTTGGCCATCTGAGAGTTGTGAGAACAGGTCCTGGTGAAGAAGGTGTTTTTTGGCCATCCAGACATAGTGGCTAGTCCATCAAATTTGATTTTGTAGTAGCTTTGCCTGAATCATTGTGGACCTAACTTCAAGGACGACACGAGCATGTGTTTGACAGAAAAGAAAATCATCCAACTGTTGTAGCATGAGCTCCAGATAAGACCATAAGATACAGGAGCAGAATTAGGCCACTCGGCTCATTGAGTCTGCTCCGCCATTCAATCATGGCTGATATTTTTCTCATCCCCATTCTCCTGCCTCTGTCTTAAAGATGCTCAGTGATTTGGCCTCCACAGCCTTCCGCGGTAAAGTCACAGATTCACCACCCTCTGGCTGAAGAAATGCCTCCTCATCTCTGTTTTAAAGATAGATAGGCAGGCTTGTGCTTGTTAAGTTTCAACCCATATGCAGGTCATTAAAAGGGGACAATCAGTTAATGAGGGAAGAAGTATTCTGTTTAATACGAGCAGATGAACATTAATACATTAGTTGACTCCTAACATAATTGATTAGTTCCGTTGTTGAAATTGTGGAAAAAGCGATTTAATACAAATGCGGTGAATGTCCGTATGCTAATATCACACCAACTTATTTCTGGGCTTTCTGGGTTTCTTCCTGAAAAAGAAATAGTGAAAGAAAATTTCAAAACCAGCTGAAAAATGATTGTATATGGAACAGAAGAGGAATCCAAAATCAAAAGCAAACTTGACAGTCATGCAGTAATGAACTACTTGGAATTCTAAGTATACAGCAAGTGTTTGAAAGACATGGTTTGCTTAATTTTTGTACTGCATGTCATCTTTCAGTATGAGGAAACTAGTCTGGTTCAGATATTTAGTTTAGTTTGATGTTAATTTAATCCAAACCTGTCAAGAACAGATGCAGAACTGAATCTTTAAAGTCATGTTCTGAAACTCCTTTAGCAGAAAAAATAGATTGTCATTTAGCACTGATATGATCTCGGCTCAGCCTAGTATAGTTCTCATTTGAAATCCAAAAACCCAGGTATGTACTGACAAAAATGGAACCACAAGGTTCCCCATTAAAACCAAAATATTTTACTGCACAAAACGAAAGAACGTGAAGACTTATAACTAGCCTCTATTTTAAAGTCAGTTACATCAAACATTACAGGGATGGCATCGTGGTTAGCACTGCTGCTTCATAGCCCCAAGGACCCAGGTTCAATTCTGTCCTTGGATGACTGTATGGAGTGTACACATTCTCCCCGTGCCTGTTTGGGTTTACTCCGGGTGCTTCAGTTTCCTCCAACAGTCCAAAGATGTGCGTATTAGGTGGATTGGTCACGCTAAATTGCCCTGTAATGTCCAAAGGCTAGATGCAGTTGCTGGGTTACGTGGATAGGGGGAAGGTGTGGGCTTAGGTAGGGTGTTCTTCCATGGGCAGTGTAGATGTGATGGGCCGAATGCCCTCCTTCACATTCTATGAAATCTATGCTTGGTGAAGCCATCCATGCCCAACTCCTGAACCCAGTAACAGATTGCAAACCTCATTCTTCTGATTTCATAGTCATCTTGAAATAATCTGCTTATTTATTTCTCAAGCCTGTATGTTAACCTTTGCCAGAACATTGTTAGTTTTGAGTGGTAGGTGTGGTGATATGCCTATGGGCTATATCATAGATGGATGATGTGCGGCCTCCAACCAGCAGGTGGTGGTACAGACACACCATGCGGTCTCTAGACTAAGATCATGTGACCTATGACTCCGATATATGGGGTGACATGTCCGGCCATCGTCAGAAGAAGATTGAGAGGGTAATAAGATATATGAATGGTCAGTGCTAGGTGCAAGTTCCAGAAGAGTAGTTAGCAGACTCCATGATAACGTGCTCTGTATCAGATTGCTATCTTACCTCATGAGACTCAATAAAAGATTCTGGTTTGGACAAGTCGAATTGTTTGGTGGATTCCTTCGTAAAGTACAAAGGACCAAACACAACAATAGGTAGATTGATGATGTGCAAATAGGAATGGCAGAATCATGACTAATAGCAGAAATCTGAAAAACTGGAACTTGAGACTAACATCTGAAATTATTGAACACAATGTTAAACCTGGAAAACTATAAAATGCCTATTCGAAAGACGAGACTCTGTTATCAAGAAAGCCCGGAGAGTTAGTGCACTTATTGTGGATATTGGTCGATACCTACCCCTAGAAATTTAAACGGGAAGGAAAGAGTCTAATCATGTGAAGGGGAGGGAAAGATTTAAATTGGAAGCAAATTTGATAAGATCTTTAAGTTGAAGTGAGAGCTGGGCACAGCTGCAATGCAATCATTTTAATGTATTGGGAGAAGAGATGAGGGAGGGAATTTGAGTAGGGACTGGAACAAAGAATGTTCCACATGTCCCCCAAAAAGGCAGACAAAGCTAGGACAGATGCTGCCAGATCTGCTGAACATTTCCAGCATTTTCTGTTTTTATTTCAGATTTCCAGCATCCACATTATTTTGCTTTTGTTTGTTATAGCTAGGTTCCCATAGAAATGCCTGTTATATGGAGGAAACGAGAGGGGTCAAAAAGAAAGCTGTTCAATATGAGTGCAAGTTCATCCAAAGGTTGTTGTTTTTTTGTAAATGGAATCTGATTGGGCCTGAGGCCAAGAAAGAAACAGAGAACTCTCTGATCATCCTTGTGTAGGATAGAACTGGAGAGGAAGTGGGCTCCATGCTGAAAAGGAAACCATTAGGGTAATGAGACGAGAAACACTTAAAATGGTTGAGGGCATTGGAAGAGTTACAGATGTAAATCGGAAGAGGGGAGAAAAAGTTAAATCAAGGCAAGAAGAGATTCATTCCAAGGGGTAAGCCAAGCAGAAATAATTGGTCTACGATGATGGCAGTGACCCTCAGGTAAGTTGGTGGGAAGGGGATGGAGAGCAAAGGTAAATGATGACGAGAGAATGGTTTTGGGGGTGAAAGTGAGATAATTCTTGTACCTTCCTCCCCCCTCTCATTATTTGTCTTCCTTCACTTCATTATTCTCTATGTATTGCTCAAATACTTTCCATTGTCTCTATTATATTTCTAATTTTGTTTGACTCTTTTCCTCATTTTCTCTCCCTTTTTCCAGGAAAAGAGACCAACATAATCTTTCAAATAAAACCATTGCTTTCTGCAATTTAGTAGATACACTGTGGCAACAGCTGGGAGCATTGCTGGAATGGTTTATTTTAAGATGTGCATTTACATCCACAAATGATCCCATTTCCTGAGATTTTCCTTCACGGTCATACTGAAGAATCTGATGCCAGCTGAATCTCAGGGAGCTCATCTTGTCTTTTTTTCTTGCATGTTATGAAACTGGAAATCCATACTCTGTCAAACAAGGCAGAAGACCTGAACAGCTGCCATCTCCCTCTTTAACTTTCATCCGTTATGGAGCTGTCAAGAGTTTGCATTGTGTTTTCTATTAAGCCACTTCATATCAAAAATATTTCAATCATTTTATTTGATAACAGCCACTAAATACAACCTTCCTGCTCTCTTCTATAACTCCTTCTCAGTTTAACTATATTGTGTATATTGGCTGTGTTGTATAAATATATCTTTAAAAGTAATGTACAATGAAAGCCTCCCTCAGGAAAATTAGTTAGCTTTGTTCGTCAGTGCAGGAAGAGATCTCGATCCCCCAACGAGACCCCCGGACACGCTCCCAACTTACCTGTTGGGGGTCCTCGAGCCTCCTACACCCCACCTCACAAGGGCAGGGCACTGATTCCTGGCATGGGCAAAATGGCACTGCCAGCCTGGACACTTAACAGGACACAGTGAGAGCAGTCAGCAGTATGAGCAGTCAGGAGCCTGTAAATAGCACCAGAAGGGTGTGTTTAAATCACATTCTCCAGTAATGGTGGTCAGAACCAGGTCACGCTGATCCCGAGGGGGCACCTCGAGTCCATACTGTAGACCAAATCGTTCCCCGCTACTCTCCCCGACCCAGGCAGGCCTGAGAGATTTTTCTAGCCTCTCACTCCTCCTCAACAGCCATGGCACCAAGGGCCCACTTTTAAATACTTGCACCAATTGCCGCCTGCATGATGTCCACCTGAGAGGGGTGGAGCATCATGGAGGGGTGGAGCATGACGTGGCCAACACGCTAATGAGATTTAAATCCATGCAAATTACGGTTTTGCATGGGCCAGCTGGCGCAGGGCACAAACGTCACTGACACCGTCAGTGGGAACTGGGGCATGATATTGGAATATGCGCCTGGTGCAAATCACGATTTTTCTCTTGCGCGCTATTCTTCACGTGATCGCAACAGGAAGTGGAGAATTCAACACTTTATTACATTAAAAGCACTATATAAAGGAAGCTGTTGATTCCTCTTTGCTGAGAGGCTAGTTGGGAACAGCTGTGAAATGTTCACAGTTTGCTGGTGTATCTTACTGTCAGGTGAGCCTCGGACCTATTTGTTCAGGTGCAGGGATAAACCCATTGTTCAGACACCTATGAAATTGTGCACCAGCCTGAGTTAGTTTATTTTCCTGCCGATGAGAGGAAAAATGTTATTAACAGTAGAACACTAAGCTTCCTGTTTGTCCTTTCAAACGCGATACCAATAACTGCTGTTTAACAGCATTTTTATTAATCAAGTCTTTATTTGAAAATAACGCATAATAAAGATACACGGATTACTTTCAGCTTTTCTCGCTTTTATAAATTAAACCATTTATTCAGTTAAAATACATTTGTGTTTACTATTTTTTCTTTTGATGTGAACAAAAGCAATAGGTTTGAATATGATATTTAATTTACTCTGGGAGAAAGATGTTAATTTACTCTTGGGAGAAAGATGTTTATGGGCACGATCCAATGGCCATGCTGTGCCCGAAAAGCAGCTCACCGCAATGCAGCACAGCCGGTAAAAGCCAGAAGACCCGCTCCCAGGACCTACCCAGCTTGTGGCGCCTTGTGAAATCTAACGCGAGCTCACGAGACATTGCGATGTAAATCCGGCCCATTGTGGGCTGAATCACATTTTAGCAAATCTGCACATTAGAGCGAGACAGCTCGTCTGATTCTAATAAGCAGTTTCCAGAGGTATCCGAGCCATTGGGATCTATCTCCTTCACCTCGGAGACCCCGGAGAGCGCCGTTCAGCACTGGTCCCCACAAACCAGGACCAAATGGATGGCACTGGTGGGGGTCTCCCAGGAGATTGGAGGCACCGTTTGAACAGAGTGATGATCTGGCATCCTGGCACTGCCAGCATGACACCCTGGCACTCTGTAAATGCCACTAGGGTGCCAGCCTGGCACTCCCAAGCTGCCCAGGTGACACTGAGGCTGGCAGGGGCACTGCCAAGTTGCTAAGCTGCCATTTTTCATATGCTGGTGATCAGGTCAGAGGTGCCCTGCATGGGTGTTGGGGAGAGGCCAGTGTCGTGTTGGGTGTTCCGATGCACAAATGATCCAACACGGCTGTAGATGGTACAATTCTGTTTTATTGTCTTAACAATGACAACTACTAACTGCTGGCTTGGGTACGTGCTTCACCAGCTAACCTGTGGAGCCAGCCCTATCACTATCTTAGTGAAGCACTCAGCACATGGTCTATGTCTGAGTGGCACGCTGTGAGCTCTGTGCTCTGAGCTATCTCCTGGTAGAATGAGCGGGAACTGTGGTGTTCCCTGTTTTATAGTGCGTGTGCTCTCACTGGTGATTGGCTGCGATGTTATGTGTGTGCTGGTTGGTCCAACTACCTGTCCATCAGTGTGTGTGTGATTGCACCATGATATGCTGATGTGGATATCATGACATTCCCCCTTTTCACAAGGATATGTGCCTACATACTAATAAATAGAAATGTGTACTGAGTGCATCTGAGTATGTGTGTGCAATATTAACAACATGTACATGAGGCTAAACTATATACAGAGGAAGGTGTCAGGTGCAACAGAGCAACGAGGTTATACCAATAACAGAACAAATGCAATCAACAAATGACGAGAGAAAACCTCTGGAACAATGAACGACAAGAAAAGAAACTCGTTAACAGTACTGTAAAACAATTCAGTGAGTCCAATGTGCTAACAGGCTCATAAGTCAATTCTCTCAGGTGGGCAACGAATTCTTGTTGACCGCCTCAAGGGTGGGTCAGGATCCACCGGCTGAGGAATGGGCCTGGCCACGGGCGAGAGAGGAAGAGGCAGAGTGGCAGGAAGCTCAACAAAGTCGACATCAGGGACAACAGGAGGGCGTGGCACCGGTGCATGATCTCGTAGCGAGCGCGGAACCAGACGAAGGCGGCGGCGAAATAAGCCATCAGGCATGCGAACCAGGAATGAGCGGGGAGCCACGTGACGGAGAACCTCGGCGGTTGCCGACCAGCCACCCTCCGGTAGGTGTATGCGGACGTTGTCTCCAGGCGCCAGAGCAGGAAGATCAGTCGGCCGAGCGTCATGTGCCACCTTCCGCTGAGCACGCTGTTGTTGCAACCTTCGCAACACTGGAGCATGGTCGGGGTCAGGAACATGAATGGACGGCACAGTGGTCCTGAGGGCGTGACCCATCAACAGCTGGGCTGGCGAGAGGCCCGTGGACAGTGGGGCCGAGCAATAGGCCAGCAGGGCTAAACAGAGGTCAGATCCGGCATCAGCAGCCTTGCAGAGGAGCCGCTTCACAATGTGGACGCCCTTTTCCACCTTGCCATTCGACTGAGGATGCAAGGGACTGGACGTCACGTGTGTGAAGTTGTATGAAGTGGCAAAGGAATTCTTGGCTCGCAAAGCAAGGCCCGTTGTCAGACATGACGGTGAGGGGAATTCCATGGCGAGCAAAGGTTTGTTTGCATGCCCGGATGACAGCTGATGATGTCATGTCGTGCAGGTGTATGACCTCCGGATAACTTGAGAAGTAATCAATCAGAATAATGTAGTCCCTGCCGAGCGCATGAAAGAGGTCAACGCCCACCTTTGCCCAGGGGGACGTGACCAACTCATGGGTCTGAAATGTCTCAGGGGGTGGCGCCGGCTGAAACCTTTGGCAGGTGGGGCAGTTGAGCACCATGTTGGCGATGTCGTCGCTGATGCCCGGCCAGTACACAGCCTCTCGGGCCCTCCGCCTGCACTTTTCAACTCCGAGATGGCCTTCGTGCAGTTGTTCGAGGACAAGCCAGTGCATGCTGTGTGGGATCACGATCCGGTCCAACTTCAAGAGGACACCATCAATGACGGCCAAGTCGTCCCGGATATTGTAAAATTGTGGGCACTGCCCCTTGAGCCACAATTCCGTGATGTGGCGCATTACACGCTGTAGAAGAGGGTCAGCCGCAGTCTCACGGCGAATGTGGGCCAGACGTGCGTCAGTGGCCAGCAGATTGGCCGATGTGAAGGCTACTTGTGCATTGACCTGACAAACGAACCCCTCCGGTGTGTTAACCGCCCTGGACAGAGCATCTGCGATGATGAGATCCTTCCCCAGGGTGTAGACAAGTTGGAAGTCGTACCTCCGGAGCTTGAGCAGAATGCGCTGGAGGCGCGGGGTCATATCGTTAAGGTCCTTCTGAATGATGCCGACCAGGGGGCAATGGTCGGTCTCCACAGTGAACTGCGGAAGACCATATGCATAATCGTGAAATTTGTCGATGCCAGTCAACAGGCCTAGACACTCCTACTCAATCTGCGCATAGCGCTGTTCTGTGGGGGTCATGGCTCGCGACGCATAGGCGACCGGGGCCCATGATGCGGTGTCGTCCCTTTGCAGGAGTACTGCCCCAATGCCAGACTGGCTGGCGTCAGTTGAGATCTGTGTTTCCCGTGTTGTATCGAAAAACACCAGTACCGAGGCGGTGGTGAGCTTGACCTTGAGCTCCTCCCATTCACTCTGGTGTGCGGGCAGCCACTGGAATTCCGTTGTCTTTTTGACCAGGTGGCGAAGAGCAGTCGTGTGCGAAGCAAGGTTAGGAATGAACTTCCCCAGGAAGTTGACCATCCCGAGAAAGCGCAGCACTGCCTTCTTGTCTGCCGGCTGCTGCATGGCTGCCACTTTGTCGGCATCCGGCCGCACACCCAACCGGGAGATGTGGTCCCCCAAAAACTTTAGCTCAGTCTGGCCAAAAGAGCACTTGGCTCAGTTGAGGCGCAGGCCCTGATCTCGTATCCGTGCAAAGACACGCTGGAGACGACTGATGTGCTCCTGTGGTGTGGTGGACCAGATGATAATGTCGTCCACGTCGACACGTACCCCTTCGATGCCCTCCATCATCTGTTCCATGATGCGATGGAACACCTCGGAGGCCGAGATGATGCCGAATGGCATCCTATTGTAGCAGTATCTGCCAAATGCAGTGTTGAAAGTGCACAGCCTCCTGCTGGACTGATCCAATTGAATCTGCCAAAAGCCCTTTGAGGCATCAAGCTTGGTGAATATTTTTGCCCGAGCCATTTCGCTCGTGATTTCTTCTCGTTTGGGTATGGGGTAGTGTTCCCTCATAATGTTGTTATTCAAATCTTTTGGGTCGATACAGATCCTGAGCTCGCCGGAGGGCTTCTTGACGCACACCATGGAGCTGACCCATGGCGTTGGCTCCGTGACCCGGGAAAGCACTCCTTGGTCCTGCAGGTCCTGCAGCTGCTGCTTGAGGCGGTCCTTGAGTGGTGCTGGGACCCTATGAGGTGCGTGAATGACCGGGGTGGCATTCGGTTTGAGCTGTATTTTGTACGTGTAGGGCAGTGTGCCCATGCCCTCAAAAACCTCCTGGTTGTGCGCGAGGAGTGAGTGGAGCTGTGCCCTCAAGTCTGCATCCGGGAAATCGGACGTACCTTCTGGAGACAGAGTGTGTACCCGCTGAACGAGGTGGAGGATCTTGCACGCCTGTGCGCCTAACAGAGAGTCCTTCGAGGATCCAACGATTTCAAACGATAATGTGGCTTTGTGTGAGTTGCGTGTAACATCGAGCTGGCAGGACCCCGTGGCCGGGATGACGTTTCCATTGTAGTCAACCAGCTGACAGTGGGATGGCAGAATCGGTGGTTTAACCTTCAAGGTCTGGAAGGCTGACCATGCGAGGAGATTGGCGGAGGCACCATTGTCCAGGCAAAATGTGATCTGTGATCGGTTGACCGTTAGGGTGGCACACCACTCATCGTCCGGAGCAATGCTGTGCACTGGCAGCGGCTGGTGGTTCCGACTTGGGGACATCCGGTTCTTGTGGATTACTGCAACGCGGAAGGGCTCCCTGTCTTCGGTATCGCTGGTCTGCATACTATCTGGATATGACTCAGTGTAGGGGGGCTGAATCGCCTGCACATCCCTGTGAGACTGGCAGAATTGTTGGGAGTTGGCAGGTTGAGCTGCTCGACAGCAGGCAGCATAGTGGCCCATCCTGCCACAGCGGAGGCATTGTCGCGCTTTGGCCAGACATTGCCGCTTTAAGTGGGCGGAGCCACAGTTGTCGCATGTTGTGACGTCATGGCGTTCGTTGCCACTGCATCATAACAGTGTGAAACAGCTTGCTTAATATGTTGTTCAAATTTTATGATTCCCAAATTGTGCATTAACTAATAAGAGGGACCCTTTATCCCGGCCCGAAGAAGGGAAACTGCTAACAAGGGGCTTAATATATGCTTGCAGTCCTGGTTCAACATTGGTTTTCTCCAAAATAGTCAGCACTTTTGCAGGCTGCATTTGGGGAAACTAACCTTATAGATCGCATGCATAAAAAATGTATCTTACTTACCTGTAAACCACACAGAGTGCCCAATTCATTTTTTCCAATTAAGGGGTAATTTAGTGTGGCCAATCCACCTACCCTGCACATCTTATGGGTTGTGGGGACAAAGCCAACGCAAACACGGGGAGAATGTGCCAACTCCACATGGACAGTGACCCAGAGCCAGGACCTTAGCGCCGTGACGCAGCAGTGCTAACCACTGCACCACCGTGCTGCCCTGTAAACCACAATCCTGATTGTTCCACAACCTTCAAATTTCCTCTCTCACAAGGTCCCTGATTCCAAACCAAATTCCACATACGCATATCTCCATCCAGTCCCAACCTCCACACCATGCTGCTCACCCTCTCAGTCTGCCCAAAGGCTATTGATTGCTCTTCCCTATGCCATCAACATAACCCCCACTGAGACCAGCGATGGCCGCCTCAAGACCCACAATTCCCCAAGTTATCCCAGACAACTGAGACCTGAAAAGTCTTCCAAGACATCCAGCTGCACCTATGAGAATCATGAACCCCCTTCCAAACCTTGTAATCCTCATGATCTCCTCAGACTAGCAAGTTCTGAATTTCTCGTCAACTGTATCTGAGAAAGATGGAAACTTAAATAAAACGAAGGAAACTTACAATGAAGGTGTTTAATAACAAAAATAACAGGACCAATGTGTGAAATATGCTTCTGGTCTGTAATCAGTTACAATAATAAATATGTTTGGATCAGATATAATATCAATCCCAATGCAACATGTTTTCATTGCTATTGAGAGAGAATTTTAATGAGCAGCGCTCAGTCTGGTGGGATATAAATTGTATTAAATTAACTTGCTCTTAAGTATGTCAAATGGATCTTCTGGAATGCTATTGTTTAATTTACAAGTTAGAACAAACACTTTCCTATGTTGTTTAACCTCAGCACTATAGTGGATTATTTGTTTAGAGCAAGGTGCAATCAAAAGCCCAAACTAGCAAATGTAAATGAATTGAGGTGGATTTTGTGCAATGGAAAGCAGATTATGCAAATACTTGACTTTGACACATTTATCCTTGATAACTTTTTATCCTGTGTTTTCCATGGGACAATATGATTCTGGAAATGAAGGGCAATTGCTTGGAATAGTTCTTACTGTAGCTGCTTATTTCAAGCTGCTCTTTTACTTGTTGTCTACCACAAAATGCACAGATACATAAAAAGGATATTTCACATCATTGCTAATGTGTAGGGAAGATTTACAATTTTGTGCCTTTATGCAATACCTCTCTCCACTTTGTATCAGAAGGATTTATAATTTATTACTTGCATAGCTTCCTAAATTTAATAACGTGTCTCAATTGTCTCACATCTATCATTGTCACTAACATAAATTGAATATCAACTGATCTGCCTACATGAGTTGTCATCTTTTTTGACCAGTTGGCACCTTGTTTTACCAAGCCATTTAGAGTATCTAAAATGTAAAATTAGATTTGTCAAATTTTTGACATTACTATAGGTGAATTATCTCCGGTTTCTGAAACTTAAGATTTTCTAACACTGCACATTAATACTATACCTGTTGTTCAATTGAATAGGTGTATTACTTCCCCCAAAAGAGAAATTGGACATCCCTCTGATTTTTGCACCTGATGATATGGTGTTATGTGAAGGTCTGATGGTGGTCCAAATTAAGAAGCAAAATGGAAGCAACTGGCCTTATGAAATGGGCAAAGTGACCAGTAGTGAACTTAAAAGGTAAGATGAATAAATGAACAGAATGTTTTGTTTCAATAACTGTTTAAAGGCGCAATTGAACATGTGAAGCTCTTTTGCAACTGTTGATACAAACACTGGATGAGATCTGGTCTGACTGTAGATTATCGCATTAATTCAGCATTGAAAAGAAAAGTATTGCTTTAGAAAATAAACTTACCTGAAAGTCATAAAATCTCAATACTGATAAGGATTTTCTGTAAACCATTTGCTGGAGGAAAATGATAAATCAGCTGTAAGAAGTGGGTCATTATTGAGGTTGGACAATTTGAAGCTTAGGCACCTGATGAAGGAGCAGCACTCCGAAAGCTTGTGGTTTCAAATAAACTGTTAGATTTTAACCTGGTGTTGTGATACTTCTTACTGTGCCCACCCCAGTCCAGCACCGGCAGCTCCACAATTTGAAGTTTAAAGACCCTCATAGACTGTACCTGACATTCACCACCTTCTGCACTGGCAAGTGACCTGAGCTCTGTGAAGTGCCATCTGGAGGCATCAAATGAAAATGCACGTTAAATTTATTAGAGCAGCGCCTCATTTCCATGTAATCACGATATTAAATGTTTTGCTAATTGCTGACCCTTCTGCGATAATGAAAGCACCGAAGTCTGAAGAGACTTGGGGGTTCCAGGTACAAAGACCATTGGCATCGTTAAGATCCCGTAGCAGACCCCAACATTTGTTGGAATACTGGGCAAGAACCCAATTTTTAAAAACACTTTTTAAAACTGTGAGGAAAGGATACTTCTTTCCAGGAGTGATTCCACTGACCAACAGGTATCTTTTATATTAAAGCAAACTTTATTCTTAACACAGGATTAAACACATTAACATCATAGAAAATTAACAGTTAAACAATTCTTTTTTAAAAAAAATATTTTTATTCAATTTTAGCAAATTTTCAACAAAACCCCTTACAGAAAAAAGAAAAGTATAAAACACACAGATCAACATCGTACACTTATATCGCGAATTCCCCCAATGTACAAACCCCCCCCCCATGAAACAATAACAAACACCTACCCGACCCCCCCCCCTCTTCCCCCCCCCCCCCCGGGCTGCTGCTGACCACCTCCTAACGTTCCGCTAGAAAGTCTAGAAACGGTTGCCACCGCCTGAAGAACCCTTGCACAGACCATCGCAAGGCAAACTTTACCCTCTCCAATTTAATGAACCCTGCCATGTCACTGATCCAGGCTTCTACGCTTGGGGGCCTCGCATCCTTCCACTGTAGCAGAATCCTCCGCCGGGCTACCAGGGACGCAAAGGCCAGAATATCGGCCTCTTTTGCCTCCTGCACTCCCGGCTCGTCCAATACCCCAAATAATGCTAACCCCCAGCTCGGCTTGACCTGGGTGTTCACCATCTTAGACATAGTCCTCGCAAAGCCCCTCCAAAACCCATCCAGCGCCGGACACGCCCAGAACATATGGGCATGGTTTGCTGGGCTCCCCGAGCACCTCACACACCTGTCCTCTACCCCAAAAAACCTACTCAACCTCACCCCTGTCATATGCGCTCTGTGAAGAACCTTAAATTGTATCAGGCTAAGCCTGGCACAAGAGGAGGAAGAATTAACCCTACCCAGGGCATCAGCCCACAGACCCTCATCTATCTCATCCCCAAGCTCCTCCTCCCATTTACCCTGTAGCTCCTCCACCGAGGTCTCCTCCTCTTCCTTCATCTCCTTATAGACCGCCGAGGCCTTGCCTTCTCCAACCCACCACCCCGAGAGCACGCTATCTTGAATCTTACGCATGCTGGAAGCAGCGTAAATGCCCTCACCTGCCGTCTCACAAACGCCATCACCTGCATGTACCTGAAGGCGTTTCCGGGGGGCAGCCCAAATTTCTCCTCCAGCGCACCAAGGCTCGGCACCGTCCCATCTATAAACAGGTCCCCCATTCTTTTAATTCCTGCCCGATGCCAGCTCAGAAACCCCCCATCCATTCTCCCCGGGAGGAACCGATGGTTCTCTCTCATCGGGGACCAAACCGAAGCCTCTACCTCACCCTTGTGGCACCTCCACTGCCCCCAAATTTTCAGAGTCGCCGCCACCACCAGACCCGTGGTGTACCTTGTTGGCGGGAGCGGCAGCTGTGCCGTCACCAGCGCTCTCAGACTCGTGCCCACACAGGACGCCATCTGCAGCCTCTTCCACGTCGCCCCCTTCCCCTCCATTATCCACTTACGGATCATCGCCCTATTGGCAGCCCAGTAGTACCCACATAGATTGGGCAACGCTAGCCCTCCTCTGTCCCTGCTACGCTCCAGAAACACCCTTTTTACCCTCGGGGCCTTATTCGCCCACACGAATCACATGATACTCCTGCTGACCCGTTTAAAAAAGGCCTTAGGGATCAGGATGGGAAGGCACTGGAACACAAATCGGAACCACGGAAGGACTGTCATTTTTACTGACAGCACCCTACCCGCCAACGACAGTGGCAACATACCCCACCTTTTAAACTCCTCCTCCATCTGCTCCACCAGCCGCGTCAAATTGAGCTTGTGCTCCTAGCCACCTGGATCCCCAGGTACCAAAAGCTCCTTTCCGCTCTCTCAGCGGAAGCGCGTCTATCTCCCTTCCCTGGTCCCCTGGGTGTATCACAAAGAGCTAACTCTTCCCTACGTTAAGCTTATATCTGGAAAAGTCCCCGAACTCCCTGAAGATCCGCATAACCTCCGGCATCCCCTCCACTGGGTCCGCCACATACAATAACAGGTCATCGGCATACAGCGACACCCGGTGTTCCTCTCCCCCCCGAACCAGTCCCCTCCAGTTCCTGGACTCCTTCAGTGCCATGGCCAAAGGCTCAATTGCCAATGCGAACAACAAGGGGGATAAGGGACACCCCTGCCTCGTCCCCGGTACAGCTGAAAGTATTCCGACCTCCGCCGGTTCGTGGCCACACTCGCCACCGGGGCTTCATAACGTAGCCTAACCCAACTGATGAACCCCTCCCCGAACCCAAACCTCCTCATCACTTCCCAAAGATACTCCTACTCCACCCTATCGAAGGCCTTCTCCGCGTCCATAGCCGCCACTACCTCCACTTCCCCCTCCACTGCAGGCATCATAATTACGTTGAGCAGTCTCCGCACATTGGTGTTCAACTGCCTACCCTTCACAAATCCCGTCTGGTCCTCGTGAATCACCTCCGGGACACAGTCCTCGATTCTGGTAGCCAGCACCTTCGCCAACAACTTTGCGTCGATGTTGAGGAGCGAGATCGGCCTGTACGACCCACACTGTAATGGGTCCTTGTACCGCTTCAGGATCAGCGAGATCAGCGCCCTGGACATTGTCGGGCACAGGGCCCCCCCTCCCTCGCCTCATTGAAAGTCCTCACTAATAGTGGGCTCAACAGGTCCATGTACTTCCGGTAGAATTCCACCGAAAACCCATCCGGCCCTGGGGCCTTCCCTGCCTGCATTCTCCCCAACCCCTTAACCAGCTCCTCCAGCCCAATCGGTGCCCCTAGCCCAACCACCTGCTCCTCCTCCACCCTCGGGAACCTCAGCCGATCCAAAAATCACCCCCTCCCCCGTCAGGGGCTCAGACCGATACAGCTCCTCATAAAAGTCCCTGAATACCCCATTTATTCCCACCGCACTCTGCACCGTGTTCCCCCCTCTATCCCTAACTTCCCCAATCTCCCTCGCTGCCTCCCGCTTCTGAAGCAGATGTGCCAACCTCTGGCCCGCCTTCTCCCCATATTCGTACACTGCCCTTTGCGCTTTCCTCCACTGCACCTCTGCCTTCCTGGTAGTCAACAGGTCGAATTCGGCCTGGAGGCTTCGTCACTCCTTGAGTAATCCCTCCTCGGGGACCCCTGCACACCTCCTATCCACCCTTAATATCTCCCCCACCAATCTCTCCCTCTCTCTCCTCTCCTTCCTCTCCTTATGGGCCCTAGTGGAGATTAGCTCTCCCCTGACCACCGGCTTCAGCGCCTCCCAGACCACCCCCACTTGCACCTCCCCATTGCCGTTAGCCTCTAAATATCTTTCAATGCACCCCCGGATCCACCCGCTCACCTCCTCATCCACCAACAGTCCCACATCGAGGCGCCACAGCGGGCGCTGGTCCCTCTCCTCCCCCAACTCCACCCAATGCGGGGCATGATCTAAGATAACTATGGCCAAATATTCCATGCCCTCCACTCTCGGGATTAGTGCCCTACTCATAATGAAGAAATCTATCTGGGAGTAGGCTTTGTGGACGTGGGAAAAAAGGAAAATTCCTTGGCCCCCGGCCTGGCAAACCTCCATGGGTCCACTCCCCCCAACTGGTCCATAAACTCCCTAAGCACTTTGGCCGCCGCCGGCCTTTTACCCTGTCCTGGACCTGGAGCGGTCCAATGCTGGGTACAACACCGTGTTGAAGTCCCCCCCCCCCCATTATCAAGCTCCCTGTCTCCAGATCCGGAATCCGACCCAACATGCGCCTCATGAATCCGGCATCGTCCCAATTCGGGGCACATACATTCACTAGTACCACCCGCACCCCCTGCAGCTTACCACTCATCATCACGGACCGACTTCCATTATCTGCCACGATGTTCAGCGCCTCAAACGACACCCGCTTCCCCACCAGGATCGCCACCCCTCGATTCTTCGCGTCCAACCCCGAGTGAAAACCTGCCCTACCCACCCCTTTCTCAGCCCAACCTGATCTGCCACCCTCAAATGCGTCTCCTGGAGCATAACCACATCTGCCTTCAGTCCCTTCAGGTGCATGAACACACGGGCCCTCTTGACCAGCCCGTTCAGGCCTCTCACATTCCAAGTTATCAGCCGGATCAGGGGGCTCCCCCCGCCCCCCCTGCCGACCAGCCATCTCCCTTTCTGGGCCAGCCACATGCCCGCGCTTCCTGCACCCTCCATTCCCCCAGGCAGCGGACCCCCGCCCCGACTCCCTCTCCGAACTCCAGCTCCCCTTTGGCCAATGCAGCAGCAACCCAGTTCCCCCCCCTCTTCCCCCACTTCCCTCCCTCACAACCACCCCCCCCTCCCAGCTAGGTCCCCCACTAGCTGTATTGCTCCCCCAAGGCACTCCCGTACGTCAGCTGTCTCCTGCTGACCCCGGCCTCTCTCGCCACTCCGGCGACCCCCCTAGTGTGAGAATCTCTCCTCCGTTTTCTGGCAGCCAGCGTGCGCTCCTCTGCAACACTGCCCTCCCCCCCGCCCTTCCTTCCCTAGTGCGGGAAAAAGCCCGCGCTTTCCACCGAGCCGGCCCTGCCCTATCTGGCTGTGGTGATACACCACTGTACTTCCCTACCATTGTACATAGTATATAATAGTTGTGTGTAACGTGGCCCTGTAATACTATGTATTGTAGTGTAGCTCTGTAGAGGTTCGGTCACCGGTAGGTAACCCAACCTGGCCACGGAGAGCTCCGCCTTAGCCACTCCCCCGGGAGTTAAGTATAAGAACCCACTTCTGGGACCGGCCCCATTCTGTCTGGGGTCGTCTGTGTCGGGTAAGCCTCCCATGTAGTATATTAAAGCCTTAGTTAAAGTCTCACATGTCTTTGTGGTTCTTGACGCTTAGTGCATCACTGGCGCAGCTCCCTTTTGCGGCCTTATCTCAGCTCCCCGACCTCGGGCCTCCCATTCCCCCTCCCCCCCCGGCGGGGCCCGTCCTTCCAACCACCGATGTCCACACTCTCACACAACCCCCACTTCGAACCATTTACCCAACTCCACCCAGCACCAAAGAAAACAGAACAGAACATCCGCCAAAACACAATAACCACAATAACCCCCCCTCGACACCCCCCCGCCCAACAAACCCTCAGACCGTGTCAAACTTTGTGGCCTGGATAAAGGTCGACGCCTCCTCCGGCGTCTCAAAGTGATGGTGTCGGCCCTTAAACGTGACACACAATCGCGCCGGCTGCAGCCTCCCGAATTTCACCCCCTTCCGATGCAGAACCGCCTTAGCCCGGTTGTACCCGGCCCTCTTCTTGGCCACCTCAGCACTCCAGTCCTGATATATACTGATCTCTGCGTTCTCCCACCTGCTGCTCATCTCAGAACACACTCCCTGTCCACAAAGCAGTGGAACCGCACCATTACCGCCCGCGGCGGCTCGTTGGCCTTGGGTCTCCTCGCCAGGACTCGGTGAGCCCCATCCAGCTCCAGGGGCCTCGGGGAAGCTCCCGCGCCTATCAAGGTGTTCAGCACCATGACCACGTATGCTCCAGCATCCGACCCCTCCACTCCCTCCGGGAGAACCAGAATCCGAAGGGTCTTCCTCCTCGACCGATTCTCCATGTCTCCGAACTTTTCTTGCCACTTCTTGTGCAGCACCTTGTGCGCCTCCACCTTCACCTCCAGGCCCTAGATCGCGTCCTCGTTCTCTGAGGCCTTTTGCCGCAGTTGGATCGCCGCCCCTTGGGCCTTCTGGGTCTCGACCAGCTTATCGAACGATGCCTTCATCGGCTCCAGCAGCTCTGCCTTCAGGTCTACAAAACAGTGCTTGAGGAATTCCTGCTGCTCTTGCGACCATTGCGCCCACGCTGCCTGGTCTCCACCCGCTGCCATCTTTGTTCTCCTCCCTCGCACTTTTCGCTGCATCAAAATCACTTTTTTCACAGCTCCACTCCTGGTCCAATCCATACAATGCCAGGGAAATCGTACTGTCGCCTTCCCACACTGGGAACCGTTGAACAAATGCCGCTGGGGCCCCTAAAAAGAGCCCAAAAGTCCGTTTCTGACGGGAGCTGCCGAACGTGGGACTTAGCTCAGCATAGCCGCAACCGGAAGTCCCAGTTAAACAATTCTTAACAATGAAAGGAAACACTAACTTCTAACTGATACCTTCTCCAGCACGGTAGCACAAGTGGATAGCACTGTGGCTTCACTGCGCCAGGGACCCAGGCTCGATTCCCCGCTGGGTCTCTGTCTGTGCAGAGTCTGCGCGTTCTCCCCGTGTCTGCGTGGGTTTTCTCCGGGTGCTCCAGTTTCCTCCCACAGTCCCAACACGTGCAGGTTAGGTAGATTGGCCATGATAAATTGCCCTTAGTGACCAAAAAGGTTAGGAGGGGTTATTGGGTTACGGGGCTAGGGTGGAAGTGAGGGATAAGTGGGTCAGTGTAGACTTGATGGGCCGAATGGCCTCCTTCTGCACCGTATGTTCTATGTTCCATGTTCTCCAATTAAGCAAGGCCCTTCATAGGTCAAAAGGCCACTTGTAAATTCAGTTAGCAAACACAGGGCTACTTGCTGTACAGTTGAAAAGAGATTCCTTGGAAATACTGCTTGAAGAGAGAGAGGTCCCTTTCAGGAAAAAGCCTGCAGATCTTTCTGACTGTGTCACACAGCTGCTTAACCTGACAGTCTTTGGCACAAGCTCCTGCTCAGATTAAAGCTCTTAGCAGACTAAAAGTTAAACTACCTGCTACAGACCTGGCATTAATTATATCATCTTTATCCCACTAGGATGCTCTGACCTGTTTACCTTAGTCTAAATACAATGTCTCAAATTATCTACTCTCCAGCTATCATAACAAAATTCCATTAGCCCTATAGAGGTAAACACATACAGGGGTGATTATCTCATTTTTATCACATCTTAATTGCACTTTGCAGCAACTGAGTCTGGATGTCTTAACCTTGATTATCCAATCATATTACTGCAATAGATATATACCTGAACTCAGGCTTTTAAAACATTACTGCAAAAAATATAAAATACAAAGCGCTGACTGTCGGTCGGCGCCCAAAACGCGATTGGGCGGAGAACCAGTTTTGACACCAAAATCATGGCCTCCGCTGGTTTCACGCCGAATCGCAATTCTCAGGTGTGTCTGCAGTGGCGTCTATGCGTTCTAGAGCTCGCGTACAGTAAACGCTGTTGGCATATCATTAGCGGGCCTGACCCGATATTCTCTGGAGCTTCCACGATTCTCTGCTGAGGGAGAGAGAGAGGGTACGGAAAATTTATCGTAATGAGCAGATACTTGAAGTGCAGGCGTTATTTGAGGAAGCATTTTATAACTAGGAAGGGAATTCAGACTCTCCTTTTTTCAGGCGTCCAATAAAAAGGTTGAGTGTCCAATATTGAATTTAAGAAGCTAAAGAGATTAAAAATTGATGCAGTAATGATGAACTATCTCTAGATGTCTTTAGCAAGCTTTCTGCACATAATACTTCATTTGCTAATTATATAAGTGACATCTTGTGGCAGACTAACAATACTACAACAAACTTTGTGCCTTCTATTTTTACCTTCTCTTTTTTTTGTGAATTGTGTTATTGTGAAAGAAAGCATTATTAGTGTTGGAAAATAAAACACTTTCCGTTCAGGGCATCCAGTGTCACTATTAACCATTCCCAGGTCAGGTACTGCACAGTCAGACTTGGAACACAACTCTGTTCTTCTTTTCAAGTATTTAACTCCACCTACAGAGCAATTGCACTCCAGACAATAGCAGCTGACAATCTGTTAATGTTGCTCTGTAACTAGTTTCTTAAGAAGTTAATTTTGTCTGTAATTGAATCCGTATTAAAATTTACCTTTTTTTTAGCTGTAAAAGAAAGTGTCACAGAGTGTCTTTATTGGCCCAAGTTTGTGGTCAGCTGTGAAGCAATTGAGTGCATTGCTCAGCATGAAGCAAGCCTCCCACAAGAATCCAGCATCTCAGTGGCATGCATTTTACCTTAACCAACATTAATTTGAATCTGATGCCAAGTCAAGGGAACTTCAGGTGCACAACAACAGTGATCAAGCAGAGTCAGCAGCCAATCCCATTGAAGCCAACAGCAGACCAGGATGTAAAATGTACCAATTACCCTTCAATTGTTATAACTTTTACAGAAAGCAAAATAATGATTTGGACATACATGCTAGAAGCTGAATTATCATAAATTCTAAACTTCAAAAAAGTTATTCTATTACATTAAAAATAATGGAATTTTAAACATTATAGAATCATTTGACATTGCACAGATATAAAATCAGCATTACAGCACCAGAGACGTTGTTGAACAGTAGTTACAATTTATTATGCAATTACAAACCTCATTAACAAGGAGTAATTTTTTCAGGGGTCTTTCATAGTGATATTACAACATAAAACAGAAATCCCTGCCAGTTCATTGATTTCTCATGATTGCTGTCTGCAGGAATTCAATAGCACCCCGTGTGGAGGGCAGACAATGACTAACAACAACTTCTGTATTTCCACATTTAACTGCGCATGTATGGACTCCAAATGTTGCTGGCAGTTCCACAGGGCAATAATGAAGAACACAGACAGTTTCACCATTATTACAGCCACAAAATATGGGTCATTGTCTCTGCATTACAGTACTATAGTTGCCTTGGCCTCTTGGATGGAATAACAAGATTGTGGGTACCTTTCGGACTGTATTTCTTCAAAAGTCAACGCCCTCAGGAGCGGAGGAAGTAATTACATAGAGCAATTCTAATTTTAATTTTACCACAGTAGTAATTTAATGTGATGTGGAAATGCCGGCGTTGGACTGGGGTGAGCACAGTAAGAAGCCTTACAACACCAGGTTGAAGTCCAACAGGTTTGTCTCAAATCACTAGCTTTCAGAGCACTGCTCCTTCCTCAGGTGATTCAAAAAGCTCCGAAAGCTAGTGATTTGAAACAAACCTGTTGGACTTCAACCTGGTGTTGTAAGACTTCTTACTGTCATTTAATGTGATTGCGTTGTCCTATTAACTGACCTAAAAATGACCTAAAATTCTGAATTTGGGCAAAAGGATTTAGGTTGAGGGAGGAAGAAAACCTTGGACTGGGTTCTCCGTTTTGAAGATTAAGTGCTGCCCCCAGGAGAGACTCGCAACTGGTCTCTGCTGGCGCTGGAGCGGTGCCCAGGTGTGTTTCACTCCCCTCTTCCTTGCAAATTCATGTATGGAGAAGAGCTTGCGGGATCCCAACGGAATCCTTGTATCAAGCTGCCATTTAGAGCGGGTGGTACAACACCGAGGTCCGGCGGAGAGCCCCCCTGCACCTCCCCAATAATGCAAATCCTGGTTCCCCCCCCCCCCCCACTCCGCTGACAAGTAGTGTCATCCTCCCTCCCCCCCCCCCCCCCCACCACAGGAATAGCGAGTTCTCGTGCCCCCCCCCCCCCATGGGTGGTGATGCCAGATTACCTTCATGCTGGGTGGTTGGTGGGGGAAAGCCATGAGGACCTTTAATAATATGGGAGGGGGGTTGTTCCTCCGGCATCGGCAGTTGGGGATGTTGCCCATGTCTGCAGGGGGTTGCAATGTCCAGCGGGGGGGGGGGGGGACCCTCAATCACTTTCAGGTCTGCGCACGCTTTAAAGATGGCAACTTGATCTCTGAGGAGCCAGTCTTGCCCACGACTCTAGCCTCATTCTAATGTGCAGATTCCCAAGGTACTTGAGGCTTTGGGATTCAATCCCTTCACCTTGGGGACCTCGGGCGAGCGCCGATTGGTACTGGTACCCTCAAACGGAGGACATTTGTGGGGGTCTCCAATGGGAGCGGAGCTCCCCATTGTATAAAATGGGGCTATGTGTGGCCTCGGCTGCGCGTTACCCATTTAGGCCCCTCATTCAAAGCGAGTCGTGTTAAATAGCCATGTGTTTCTCGGCACTGCGAGTGCTGGGAAACACGCAGCTAAACGTGCATGCTCGGGAACGTTGTTCTCTTTTGGAAAGATTGCGCCCTCAATCATTTTTTGGGGAGAATCATGCCTATCTTCCCCTTCACGCTTGAATACATGTCCATTACACTGCTTTGATGCTAACCACAATGTTTATAAACACTTGTCATGCGAGAGTGCCTTGAAGAACTGGATGTTTAAGCAATGTACCTTTAAGAAAACAGTGATGTCATAGAGTGGGTGGAGCTCAGCTCAGTTCAGCCATTTTGCAGTTTGGGTTTTGCAGTTTGAAAAGTGCCTAGCTGGTTTTGCTGAGAGCAGCTAAAAAGTGCCTGTCAGGTTTTGCTGAGAGCAGTTTAAAAGTAGAAAGCCAGTTTGAGATAGCAGCTTGAGAGGTTCTGGTTTGCTGTGATCTGCTTGAAGGGAGAAAGCCAGGTTTGAGAAAGCAGCTTGGGTGTGTCTGTGTGTGTCCAGAGAGCTGCAGGAAGAAAGCAAGGTGCTGGAGCTGAAGTCAACAAAGCTAATATATCTCTGCCATTCTACAGAAAAAATATATATCCTTTAACCTGATATGACACTGTTTAAAGGTGTTAAGTCTCTTGGAAGTTTGAAGGAACATTTTAAGGAGTTATTTACTGTTGCAATATTTTCTGAGTTACCTTTGAAGTAAGGGGCGGTAAGAGATCCCATGTTTATTTAAGATGTTAAGTTGAGTTCATGGAATAAACAGTGTTTTGTGTTTAAAATCCCACGTGCCCATAATTGAAATACCACACCTAGGGAACAAGCCATGTGCTGGGAAAAGCAACAAATACATTAAAGGGAGAGGTTGATTGAACTCCATGATACATTTTGCGGTTCTGAAAACGCCTCGCCCATAACACACTTCTGCTATGATTAACAGATCCTCACCACATCAAAAGCAGCTAACAGCTATCGGCTGTGAAAAAGAGCAAGGGGCAGGATTAGTGTCGTGATGGGACCTTCCAATAGACTTTGGGGGGCACATTCATTATCCACTGACTCCTTGACCCAACGCGGGGTCCACCGCATCAGGTCCACGCTTGGAAAATATTTGAACCAATTCAGTCCTGCGGGAATTGCAGCTGAGGGCTGGAGCATCACAGGGTGCTGAAGAATTGGGCTTCCAGCTCGTTAATAGGATGCAAATGGGTTTGCACCCGGTTGCATGTTGCCGCCGGCGAGAGCGTGTAGTTCCCTGCCCCCACCGGCGGGGGACTGGAGCATCGGAATGGGATTGGCGATGCTCCATTCTCCGCTGGATTGGGAAACCCACAAACGACGGTGGGCAATGGAGAATCCACCCCCTCATGTTTGTATTAAACAATGTACTTGTGGTTTCCCATCTTTATCCAGTCATTGGCCCAGAATTTTCTGGTGGGACATTTCAGGGTGTGACCCATTAGTTAGACATTTTCCTTCACCCTTTATCTCTCAATAATTGCTTGTGTTGTAATAGCAAGCTGATAGCTGGGCAGCGAGGTCACCGGGTACCTGGGACCTTGGTGAATGTTGGGACCAAGAGACTCCTCAGCCATTGAGAATTAAGAATTGAGGAAGAAACATGGGCGACAGGGAAGGAGAATGCATTAGAGTGGGTGAACTTGGTTTGAAATCTGGTACAAGAAAATAAATCAAGAGAGGGAAGGAAACATTGGATCACCAGAAAGAGAAATAAGATAAAGGGGAAGTAGGAAAAGAAAATATTGAAAATTGATGTTTTTTAAATCATCAGCAGCATTTATTAATCGGCCTCCGCTAAAGAGATTTCCTAAATGTTGATCATGAGTGTCCATCACCTATAGTCACAGAGGTCATGGTAAATAAAATAGAGACAGTGGGCAACCTCGTATTAAATCCTTGTCAAGGTTAAAGAATGAAAAACTTGTGTGTCTCATTATCACAGCTGTCTCTCAGCATATTTGGCACGTCATTTGTTTAGCTATCATATCGGATCAGAATCACAGTAGTAGTGTGCTCTAGTGGAATCCTCTGGACATCTTTATTGTAAGCTGGAGTTTTACAAAGTATGGATTGTGACTCGTGGTTGGGTCTCGAGCGGGTGCTGGGAGGGTCACAGATCCGCGGTGGTCGAAATCATGGGAGAAGCGCCCAACGGCCGCGACCAACATTTAAATTGGGAATGGCTGTTGCTCCTGGTTTTTAAATGAGAACGAAATGAGGCTGTATGCAGTCTTCCAACCATAAGCGGCAGCAATGAGCTGGCCTCATGGCCTATACGTACACTTGACGTCAGGCACCCTGTACGTGCAAGATTTTGGCGCCAAATCACAGAGGAGCGCTTCTTCCATTTTCTAGTTGCTAGTAAGCAAGGCAAGAGGACTGTGAAGATAAATCATTTTGTTACAAGAAAGAGACGGTCAGAGACACAAATAGGCAGCGTACCAACTTGCCAGGATATCACATCTGAATCTGCTGGAGAGAGCTGCTCAGGAGAATGCACAGCAGGACAGTGCAGTGTCAGTGTTAGCTCTGTACAGAGATCCAGGGCCTTTGGTTACTAGCCTACAAAGAAGAAACTTAACCTGGGAACAAAGCAGTATAAAGATGATTTTGTTAGGTATGATTTTGTCAATTGTGCTCACACAGGATGCAAAGCCCATGTTTGTTATATGCAAGGAAGTACTGGAAAATTAGAGAAGTTTCAGATTTTGAAAAAGAAATGGTGGGTGAAAAATTCCTTTTGAGGTTGAGACGCAGGAGTCAAACAATGCTGAACAGACATCAATAAATGGAAACAATTTGCTCATGATAAAGAAAATAGTATGGTGGAAGACCACCCATGTAAACACCTTCTACTATGGCACTTATTAGATTGTTGATACTGAATGTATGCAATAAAACTGAAAATGCTGGAAAAACTCAGCAGGTCTGACAGCATCTGTGGAGAAAATAACAGTGTTTTTACTTTATAAATTTAGAATACCCAATTCATTTTTTCCAATTAAGGGGCAATTTAGCGTGGCCAATCCACCTACCCTGCACATCTTTGTGTTGTGGGGGCGAAACCCAAACAAACACGGGGAGAGTGTGCAAACTCCACACGGACAGTGACCCAGAACCAGGATGGAATCTGGGACCTCGGCGTCGTGAGACAGCAGTGCTAACCACTGCACCACCGTGCTGCCCTGAAAGTAACAGAGTTAACATTTCGAGTCTGTATGACTCTTCTTCAGAACTTGCTGAATATATGTACCAACGAATCAAATCTTCTATGAAAAATCAAGATTCCCGAATAATGGGTGGGATTCTCTCGCCGTTTACGGCAGCGGGATTCCCCAGTCCCACTGCCGAGAATTGGGGTGGGTTTCTCCGTCCCGTCAGGCCAGATTTCTGGTGCGGCATACTGTTAACATTCTCCGTTTCGCTGGCTGGTCAATGGGGTTTCCCATTGTGGGCAGCCCATGCCTTCGGGAAACCCCTGGGCTGCCGGCAAAACGGAGAATCCCGACAGCGGAGAATTCAGCCCTGGGAGTTTTGGCTGAGTACAAATTCGCTCGCAGTGGTAGCAGGAAGGACTCGCAACGGAGAATCCTGGTCATTGTATTCAAGTTCTACTGTTCAATTTCTGACTGCACATTCATAGCAACCATTAGTTTCACCTGTGACTAAATGACTGTGCAAAAAAATGAGACGATATTCCAGCTGGCTTCAGTGAATGGTTATTTAACATATTTCTGACAATTAATGTTTTCCATCAGCTTTTCATCTTTCCAGTTATGGTTATTTGTGTCTTTCTCGTTTCCTATATCTTTATGTAGTTTGCCTTTTCTTGTTTCTTTAAGCTTTTGTGTTGCGTTGCAATTCTTTCTGCACCCTTATCTTTTTAGTTCATATTTTTACTTTTATCTTTCATCATTGGGAAGTACTGGCGTGAGATGGTAGTGATTACATTCTAGCAGGGGTATATTCAGAGCTGGAGGAAGATTTTGGGCATCGGGTGAAAGGTGGGGTGGGGGGGGGCGGTGTGGGGGGGTCGGATGAATTTGGCGAGGATGATTGGTCAGGACTCGGAGTGAAAAAAGACACATGAAGTGGAATGCAAGACATTTGTACTGCAAACCCTATTTTATCCAGAACGGCCTCATTTCTATTTCCCTCTCCCTACCACTGCTAATAATGCTCTTGCACCCAGGGAATTTCACCACTTCGCTGCTGTGTCTCCACACTTTCATTCCAATTTTCAATACCCATTTTCAAATTAGCTTTCTTTGCCATCAACTATGACATATCCCAGTCCATATTTCCCATTATTTATCCATTAACTTCTGATTTCCATTCCACCCCAAAATTTTCTTTCCCAAGTGCACTCTATATAACCTCCATCCTTTATCTATATTCAGTGCTTCTTTCCTTGCATATTCACCCACATATTCTGTTTCCCACCTCTCAAGAAATCCCTATGCTGCCTCACGGCGCCGAGGTCCGAGGTTCAATCCCGGCTCTGGGCCACTGTCCGTGTGGAGTTTGCACATTCTCCCCGAGTTTGCGTGGGTTTCACCCCCACAACCCAAAGTTGTGCAGGTAGGTGGATTGGCCATGCTAAATTGTCGGGATTGAAAGCACTAGCAACAACGTCGCTCCCGATAGCCCCGGGGAAGTACTTAGGGAGTCCGGTAAGAAGAGCTTCATTGAGAATTTGGAGGCAGTTTCGCCAACACTTCAGGTTGGGGCCAGGGTCAAGGGAAATGCCGTTTCAGGGGAACCACAGATTTGAGCCAGGGAGATGGGATGGAAATTTTCAGAAATTTTCAGGTATGGGAGAAGGGGATTAAGACACTGAAAGATTTGTTTCTTAGGGCTCGGTTTGCAGGATTGAAGGAGCTGGAAGCGAAGTATGGGCTGGAGCAGGGGGAAATGTTTAGATACATGCAGGTTCGAGATTTTGCCTGAAAGAAGATACAGAAATTCCCGGAGGAACCGGTCTCTACATTACTGGAGGAGGTGCTGACAACAGGGGGACAACAGGGACAACTGAAAGGGATCAAAGCAAAGTGGGAGGAAGAGTTGGGAGAGGACATGGAGGAGGGGCTCTGGTGTGAGGTACTCTGGAGAGCGAATGCCTTTACCTCGTGCGCAAGGTTGGGGCTAATACAGCTGAAGGTGGTATTGGTATACAGAGCACACCTCACGAGGGCGAGGATGAGCCGATTCTTTGAAGGAGTAGAAGATGTGTGTGAACGTGGGGGGGGGGGGGGGGGCGCTAATCACGTACATATGTTTTGGTCCTGTCCAAAGCTAGAGGATTACTGGAAGGAGGTTTTTAGGGTAATTTCTAAAGTGCTGCACGTGAAACTGGACCCGGGCCCCCGGGAGGCCATATTCAGGGTGTCGGACCAGCCAGGGTTGGAAACGGGTGCGGAGGCAGATGTCGTAGCCTTCGCCTCGTTGATCGCCTGAAGGCGTATCCTGATAGGCTGGAGAGAAACCTCTCCACCCTGTGCCCTGGCGTGGCTGGGGGATCTGTTGGAATTCTTGACTCTTGAGAAGGTTAAGTTTGAACTGAGGGGAAGGATGGAGGGGTTCTACAATTCAAGGGCATTATTCATTATGCACTTTCAAGAACTGGATAACATCGAACATTAGTTGGGGGGGGTGGGTGGGAGGGTTGGGGGGGCGATGGGTGTTAATGGTGGCCATGGGTAATTCCTGATTCCTTTTTGTCAGTTGTTTATGTGAACATGTGGACGAATGTTTTGGGTTTGGTGGGAGGATGGGATCGGTGTTGTTGATGTGGGGATTGACATATTTGTTACTGATTATTGTTTATTGTTGGTGGGTGTAAATTTGGGAGAAAAAGCAAAAAAGGAGAATAAAGAAATATTTTTTTAAAAAAGAGATGCATGGGTTATAACTCTATGGGTTAGTTGGATTTAAATCGGATTATAACAAAACAGGCACGCAATTTGTGCCACTAGATGACTATCAGCCCTCTCCCCATCCACCCTCCTCACTTCTTGGCTTTGTTGTGCTGGCACTGTAAACACTGAGATTAAAGAGTGTAAAGATTGATGCTTTCAGTCCCATGTTGCTCTGTATGTTTTGTGAAAATAACAATAATTTGTTTCTCTTAGCTTTTGTAGATCACCAGGGGGAGGCATTTCTGGAATTCGATGGTTATATCCAATTCATGGTATCCCTGAAACAATATCCACAAAACTGTCCCCTGGTAAGTATGTAAAAGATACAGGTCAAGCTATTAAACTACAGGGCAGCAGTTCAAACTATTCACAAATACTTGCCAAAGAGAATAACAGTTGAATCTGTCTTTCGTGAAAAGTGAATCTTTACCGGTGAATGCATATTTCTGTTGAAAAAAAAATGCAGATCCAAAAGTTAAAATGCACAAAATGAACAACTTAGCCTCATCAGCAATGCAGGAGTACCACTGTGTTGACATACAGCTGAACAGACTAGCTAAATATAGGAACTTAGTCTTAAAACCTACGCAGACAACTTACGGAAGGGTGATGCGCCCATTTTCTTGCTCAGGTGGAAATCTCCCAACCCGCCTGTGGTAGGTTTGATGACAGGTGGACACGGACAATCTGGCAAGAGGCAAAAAGTCAGAAACCTGCCAGCGTGAAATCCGATTGTAATTCTCCCAATGGCGGGTTAATGACGGCTTGCTCTTACAACTGGCAGGTGGCAAAAATGTCATTTGCATTCATTTGTATGTCAAGAATGCACATTAAAACAACGACATCCCAGCAGATCTTCCAATTTTGCATTGCGCCAGCTGGAAATGACATCAGCATCAAACCCAATTGTTAATGAGTGACCTGTATAAGCCGGTCCTCAGTTTACCAGATACCTCAGGATGAATGCAACAATTTTGTGCCATAGTGCTACACTGCTTCTGATGCACTGTACATCACTCTGCCAGGGCAGATCGTTTCCTGCCTCCATCTCCAAGACGAGCTGGTCTTCATGGACAGCACGGTGCTGCTGAGCCCATGTTACCGAGTCAGATCAGTACTGAACCTGGGGTTCGGGAGTACAGGAGTCTCCTTCTTCCCCTGGTGCCACACACCATTGCTTGTCTGAATGGCACTGTGCTGAGGAACTCATGCAGCCACCACAACAAATGTCCAAAGTTTGACTGGGGTAGGGTGCAGTGTGAGGCCGGGTCTGGCCTAATAAAGACAAAGGGGCCATGTGGTAGGAGGGCTGTGAAAGAAGGGGGTAGGGGGTGAAGGCTCACTATGGCAGGCAGAGGGGCAAGAATGTGGATGAAGAAGATGAACAATGAAAGGCAGGGGGAAGACCGAAGGGAAGGAAGCTGGATCCCAACAAGACTGCATGAAAAGCTCATAAAGAAGAGGGTCAAAGGGATACCACCTCCTTTACTGGAAAGGGATTCATGAAGTCTCCAGCAGTAGTGGCTAGAGGTCTAAGTGGGGTATGGGCACCTCGCAGGTGGTGGGTTCGGGGGAGGGGTTGGCTGAATCGAGGGATAGAATTCCTCTTGAGGCTGCTAGCCTGTGCCATCCTGCACAGTCTGGTGAAGACAGGTGGACTGGAGAGAATGATATGAGTGTACTGGACTGGTATTTAAATATGATGCTGGGACCAGTTGACAATGTGAAGATTCATCAACTGCTGGCCCGCTAGATGACTCAGAAGGGAACATGCTTGTGCATAATTAATGAGGTTTAAAGCACTGAATCTGGCACAGGGTCCCACCATTCTGATCGGAGGGTTAGGTACCGCCGGAGCCGCCCACCTCTACACTCAATCTCAAAATGGGAGAATTCCACGCTTTGTGTTTTCTCTTAAAAAACAACACTATTTATTATTTTGAGTTTTGTATATGTTTCTATGAATAAAGGTCATGCTTTCTCCATACAGATTTATCTAGTGCTAATAGCGATTTATACATGGTGGGAGTTACCGACCAACCCGTTGCATGTTTTTTGGTGGCGGAGGTGGCCTGCAAGCGGGGTTTTCTGATCCTGTTGATTGCACCCCTTGTTGCCGGGAAACCCGTGCGCCATCGGTGGGACCGGAATATCTCGCCGAGGTGAACAATGGTAAATTCCGCCAACTATTTTGGTTGATCCAAGAACTCCACAGACACTTTGTGAAACAAAACGTTATGTAGATCATAAATAAATGTCACAGGATCAGCAATTATCCATTCTTTACAGTACAGTGCACAAGAGATTAATTTGGATGTCTGCCATGTTTTCTTGTCAGCTCCAAAAGATGACCAAAACTTGCAGTTAAATTTCTTTGCAAATAGGATTATTATACAGAAGCAAAATTACACTCCAAAAAACTAATAATACAATACCTGACTTGCACAATATATAGCTGCTTTAAAACTAAAAAGAATGACAATTGAGATCCTTAGATTGTCTTCCAATAGATTTTGGATCAGTCTTTTGTCATGTGAGAGTACCTTTAAGAAATGGGTGTTTATAAATGGGTGTGTATATAAATACCTGTAGTGAGAGTACCTTTAAGAAATGGGTGTTTACTACTGCAGTGATGTCAGAGAGTGGGTGGAGCTGGGCTGTCTGTCAGCTTTTTACTTTGGTTTTAGACTGTTTGCTGCAGGGTGTGTTTTAGTTTCGTTTTCAGGGTTGGAGCTGAAGCCAGACCAAGCAGGTGTACTGCTGTTCTCTCTGCCATCAAAAGACTATCTCTTGATCATTTGGTGAATTCGGAATTATAAATGTTTTCAGTAGTGACTTTAACCTGATGTGCTTCTGATAAAGGTTTTGTGTTTAAGTCGGATGGATGTTAAAAAGGAAAGCTTAAAGGTTTGCTTAGTGTTGCAGTCTTTGGGGGTTGTATTTGAATTAATGGTTGCTAAGATGTTTACTGTACGTTTTAAAAAGGTTAACTTGAGTTCATAGATAAACATTGTTTTGCTTTAAAAAATACTTTTCCATTTCTGCTTTACCACACCTGTAGAGTGGTCTGTGTGCTCCCCATACCACAATTTATTAAAAGTTGTGGGTCAGGTAAACTCCATGATACACTTTGGGGTTCTCTAAACCCTGGCCCATAACACTTTGGATGTTGCATGAAAGATGACTTACATAGAATCTTCCTTGACCACTTCATATGGTATAGACAGAATGAAGCAAGGAACAAAGCGGAAACCACTGGACTATAAGTTACATTCAGACATAAAGGCACACTGGTCAAAATTCTCTGCTGCCGATAGCGGGGTTCCTGGTGGAAAATCGGGCAGTGGGGGAAAAGCGGGATCGGCCCCTTTCCGGTACTCTGGCCCTCCGCTGGCGGTGGGATCGAGGTTCGCGCCTGCGCTCCAATGGGAGGATATAAATGCATCTATTTGGCAGGCCGAGCACCATATTCTCCAGGCCTGCGTGTTTCTCCGGTCATCTGGGCCAAAAGTACGTGGACGAGATTCACTACTAGTATTTCCTAGCGTGGCCCTGAAGTGGTGGACCTCGTCGTGGCCCCCTCCTACCCCCTCCTCCGTACATTGCAAGGCCTGCCCACCCCACCACTCCCCGCACCCCCATAACGACCCCTTAGATAAAGTGGCCCCTAAGTATGGAGACCCCATAGATCTCCAGAAAAGAGACCCCTGTCAGGACCCCCCCCCACCCCCAGGAAAGAGCCCCCTGTCAGGACCCCCCTCCCCCCCCCCCCCAGGAAAGAAACCCCTGTCAGGAAGCCCCCAGAAAATAGAAACTTGTCTGGAAACTAGAGAGCAATCCAGACAAAGAGAAAGCAATGACCAGTGTTAAAACCCTCAGAACATTGAGTTGCAAACCATTCATTCATTTTCCTCATTGTGCTGTGATTGACCGCTTCCATACAAACATAACCTTCCATACAAACAGCCTTGCTTTATACATTTTCCTTCATGGTTGAATAAGTCTAAAATGGGAGGCAGTGGCATTGTGGTATTGTCACTGGACCTGTAATCCAGAGACCCAGGGTAATTCTATGGGGACCCGGGTTTAAATCCCGCCATGGCAAATGGTGAAATTTGAATTCAATTAAATTCTGAAATTACAAGTCTAACGATGACCATGAAACCATTGTTGATTGGCGTAAAACCCATCTGGTGCACTAATGTCCTTCAGGGAAGGTATTTTGTTGCCCTCACATTGTCTGGCCTACATGTGACTCCAAACCCACAGAAATGCGGTTGACCTTAAATGCCCTTAGGGATCTGCAATAAATGTTAGTCCAGCCAGCGATGTCCACATCTCATGAACAAATAAAAATAGTGTTCTACCACTGTTTACAAACTTCAACCACTTCAAGGAGAGTTAAAATCATTCCAATCAACCCTCACCCCCTAATATGTGAGTGATTTTCAAGTGCTCAGCTGGAGCTGAAGTGGTTGATGTTTGTAAACATTATGGTTAGAGCAGTTCAGAGTTTCTCAACCATGAATGAAGATGAATGAAGCAAGGCTGACAGCCATGTGTCTATCAAAGCTGTCTATCACAGCCCAGTGAGGGAAATTAATGAATGGCTTTCAGCTCAAGGATCCGAGGGTTTTAAATCCAGGTCACTGTTTTCTCATTATTGGAATTGACAAATGGTGCTTCCACTGTCTGAGCCAGTAGGGGTATTTCCCAGGTGAGTTTTACAACAGTAATTATTTTCACTGCCTTTGTCTGGACTGCTCTCTAGCTTCCAGACAGGGGTCTCTTTTCTTGGGGGTTTGTGGGTGGTCTCCCTGTTTAGTGGGATCTCTGTGGGACGTCTCCGTATGCAGGGGGTCTCGGTGCGGGTCTCCCTATTTAGGGGGTCTCTATGGGGGTCCTATTTACTGGGTCCCTGTGGGGGAACCCCCTATCTTTGGGGTCTGTGTGGGGTCCCCCTGTTTAGGAGGTCTCTGTATGGGGTCCCCATATTTAGGGGTGTCTGGGAGAATGGGGGAACCCAGAAAATCTGGGTGAGGCCTGATTTTCAATGCAGGGATATGGGAGCTGATTTGTGTTGCAGGGAGGGGGTGGAGGGCAGTGGGGGCTGATTTGTGATGCAGAACGGGGGGGGGGTCCAGCCACTCAACATGCCGACCTGAAAGTGGGAATCTCATAGAATCATAGAATAGAATCGTAGAATCCCTACAGTGCAGAAGAAGACCATTCGATCCATCGAGTCTGCATCACCCCTCGCTCCGATAGAGCACCCTACCTCGGCCCAATCCCCCCTCCTAGCCCCGTAACCCGACCTAACCTTTGGACAATTTAGCATGACCAATTCACATAACCTGCAAATCTTTGGTCTGTGGGAGGAAACCGGAGAACCCGAAGGAGACCCCCGCAGACACGGGGAGAACGTGCAAACTCCACACAAACAGTCACCCGAGGTCAGAATCAACCTGGCGTTGTGAGGCAACAGTGCTAACCACTGTGCCACCATGCCGCCCCAAATCTCATAATTCTCGGCATGCATAAATTTGCATCGCGAAGGATACTGAATTGCTTCCTGCTCTGTGCTCCAATTTAGTTGCAATTCACCTCTGGTGATTCTCCCAAATGGAGAATTTTGCCCACTGTCTCCTAGACCAGAGTTTTTTAAACTTTTTTGTCCAGGATCCATTTTACTAACCGGCCATCCTTCGGTACCAAGTCGGCCGACCTTTGTGACCCATGCCGGCCAACCTTCGTGACCCAAGCTGGACGACCTTCGTGACCCACACCAATCGACCTTCACAACTCATGCCAGCAATATTTGCGACTCAGGCCAGTTGACCTTCACGACCCACGCCGCCTGAATTTCGCGACCCAAGCCGACCAAACATCTCAACCCATCGTTTTTGCTTACCTTTAATGTGACAGGTGAGCCTGCTTGGTCCTCACGATTGCACTTGCTTTCTCATTCAATGTTACATTTCTGCTAAGGACTTCAGTTGACGATTTAAGTTCTCACTGCATCCGTTGAAAAAAATCAAGAGGTTTGTCCTCAAACGCGCCATGCTTCGTCTTCAAATGTCTTTGAAATTTTGAGAATTTTAACCTTTCATTTGCCAGTACTTCCCTGCATATAACACACATGTGCTTTGCCTTCTGATTTGCATTGGCAGAATTAATAAATCCGTACCTCAAGAAATCATCTTTACTGCCTTGTCCCCGATTTTATCTGAACGGTTGTTCACCAGAGGCCCTGGACTCACACCAGTACCTCACAAAATGAAGGAATCTCTCTCGTGCCCAGAGCACGTGACATCAGTGTGCGGGGTGCGTGATCCGCTCTCTGCTGGAGAGAAAACTCACATCGATATTTTCAAGGAATCTGCTCCTGGGGTCGGCATGCTAACTTCAGGAGGAGGCAATATGCTTTACTGGGCTCCGGGCCTGTGCACTGCTGAGAGGTCACGGTTGCGTCGGATGATTGGCACTCTGAAGGCCTGTCGCGGCTGTTGGGCACTTCTTCCCGCGATCAGGAACACCATGACTGATGGTCCCGCGACATTCCTGACACCCGCCCTCTACCCACCCACACCACGTGACCCTGATTTTGAAAATGACGGTCCTAGACTGTTTGGGTGAGCAGCGAACTCTATAAAATGCCCTTTGCCACATTGGAACCAGACTATTCCCTACTCCTTGACAGTAACTGGATGCTCTGTGGCAGGCCAGCCAATGCAACAAGCATCTCTGTATAGTGTTGGGAATACAAAGGTAGTTTTAAGAGCTTTATATTTGTATTGGTAGACATTAGAAATAAGATATAGTTTGAAGTTTGCTTGGAAGAATAAAACCTATGGTTAGATTCATGCTGGACAAAGGTGTTTGTATTTGTGGGTGTTGGTTAAGCTCCAACTGTGTTTCAATTGTGCTTAGACAGAGTAAATGAACCACAGAATTAACAGTGGATAAAAGCAAATTACTGCGGATGCTGGAATCCGAAACGAAAGAGAAAATGCTGGAAAATCTCAGCAAGTCTGGCAGCATCTGTAGGGAGAGAAAAGAGCTAATGTACCGAGTCCGATGACTCTTTGTCAAAGCTTTGTCAGAGCTTTGACACACATATTCCTGTAACCTCATAACCCCACCTAAGCTTTTCTGGACACTGAGGGCAATTTGGCATGGCCAATGCACCTAACCTGCACATCTTTGGACTGTAGGAGGAAACCACAGTCACGGGGAGAAGCTTTTAAGCGTTTGCTTAGCTAATTTGATTTCATTTGGAGATCGGTAATGAGAGAGAAGGCAGCTCTCATAGCTCTGCCAGAAGCATTTGGTTTGGAAGACTAAAGAGGGGACATATCTTTCAACCTTGCTGGAACAAAAGCCATATTATGTAGTGATGGTTAAGAAAACAGATGCCGGAAATTAAAAGTCCAGCTAATTAAGGAAACTAGAGAAATGAAGAGAAGTGTCCAAGAAGTCTGGAGTTAAGTGAACAGAGACCAAGGTATTGTTCAGAAGAATTGAGTAAACAAAGTATTCTGAGTTCAAGAGAACAGTAACCAGATTTAATGTAGGCCAGCAGCGTTCAAAGGTAAAACAAATGCCTGATGCCATTTTAATATAGTTTGGGAATCAAGACATAAAACAATTGTGAACAGTTTGCACAGGAGTCAAGAAAAACAAATCCTAAAGAGGTTGGCATAAAATCCTGAACTGGATTTGCTATTAAAAGGAGAGTCGAAGCTTTGTTTAAAAGGCTAATTTTGAAAACCCAGTCTGGATTTCAGAATGCAAACCACTAAGTATTATTATGAGAGATTTCAAAGCATGTTTTTGGGAATTGAGTTTGAAAACTCTCACGTGGCAATCATCTGGGGGTATTCTGAGGAGACATCGACAAACATTCACATGGGGTTCAGAGTGGAAAGTGCATTTGCCCACAGTCATCTTGTGTGCTTAAAAGGGACTTTGTGTTGATGAGACCATTGTAGATTAAGATGTACTCTGTAATCCGTGTTAATCCTAAAACCTGCATTTAATTGTTAAGATAAGGGGAGTAAAGGCACATTGTATCATAATCCAAGTTTTTCATGTTTGATAAATTTTTTTTCTTGTTAAAACTATTTAGTGGCCCCATGACTCCTTTCCTCCCATTTTATAAAAAAATATATAAGTTACGGTTCTTCGAGCCAGAGTACATCTGGGATCTTTCTTTCAAGTTCTAACACCAACTGGGATCGTAATAATAGTCATCTGTGTTCTTCTGAATGCTGGCCCATTTAAATCCTCGTCCAAGCCTCTGGCAGCAGAACATCTCTGGCACACAAGGCCCAGCTGCAGTTCAGTTGTGCACAGCTGCAGTTCAGTTGTGCCCAGTTACTCACCATCTGCTGATCCTGAGGCTATAGTAATCTCTTGAGCCACACATTGTGAAGTATCTGAGCTGGTAGTTTATGATTGTGACATCAAGTGATGCTGCTTCTCTCTTCCACCCAGGCAGTAGAGCTTAGAAATCTGAAAGTTATGAAAGCAGAAGGGATGGAGAGGCATGAGGGAGGGAGTTTTGGGGGAAAGCCGGGGGTCCACAATAAACCATATGCAGTTTTCAATTTATGACAAATTTCAGGAGGATTAGGGAGTTCATAAATAGCGCAAGACTGTATGTAACTCACTTGCGGTGAAGGATGCCATGATGGGCTCTGTTGGTGCAGTCCCATAATGCAGAGCACCATCTCCTATTTTTATTGGAGAAAAGGGTGTGTGGCTAGCAGATGTAGTCAGAGCAGCCCTCTATCACTCCTTTGTGGCTCCATTCTGTTATGGATGATCTCCTCCTGCTATAGAGAGAGCAGTATGTCTGTGAATGTGTGGCGAGGTGTCTGGGTGATATGTCTGCTACTGCTCAATAGCTGGAGCTCTATTTATGCAGAAAGAGGTGGGTGTATGGCTGACTTCATTAGGAGGTGTGTGCCTCAAATGGAGTATATGAATGTTGGGTATGAGTCCTGAATGCTACTGAGCATTTCTGGGTAAGTTATAGGGGTGAGGTGAGCCGGTGGTTTTGTGGGACTGAAATGTGATGTGAAGATGCATTTACTGACCTTGTAATTTGTGTGAGGTTTTTAAATGTCTTTCTGGCCAACTGCCAAGTCCTCAGGGCCAGGCTCTGCACATTGACCTCCCTGGCCACCTGTTCCCACTCAATTCTGAGGAAATGCTTTGAAGACCACCTGGGCCCCTCTCTCATGTTGTTATAATAGTAAGAAGTCTTACAACACCAGGTTAAAGTCCAACAGGTTTGTTTCAAATCACTAGCTTTCGGAGCGCTGCTCCTTCCTCAGGTGAATGAAGAGGTAGGTTCCAGAAACATATATATAGACAAAGTCAAAGATGCAAGATGATACTTTGAATGCAAGCATTTGCAGGTAATTAAGTCTTTACAGATCCATAGAGAGGGTAACCCCAGGTTAAAGAGGTGTGAATTGTCTCAAGCCAGGACAGTTGGTAGGATTGCAAGCCCAGGCCAGATGGTGGGGGGGGGTGAATGTAATGCGATATGAATCCAAGGTCCAGGTTGAGGCCGTACTCATCTGTGCGGAACTTGGCTGTAAGTTTCTGCTCGGTGATTCTGCGTTCTCGCGCGTCCTGAAGGCTGCCTTGGAGAACGTTTACCCGAAGATCAGAGGCTGAGTGCCCTTGACTGCTGAAGTGTGCCCCGACTGGAAGGGAACATTCCTGCCTGGCGATTGTCGCACGATGTCCGTTCATCCATTGTCGCATGGTCTCGCCGTACCACACTTTGGGGCATCCTTTCCTGCAGCGTATGAGGTAGACAACATTGGCCGAGTCGCACGAGTATGTACCGCGTACCTGGTGGATGGTGTTGTCTACCTCATACGCTGCAGGAAAGGATGTCCCGAAGCGTGGTACATTGGCGAGACCATGCAGACGCTGCGACAACGGATGAACGGACATTGCGCGACATTCACCAGGCAGGAATCTTCCCTTCCAGTCGGGTGTTATGGGTCCAGGTTTACAGAACCCCAAAGTTTTTAAGGAGTTCAACCGACCCACAACTTTTAATAGATTGTGGTGTGGGAAGCACACGGCGTACTCTCCAGGTGTGATACAGCAGAAATGGACAAATGGCTTTTAAAATAATACAATGTTTATTCTATGAACTCAAGTTAACCTTTTAAAAACAAATATTGAATATCTTAACACCCATTACTTCAAAGATGACCCCAAAAGACTACAACACTAAATAATCCTTCAAACTGTTCTTTTAAACACCCAAAAGACTTCAAACCTTCAAAAAACAGACATTAGGGGCGAGATTATCCGACCCCCCCGCCGGGTCGGGGAATCGCCGGGGGCTGGCGTGAATCCCGCCCCCGCCGGCTGCCGAATTCTCCGGCAACAGATATTCGGCGGGGGCGGGAATCGTGCCGTGCCGGTTGGCGGGCCCCCCCCGCGATTCTCCGGCCCGGATGGGCCGAAGTCCCACCGCTAAAATGCCTGTCCCGCCGACGTAGATTAAACCACGTACCTTACCGGCAGGACAAGGTGGCGCGGGCGGGCTCCGGGGTCCTGGGGGGGGGGGCGATCTGGCCCCGGGGGGTGCCCCCACGGTAGCCTGGCCCGCGATCGGGGCCCACCGATCCGCGGGCGGGCCTGTGCCGTGGGGGCACTCTTTCCCTTCCGCCTTCGCCACGGTCTCCACCATGGCGGAGGCGGAAGAGACTCCCTCCACTGCGCATGTGTGGGAATGCCGTCAGCGGCCGCTAACGCTCCCGTGCATGCGCCGCCCGGAGATGTCATTTCCGCGCCAGCTGGCGGGGCACCAAAGGCCTTTTCTGGCGGGGCGGAAATTCGTCCGGTGCGGGCCTAGCCCCTTAAGGTTGGGGCTCGGCCCCCCAAGATGCGGAGCATTCCGCACCTTTGGGGCGGGGCGATGCCCGACTGATTTGCGCCATTTTTGGTGCCAGTCGGCGGACATCGCGCCGATACTGGAGAATTTCGCCCTGGGTTACATTCGATATATTTATAGTCTTTGGATTGCAGACATCAACAGACCAGCTCTGTGTTTCTTCCTGCAGCTCACAGCAAAACACACAGACACTCCCAGCTGCCTTCTCAAACTGAAACTCAAAAAAGCAGAAGTGAGCTCTGCTTCCCCCACCCTCTGACATCACTTCAGTAATATGATCAGCTAAATTTCTTAAAGGTACATTGCTTAAACATCCATTTCTTAAAGGTACTCTCACATGACACCTGCCCCCCCCCCAAAAAAAAAACAACTTCAAGATGGTTTCATTTTTCACCTTTGCACCACCAATTAAGAAATGCACACAGTAAAAACACTTTACCGGTTCAAAAAAAACAACATACGCAAACAGGTATAATAATATAGTCCATTTTTTTCCCCCCGTTCTGCTTCCTCCAACCGAAATCCTTCTAGATTGTCAGTCTCTTTGAACAAGAAAGTTTCTGCACGATCCATCCATTCCTCTACACCTCAACATTTCTCTTTAAAGTTAGATACTTCAGTTCAATCTGATCACAGATCCCCTTGCAATTCTCCAATACAGGAGCATCGGTTACCATAGCTTTCAGGCAGTCAAATGCCTGTTGAAAGTCCGCTGTCCATTGAAATTTTTGATGTTTCATCGGCAAGTCCATCAGTGGAGCAACCACGCTACAAATCTTTTGCACAAATGTTCGATCAAATCCACTCATGCCAAGAAATCGCATTATTTCCCTTCGTCTTGAGGGTATCGGAAACTCCCCAATAACTTTTGTTTTCACTTCCCTTGGGACCATTCAACCCTGTCCGATTGTATGGCCAAGGAAAGTGACTTGGGCTTTTCCAAATTCACTTTTGGCTAGGTTTATCACCAAACACGCCTCCTGAAGTCGATTGAATAACTCCATAAGATGTTTTAAATGTTCTTTCCATGTCTGGCTGAAAACTACCAGATCGTCGATATATACCGCACAATTGGGTAATCCTGAAACAACTATTAGTTAACCGTTGAAATGTGGCTGGGGCGTTTTTCATGCTAAATGGCATAACTTTGAATTAGTATATACCATCTGTAGTCACAAAAGCTGAAATTTCCTTCGCCCTTTCGGATAAAGGTACCTGCCAGTAACCTTTAAGTAAATCCAATTTGGAAATAAAAGCGGATTGTCCCACTTTCTCAATGCAATCCTCCAAACGTGGGTTAGGATAAGAGTCCGTTATTGTAACTGCATTCACCTTTCTATAGTCTACACACAACCATTGGGTACCATCTGGTTTAGGTACCATCACTATGGGTGAGCTCCATTGGCTGCAACCCACTTCAATTGTGCCATTTTTAAGCATACCCTCAATCTCTTTGTTAACCTGTGCCAATTTTAAAGGATTAAGTCTACATGGATGTTGTTTGATAGGAACAGCATTTCCCACATCTACATCATGTATAGCCATTTTAGTACTTCCCAATTTATCCTTACAAACTTGCCCATGTGATATCAATAACTCTTTCAGGTCAGTTTGTTTTTCCTCTGGAAGATAACTCAACAATTTATCCCAATTTTTAAGAACACCCTCATTTTCCAATTTAATTTGAGGTATGTCAAATTCACAGTCATCTGGATTTGGTTCGTCACTTTGAGTTAGAATCATTAAAACCTCCTTTTTCTCTCCTTCCCTTTCAAAGTGCCTTTTAAGCATATTCTATCTGGTGTTTTTACCACATAATTCACCTCACTTAATTTCCTTTCAATCTGATACGGTCCACAAAACCTAGCTTTTAAAGGCTCCCCTACCACTGGTAACAACACCAAAACTTTATCTCCACTGGCAAAACTACAAACTTTGGATTTCTTGTCCACTACCCGTTTCATCACATTTTGTGCAACTTTCAAATGTTGTCAGCCAATTCCCCTGCTCGATATAATCGTTCCCTAAAATCCGACACGTAATCCAATAGTGTAACTTCCAATTTCTCACCCACCAATTTTTCTTTAATCAATTTAAGTGGTCCTCTTACCTCATGACCAAAAATTAGCTCAAAAGGACTAAATTTAGTTGACTCATGAGGTGCATCCCGAATTGCAAACAATACAAATGGAATTCCTTTATCCCAATCCTCTGGATAATCTTGACAATAAGCCCTCAACATTGTCTTTAATGTCGGATGCCAACTTTCTAACGCTCCATGCGATTCTGGATGGTACGCAGTTGATTTAAATTGTTTTATTCCTAAGCTATCCATAACTTCCCGTACCAGCCTCCCCGAATGTGGCGACTAGGGGCTTTTCACAGTAACTTTGTTTGAAGCCTACTTGTGACAATAAGCGATTTTCATTTTCATTTCATTCTTTGAATAACTTTGAGGTAAAATTTGATCCTTGATCCGATTGAATTTCTGTGGGTAGTCCATATCTCGTAAAGAATTTAAGTAACTCCTCCACAATCTTTTTAGCTGTCATATTATGTACTGGAATGGCCTCTGGAAACTTTGTAGACACATCCATTATAGTCAAAAGATATTGATTCCCACTTTTTGTTTTAGGAACCGGTCCTACACAATCAATTCGGGCCCTTGTAAGATGGTTCCTCAAATGCTGGAATGGGTATTAAGGGTGCTGGTTTTATCACTGCTTGAGGTTTCCCAATCACTTGACATGTGTGACATGATTGACAAAATTTAACTACATCTTTATGTAGTCCAGGCCAATAAAAATGTTTCTGGATATTAGCTTGAGTTTTCCTTACCCCCAAATGCCCTCCCACTGGGACCTCATGTGCCACTCGCAACACCTCCTTTCTATACCCTACCGGCAATACTACTTGATGAACGTCTGCCCACTTTTCATCCGCCTGTATATGTACAGGTCTCCATTTTCTCATCAAGACATCACTTTTACGGTAATAACACTCTGGTATACTCTCAGATTCCTCTTCTGTATATGCTTTCTGATATATCCGTTTTATTTCTACATCTTTCTGTTGTAACTCCGCCAATTTTCCTGAACTAAAAATATCCGCCTCATCCTCCTTGTTCTTTTTCAACCATCTGATCAAAAATCGTTTCTGATAATTGCACTTCAATTTCATCTTCACTCTTTGATTTCTCCTCTTGTCTTAACGTGTGACTTTGCGACCTTGTTACTACACAATCCGGAAAAATCCCAGTATATTCGTCCTTCATCACTTCAGTTGTCTGGTTTTCCACTGGCTTATCAACCACAGTATGCATCACTCCCACCTGCGATCCAGCTATATCATTACCCAAGATAAACTGTATTCCTGGACAAGATAGTTTCTCTATTACTCCTACTACCACTTCACCACTCTTCACTGGACTTTCCAACCTTACCTGAGATAATGGAACGCTACTCCTCTCACCCTGAATTCAACATATTACCACATTTTCTGGCAACATTCTTCCCAAACTGCATAATTCCTGATCTCTTACCATTAAAGATTGACTCCTGTATCTCTTAAAATTGTGACTTCTGTACCTGCTCCGCTTGATACACATGAGTAAACTTTACCCACACAAGTAAATTCTTTAAAGACATCTGACACCTTCTTAACAATTACTTCTTGAACAGGCTGTACAATCATTTGCACCTCCTTTGCTTCCCTTGGGCTTTCCTTTACCACTCTAACAAACCCCACTGTCTTATCCTGTTTTACCACCTCAGCCTTCCCAGTGCTTTTCTTCAACCACCAACACTGTGACTTTACATGGCCTAGTTCATTACAGTGAAAACATTTGAAACTTTTCATTTCTCTTCCACCCTCCTGGATTTCTTTTTAAATCTGAGGTACACTCTCTTTATTATCTCCCATCAGATCACCTTTACCTTTACCATTTTGAGTATTTCTCATGTTCCCAGTTTCCATCCCTCACCGGCTGAAACTGATGTCGGAAACCAAGCCTTGATTTATGAACTAATTCATAATCATCTGCCATTTCTGCTGCTAATCTCGCAGTTTTAACCCTCTGCTCTTCCACATGAGTTCTCACTACATCAGGAATTGAATTTTTAAACTCCTCCAAAAGTATAATTTCTCTTAGAGCTTCAAACATTTGGTCTATTTTCAAAGCACTTATCCACCTATCAAAATTACTCAGTTTGAGCCTTTCAAACTCCATGTATGTTTGACCAAATTCTTTCCTTAAATTTCTAAACCTTTGTCTGTAAGCTTCAGGTACTAGCTCATATGAACCTAAGATGGATTTTTTCACCTCCTCATACGTTCCAGATACCTCCTCCGGTAGTGATGCAAACACTTCACTAGCTCTACCTACCAGCTTTGTTTGAATCAGTAATACCCACATGTCCTGTGGCCATTTCATTTGTTTAGCTACCTTCTCAGATTAAATGAAAAAGGCTTCTATCTCCTTCTCGTCAAACCTTGGCAATGTTTGGACATATTTAAATAGATCCCCACCACGTCTTCGACTATGACACTCTGTCTCACTATCCTCATCAATCTCATCCAACTGTATGTTTCCCTTTGCGTCTGCCAAGTTTAACTGATTTTCATGTTTCATAGCCATTTTATGAAGTTCAACTCTCTCTTTTTCCCTTTCCTCTCTATCTCTTTCTTTTTTCTTTCTTCTCTCTCCTTTTCTTTTACTCTCTATCTCTATCTTTGTTTCTATCTTCTCTCTCCTTTTCTTTTTCTCTCATTGCATATTCAAGCTGCTTTAATTCTTTTTCATGTTCAAATTGCTTAATCTGCAACTGGTGTTTTGCCGTTTCTAATGAATCAGAATGTATCTCTGGCAAATTTAAATGCTCAGCTACCGCGGTAAGTACCTCATCTTTTCGCATTTTGCCAGGCAATGTTAACTGCAGGTACTCTCATATGACACGGGGAACACTTCAGCAGTCAAGGGCACTCAGCCTCTGATCTTCAGGTAAGCGTTCTCCAAGGCAGCCTTCAGGACGCATGACAATGCAGAATCACCGAGCAGAAACTTATAGCCAAGTTCCACACACATGAGTACGGCCTCAACCGGGACCTTGGATTCATGTCGGATTACATTCACCCCCGTACCATCTGGCCTGGGCTTGCGAAATCCTACCAACTGTTCTGGAGTGAGACAGTTCACACCTCTTTAACCTGGGATTACCCCTCTCTCTGGATCTGTAAAGACTTAATTACCTGCAAATGCTCGCATTCAAAGTATCATCTTGCATCTTTGACTTTGTCTATATATATGTTTCTGGAACCTACCTCTTCATTCACCTGAAGAAGGAGCAGTGCTCCGAAAGCTAGTGATTTGAAACAAACCTGTTGGGCTTTAACTTGGTGTTGTAAGACTTCTTACTGTGCTCACCCCAGTGCAACGCCGACATCTCCAAATCATCATTATAATAATATAACCCCTGGGTTCATTTAGTGTATAAGGCGCAAGGCACCAATCATTCATTGTGGGTTAATTTATTCAGACTAGGCACATGAGTACAGTTCTACATGGGTATAAACCTTGAGCCATGTGTGTATTCTGCTGAAAGCAAAAGTGAAACAAAGATAGGATCACATGACACATTTCAATTCTTGTGCTATCATGCTGCTATCCTTTAAAGGCAAATTACAACAGCCTCCTCCTTTCTTTTTAAAGATATCAGCCCTTTCCAAAGAAGTACAATTATTTACAATTCACATCCATGTTTAATTATCAATACAGAAGTGCACAGAACTGATAAATGAATGCATTTCTACAACATAAAGGTAATCTAATGGTACATCCAGATCTTATAGTGGCAACCTTGTTGGAGTTTTTTGAATTGCTCAAAGAGATCTGTAGAATTTTCCTGGGTAAAATTGGGATCTTGTCCTAGATGTAATAGGAATTGTGTGGTGGTTGATGTGTTTCACTGGATGAGAGTTGTCTTTGGTTGTGCCGCAATGTTCCACCTTTGTTTCTAACAACTTCATAGGATCTTGGTTCTAAACAAATCCTGATCATCTTGGATGGTTGCTGCATACTTTCTGTGGGATCCGGATGTAAATGTGTCCCAACAGTAAACTTGGCAACTCTGTAACTGCATTTTTATCATACTCTTGCAATTTTATAAGTTGTTGTCTAGCTTTTCGGAGAGTCGAATATGTAAGAGCCGATAAATTGATACGCACAAGTCTGCCAAGAATGAGCTCTTCTGGTGGTGGAATAGTTGCACTTAAAGATTTCATTCTCAGATGTAACATTGCCACGTGTGGATCTTGCATGGACTGTCGACATTTGTGAATTAAGGATTTCACCATGTACATAATTAGTTCAACTTGCCCATTAGTTCGAAGGTAATGAGGAGAAGTAATAGTGTTATCGATATTCCACTTCTCACACATATCCTGAAATGGTTTATCAATAAATTGCCAACCGTTGTCCATAATGACATTTCCAGCCACTCCAATAAACTGAAAATAGTACTTAAGAGTGTGCTTGACTGTTGTGCTTGACGTATTATGTAATTGTTGAATAATGGGGTACTTGGTAAAATAGTTGACAATGGTGGTGAAGTCAGTGCCATGGACATGAAAGAGGTCGGACACAATTTTGGACCAAAGATAAATCGGATCTTTGTGGGTAATCAATGGGTCTTTGTCTGACTTGGCCTATGCTCTTGACATGCCTTGTACCTCTTGCAATGACTTCAGTGTCATTGTTCGTTCTCAGCCAATGGATTGCCTTTCTTGCGGATCATTTCATACAATCAATGCCCCTGTGTGAATGATGAAGTTTTACAGAATTTACAGTGTTGCTGAAGGATATCAAGTTGCAACGATTCTGGTATGATGATCTGCCTGCCCTTGACCCCCTGAGAGATGCCTTGGTGAGGTCAAAATGGTTCTGTGATAGTCGACATGCTTAATTGAATCGGGCCATCCTTTCATGATTTTTTTTGACGGGTTATGGGCATCGCTGGTTAGGCCACCATTTATTACCCATCCCTAGTAGTCCTTCAGAAAGTTGTGGTGAGTTGCCTTCTTGAACTGCTGTAGTCCTTGAGGTGTAGGTACACCCACTGTGTTGTTAGGGAGGCAAGTCCAGGATTTTGCCCCAGCGACAGTGAAGAAACGGCGATATACTTCCAAGTCAGAGTGGTGAGTGACTTGGTAATGGTCGTGGGCTTGGAAGGTGCTTTCTTAGGAACCTTGATGAGTTATTGCAGACATATACCAGCACTGGAATAAATAGAATTGAAGAAATGTATCTCCTGGACATTAATGACACATTTAAGATTGCTGTACAACAAGCATGCATTCTGTGGTGCTTGCATCAATAAGTGCAGATTATGGTCATGTTTTTTGAATTGTTCTCCCCGCAACAGTTATAATAATGAGATAAAGTTGCAGCATCCTGGTATGGTGCATGCCATGTGGTCTTGGTGAGCTTGATAGAGAACCTGGCTAACAGCCTGAAAGGAAGTCATTGAAGCATGTATTGTCTAAATAGGCTACAACATGTCGAACACTCTGTGAGATTTACTGACCAGTAGTCATGCTTGGCATCAAGCTTCACAAAGAATTTTGAAATTGCAAATTTAACTCTTCCAGTTTGGTTATTTCATAAGGATAATGTTTCACCGATGATTTCAAACATCATGGATCGGGGTATACTCTGAATGATTCGTCCTTCTTTGTGACACATGATCAATCTGCACCAACCAGTGTGCTCTTGTACTCTTCTAATTATTCCATCTTTCTCCATTTTGTCTAGTTCAACCTTCAATTGGGGAGCTTGGTTAGGTGGTGGGTCAATTGACAGGCATACGTGCTCCTGCAAATGTAATGTTGCAGCTCCCTTGAATCTGCCAATTTAATCAAAACATTCTGGGTGTTTTGATGTTAGGCTAGAACTGAGGTTGATCTGCTGTGTGATGTCTGACTAATTCCATGGATTGTTACTAATGTGAGGTCCTGACATGCAGGTAGACCTGCAATCACTGAGCCTCTAGCTTCCACAATGTAAAGCATCTGTGACACCAAGAGGATAGATTGCACTTGCACTCCAGCGCTATGGATCCTACACATTGAATTGGTGAACTATTGTACCTTGAAAATTTCACGAATAGGTTTCGCCATGGCTAACCATGTCTGTGGATACATGCCTTTTAAAATCTTACAGAGGTAGTATGTTGGCATTTGCCCTTGTATCAATCTTGGTCTCTGACAAATAGTAACCAATTTTCTTGGGACAGATAATTCGAATCTTGGTAAACACTTTGGACGGTATAATGGTACCTATGTTTTCCACAAGATTGATGTTGTGAAACATGTGTTCACTGCTCTCCATCTCAACGTCTACAGCATCATCATTTGTCAATCACCTCATGAATATATTTCTGAGGGGATAAATAATAATTCTTATTGCTTGGAGGTACCTATTGTGTACAGTCTGTATGGCTCTTTGTAGCTGCACCAGCCTTTGCTCTAAAGCGCTTCCAAATCCTTTCTGTCACATGCCATGCACATTTGATGAAAAGCTGGACATTTCCTTGGTGTAAACGGATAGCCACATCATCCACATGTCTTTGTTAAGTTTGGGTGTCCATGTGAGTGTATCAACAATTGGGGTTGTACTTTTTAAAAATAAATTTAGAGTACGCAATTTATTTTTTCCAATGAAGGGGCAATTTAGCATGTTCAATCCACCGACCTTGCACATCTTTGGGTTGTGGGGGCGAAACCCACGGAAACACACGGAGAATGTACAAACTCCATGTGGTAGTCACCACTAAGTAGTATTACATGTATTACAGTAAGGCCGTATAGTAGAGGTACATGGGTAAATCCCTGCCTGCTGGCTCCGCCCAGTAGCCGGTGCTGCAGCCATTCTGGTTCCAGCTGCAGGAGGCACAACATCTTTGCTCAATAAAGCCTTGATTATTCCACTACTTTCGTCTTTGTGGTAATTGATAGTGCATCACCCCACACAGACAGTGACCCAGAGCCGGGATCGAACCTGGACTTCGGCGCCGTGAGACTGCAGTGCTACCACTAAGCCACCGTGCTGCCTGGGGGTTGTACTTTTGACCTATGAGCTTTGTTGATTGCTGTGGATCGCTTCATATTTTAGTAGCTCTTCAGTGCTATATGTTTTGGTCTTGTTCAGCATCTTTCTGGAATGCTTCCATGTGATGATTCTGCCTGCTAATCATCACATGTGTTTGAGAAATCACAGTATGTACCCCTTTTCTCAACAGCTGCTGTTGAAGTAATCTATGGATTCTGTAGGCCATTGTCAAAATGGATTGAACTCTATTCAATGAATAGAAAACTTTAAATTGATTCTGATTCTAATGTAGTCCATATTTTTAAGGGATCATTTAACTCTTCTGTTAGTTCCAACGTGTTAAACCTATGTAGACCTTCATTCCCAATTGCTAGGTGAGGTTTTATTGCTTGTTTGTCTGGTTCAGATACATCTGAATCAAGAAACCGTGGGGATGATCTACCGGCCTTGAGACCCCCGACTCAGGATGCAAAGAGGCCGTTAAATCTCCCGAGAATCTTCTCACAAGATTTATGATGCTCATTATGCCTCACGAGATCTAACGAGATCTCGCGAGGCCTTGTGACCTGGATCGCTCCCTCAATGGGATCTCTCCATATTCAAGTGAATAGTTAGTCTCACTTGAATATGTCTATGCTGGAGTTACCCAAGGATCGAAAGGTCTTGCTTCAGAATCCTTGCCGTTTAGCCATTTAGCACTAGTTTCCACAAATGTGGATCAGGCATTTTGGCACTTGGGTGGGGGGGTGTTCCCAGGTGGCACTGCCAGGCGGCACTGCCAGGCTGACAGGGGAATTGCCAGTGTGCCAGGCTGGCAATTTGCCCAGTTGGCAATTTGCCCATGCCAGGGATCGGTCCCGGAGTGCTTTGCCCTTCTGAGGTGGGGTGCAGAGGTCTCGTGGACTCCCTAATTAGTAAGCTGGCATGTTTTTTGCAGCGGGGGGTTGGGGGTGGATCCGGAGGCTGTGGGAGGGAGGTCGAGAGATCGGGGCCATTTAAAAATAGCGCCCCTATCTCTTACTGCACTGGTGAGCTCAGGTCGTTATGCAGGAAATGAACCTAAGTGCGGCCGTGGCGGTGCGTTACTCGCCAAGGCCCGAAAAACATTTGCATTTAAGAGCAGGGTCGTTCTTGCTGCTTTTAGCACCGGGAAATGCCCCGCTAAACGCGCCCAAAACGGGACTCTGTTGTTTTTCCATGAAATCGCGCCCCATAGCTCTGAATGCAGTTTGAAAAATTTAATTTGTATAGTAGGTTAGCTGCATTCCAATTCAGACTGGGGAATATTATGGATATTCTGACAATATCCGTTTCATTCCTTTTTCTGTAATACCTGAGATGAATGTCACTACAGCCACTTTTGCCTGCTTTTCCAAAGCTCCGCCCACAAAGACAAGTTGTGTTAGGAGCGCACCACAAAATAATGGTGTCGTTGCTTTCTATTCAATTAATTGTTCAGGAACTCCCAAAGGCGCCTGTTATAATCACAACCTTCTCCGGCCCAATTATTATGATATTCTTTTGTTTCTGCTTGGCTCTCCCTTGCTCGTTATCGATACAACCCATACCCAGGTCACTCCCCTTTCTCAATTGAACTAACCTGGTGCTGGCTTTGTCAACGAACTCTCCCGCTCATGGATCTCTCATCATGGGGGATTCTTCTATTTACAAGCTCTTTACTTCAGTACTAGCTTGGCGCCATGCCTTAACTTCTCGTCTCAGTCACAATGCTGTGTTTTAATGCTTTCCGACATTGTGATTTAATTGTGGCTGACCAAAACGTCAAGTATCTTCTCAAGCCATGCAGTAGGTTTTTTTAATATAAATTTAGGGTACCCAATTAATTGTTTCCAATTAAGGGGCAATTTAGCGTGGCCAATCCACCTAGCCTGCACATCTTTGGGTGGTGGGGGCGAAACCCACGTAAACACGGGGAGAATGTGCAAACTCCACACGGACAGTGACCCAGAGTCGGGGTCGAACCTGGGACCTCAGCACCGTGAACAAGCCATGTAGTATGATCTAAAGCTGTTCAACATGTCATTCCTGAAATTCACCACCGTTCACTATGTTATGTTATTATACTGATATAATCCTTGGGCTTATTTCATGTATCAAGGCACCAATTGCTTGTAAGGGATTTGGTAAACGTGCCATGGGTTCATTTATTAATGATCGGCACATGAGAGCAGCTTTACATACTGTGATGTCACACGTGGGGGGTACTGGACGGGTGATATTTCCGATACTCGCTCCTCCATTTTCATGTCACTCAACATGGCTGCCGTGTACGGCCAGGCCTTACACAAGATGGCTGCTGGCAATCCCAGTAGGAACTCAACCTTGGAGATGAGGTTCAGCTACAAACCCTTCAATAGACTATATAAATAGATCAACAAGCAATAATAAGAGCAGGATCCTTAACGTTGAAGCGAGGATTCCTGTGTAAATTACTTTTTGTGTGCTTTGCAGGTTATGACCAGTATCAGGCAACAGGTTCACTGTGAAACCTGACTAAGGACTGTATGAGAACCTGCCTCAGTAATTTGAGCCTTTTTTCCATTTATACGATCATGAACTTGGCTACGTACCTTCACGTGTGTTGACTAACAAATTATGTATTGATTTGACTTGGTCTTCTGGTTACTTATGTCGCTAAGCCCCACCTATATCATCGCCTGACCCCCTGCAACATCACAATAAGTATAAAGCTTGAAGACATCAGAACTTTGTGTGTTTGCTCTGCTCAAAGCAAAGGTGTCATTGCTCTGGATCACATGCCACATTCCCCTTTTAGTGCTGCCATGCTGCTATCCCTTAAAGATACATTACAAGTGTACTTCTATCCATCACCATCAACTGTGCCTCCAGGGAGGCATCAGTGAATCTTGGATCCTTCTACCTGAACTTGTGCTCCATTTTTCTGTTTCAGTTTTTCAGACTTGCTCCTATGCATCATTCTTTTACAATGGAGAGACTGCCTTTAAGAACTGATGGCTAGCTTGATGCACTATCAATTATGACGAGATGAGAGTAGAGAGTAATCGAGGCTTTATTACACAGACATGTGTGGCCTCCTACAGCTGCTTCCAAAATGGCTGAACTTCGGAGAGCACACACATTTATACTCCGCCTATCGGGCGGAGCCAGCAGGCAGGGATCTACCCCCGTACCTGTAGTACAGGGGCCTTTACCGTAATACCCTCGTATGCAGTGCAGTATATACAATATAATACAACAGTGGTGACTACCACATTCACCCCCTGTTAAAAATGAGTCCAGCGGGGGTGGTGGAAAACTATTTACATACAGGTTGTCATTAAAATTTCAGAGAAGGTTACAAATTTAGACGGTCGGGCGCCTTGATCCATCGTTGAGAGCGCCGCAGTGATGGTGGCGAGTCAGGCATCGGCTCGGTCGTCTGTGACTCTGGGAGCGTGTCAACATCCTCTTCATTCCCGAGTGGGACCAAGAAGAGGATGGATTGTCCTGGAGCGGGGGCTGTGGTGGGGTGTGCTGGGGGAAGGGAGGGTGGTGCCGGGGCAGAGTGGGGGGGGGGAGGTGGGGGGGTGGGGATCCAGCTGGTGCCAGGTCCCTGAGGGAGACTGTGTCTTGGCAGCCATCGGGGTATGCTATGTAGGTGTACTGCAGGTTTGAGTGGAGTAGCTGTACCCTCTCAACCAACGGGTCCGCCTTGTGGAGCCGCACGTGCTTGCGGAGGAGAACGGGTCCTGGAGCTGCCAGCCACATTGGGAGCGAAACCCCAGAGGTGGACTTCCTGGGGAAGGCAAAGAGACGTTCATGGAGGGTTTCGTTAGTCGCCATGCATAGGAGCGACCGAATGGAGTGAAGTGCGTCGGGGAGGAGCTCCTGCCAGCGGGAGGCCAGGAGATTTCTGGACCGTAGGGCCAGCTGGACGGCCTTCCAGACCGTCCCATTCTCCCGCTCCATCTGCCCGTTTCCCCGGGGGTTGTAGTTGGTTGTCCTGCTCGAGGCAATGCCCCTGTTGAGCAGGTACGAGCGCTCATAAATGAGGATCCCCGGTCGCTGTGGACGTAAGCGGGGAAACCAAACAGAGCGAAGGTGGTGTTGAGTGCTTTGATGACGGTGGCAGACGTCATATCGGGGCATGGGATGGCGAAGGGAAATCTGGAGGGTGCAGGAAAAGAATGCCATGGCCTGCCTGCCTGGTTGAGGGTGGTGGCCAGAGCGATGTCTGATGCATCGTTCCCAACTTCGAAGGGGCATCTCGGTGACTGCATGCAACGCGCCTTGGCGATGTCGGCCTTGATACGGTTGAAGGCCTGGTGAGCTTCGGCCGCCAGTGGGAAACCGGTGGAGTGGATGAGTGGACGGGCCTTGTCCGCATAGTTAGGGACATACTGTGCGTAGTACGAAAAGAACCCCAGTCATCGTTTGAGGGCCTTGGGGCAGTGGGGAAGGGGGAGATCCATGAGGGGGCGCATGCGATTGGGGTCAGGCCCTAGAACTCCGTTCTGAACCATATAACCGAGGATGGATAATCGGTTTGTGCTGAATGCACACTTCTCCTTGTTGTAGGTTAGGTTGAGGAGTTTGGCGGTGTGGAGAAATCTGGAAAGGTTAGCGTCATGGTCCTGCTGGTCGTGGCCGCAGATGGTGACGTTATCCAGGTACGGTAAAGTGGCCCGCAGTCTGTACCGGTCAACCATTCGGTCCACCTCCCGTTGGAAGACCGAGACCCCGTTCGTGACGCTGAAGGGAACCGTAAGGAGATGGTGAAGGCGGCCGTCCGCTTCAAACTCGGTGTACGGGCAGTCCGCTTTGCGAATGGGGAGCTGCTGGTAGGCACTGGCTGCATGCTGAAATCATGGTAATGAGGCAGCATGAATTACAGCCAATGTCCCAACAGAACTGATGTGGACAGATTATGAATTGTGACCTCCACTACCAGTTCATGGTGCAGTTGAATTTTTAGCCCGGTGTATTGTAAACTTCAGAATGTTTTTCACTGTTCAGAGCACAGGGGCGGGATTCTCCGTGAATCGGCGCGATGGCCCGAACCCGGCGCCATAAATGACGCAAATCACTCCGGCGTCGTGCCCCCCGAAACGTCATGAATTCTCCGGCCGGGAATGGGTTAGTAGCGGCGTGACGCCATCGCGACGCACGTCACCCGTCACGGACACGCATGCCTTCAGTGACACCACGTGGCATCACTGCACAAAAGACGCCCCCCTCCCCCCGGAGACCCGGCAAAATGTCCGCACGCCGCGCAGACCGGCCACATCTAGCAGGCCACACCCAGCGATGAGGAGGGCAGCCACAGCTTCAGGCGCCCGTCGCAGCCGACCCAGGACACTGACGCGCAGGACACTGACGTGCAGGACACTGACGTGCAGGACACTGACGCGCAGGACACTGACGCGCAGGACACTGACGCCCAGGACACTGACGTGCAGGACACTGACGCGCAGGACACTGATGCGCAGGACACTGACGTGCAGGACACTGACGCGCAGGACACTGACGCACAGGACTCTGACGCACAGGACTCTGACGCACAGGACACTGACGCACAGGACACTGACACACAGGGCCCTAACACATAGGACCCTAACACACAGGACACTGAAGCCCAGGACGCTGACGCCCAGGACACTTACACCCAGGACACCGACACACAGGACACCGACACACAGGACCCTAACACCCAGGACCCTAACACACAGGACACTGATGCATAAGACACTGACACACAGGACCCTAACACCCAGGACCCTAACACACAGGACACCGACCCCCATGACACTGACGCACAGGACACAGACGCACAGGACACTGACACACAGGACACCGACATACAGGACACTAACACACAGGACCCTAACACACAGGACACCGACGCCCACCCAGGACACTGATGCACACGACGCCCACACACGGGACGGATGGACAGGAATCACCACTCCAGGGGACCCCGGACTTCGGGTCGGATGAGGAACACGTCATTACGCCACTGCTATCTCCTCCACCCTCCACCATCGCGGATACACTCACCTCAGTTGGGCACTTTAGCGATGAGGCATCTGGGATATTAACCGGTGCGCACAACACAGCTTTCCCGGTATAGCAGGTGGAGGCAGGAACAGCCGAGGGGTCGGGCGGTCGGAGGGCAGCCCGGCGCAGGCAACAATCTATCGCCCAGACGGGTCCCGGGTTCCTGGAGTTACCACACCCACCCATAGACCCAATGCAGGCACGGACCAAGGGACAACCGAAGGGGGTGACGGCCATCTTGCGGCATCTGCAGATGAAAGTGAAGGAGTCCACCCACATGCAGGAGCAGGGGATGGTGCCAGTCATGCGTGTTACCCAGGCTGACACCGCACGGGTGACGCCTGCGGTGGAGACAATGGTGCCACAGTGTCAGACATGGGTCGCAGTATGCAAGGAGTGGGGCTTTCCGTGCAGGCGGCGTCCGTGGCCCAGGACATGGCTGCCCTCTCACAGGCAGCCATGAGCCAGAGCCAGCAGCAGTTTGCAGAGGCGCTCAATGCCGTGGCCCAGTCTCAGCAGGCAATGGCCCAGTCTCTGCAGGCCATCGCTGAGGGCATCGGCGCCATTGCCCAGGTGCTGGCCGGCGTCGCCCAGACACAGACAGGGGTGGCCAACTCCCTGAACTCCATGGCTGCAAATTTGCAGACCCTTGTTGATACCAGGGCGGGTCTCCAGGACTGGCAGCGCCAGGTGTCGGGGGGCGTTGGGTGTTCGGTCTGTTCGCATCCCCGACCCATGTAGAGGCCTGGGGGCCATCGGGCACCCCGAAGGAGGAGGAGGTGCTGGGGCCCGTTCCGGGTCCCCCTGTAGGGGAGGTGCCGGAACACCGCGACACCTCGGACTCCCCCCTCTTCCATCCCAGGTGCATCGGGTGGGCAACAGGCAGGACAGGCTGCCAGCTCGCTATCCCAGTCACCCGAGCCACAGCCTGGCCCATCTAGGCTGGGCCGCCACAGGAAACGGCCGCCAAAGGGGTCCCTAGGCACAGGGCAGGAATCACAGGAGTCCACCTCGTGTTCTGCTGCACCGTCTGGGGAACCACCTCGACGTAGTCAAAGGCCAAAAAATTAGACACTGAGTAAGTTGGCACGGGTGCAGGGCACAGATTAGTTCTGGGGCTAGGGCACGTGTATGAACTGTTTGTTATTAAAATCACTTTCACACCTACAGAAGCTGCCTTTGTGCTCTGTCCGATGCATGCGGGGGTGTGGTGTGAGGGGAGTGCCAGTGGGTATGTGAGGGGTGTTAGAACATCAGCCTCAGGTGAGTGTGCCCCCCCCCCGCCGAGTCGCCCTCGCCATCCCCCGGGCAGACGACGGGACCGTGTGCTGCAGTGTCACGGCCGCATGCAGGGACGGTCCGGGTGGAGGGTGGTACTGTGGCCATGGGTCAGACATTGTCCAATGATGCTCAGAGCTCATCGCAGGGCGGGTTGTCATCATCCTCCATGGGCTGCAATAGACACGCTTCCACCGGCGACCGTGTGAGCCCGGCCGTTGTGCCACAGGTGGATGTGCAATGGAGGGGTGGTGTGCATGCGGTTGGAGTGCGGGTGCTTGGTGTTGGGTGGGCAGGGTGAGGGTGGTTGGTGCTGGATGGGTGGGGTGAGGGTGTTGGGTGGGTGGGATTAGGGTGGTAGGCTGGTGCCGTGGTGTGCAGTCTGTGCCCATACTCGGCGATTCCACGCCCCCCTAGTGGATCGGGCAGCTATCAGCCTGTTCCGTGCCCGCTGTCCCAGCCGGTAATGGTGGGCAGCCTCCCATCCATGTCCACCCCGTCTGTCCTGACCATTGCCCCCATCCTCCTCATTTGGGGAGGTCTGCGCCTCGTCTTGCTGCTCCTCCCCTTCCCCCTCCTCTGCCTGCAGCACATCGCCCCTCTGCTGGGCTATATTGTGCAGGACGCAGCAGACCGCAACGATGCGGCTGACCCTATCTGATGGGTACTGGAGGGCCCCTCCAGAGCGGTCCAGGCACCTGAAGTGCATCTTTAGCAGCCCAAAGCACCTCTCGACCACACTCCTGGTCGCTGCATGGGCATCGTTGTAGCGGTTGTCCGCATCAGTCTGTGGTCTCCGTATAGGCGTCATCAGCCACAACCGCAATGGGTAACCCCTGTCGCCCAGCAACCAGCCCCTCAGCCGGCTGGGGCGTTCCTCGAACATGGTGGGGAGGAAAGATTGCGCCAATACGAATGAGTCATTTACACTGCCCGGGTACCAGGTGCAGGATCCTCATGCGGTGGTCACAGACCACCTGCACGTTCATGGAATCGGTCCCCTTCCTATTCGTGAATACAACCTTGTTATCCGCAGGTGGCCGCACGGCGACGTGCATCCCATCGATCGCTCCCTGGACCATGGGCATCCTAGCCAAGGCAGCGAAGCCCGCTGCCCGGGCATCCTGTCTGGCCCGGTGCACAGGGAATTGGATGTAGCCGTCCGCAATGGCATATAGGGCATCTGTCACTGCACGGATGCACCGATGCCTGCGAGATGCCGGACAGGTCCCCACTTGGCACCCCGTGGCATAGAGGTTCAGGGCCACCGTAACCTTGACGGCCACGGGAGAGGGTGGCCTCCCCCAGTGCCGCGCGCTGCCAGGTGTGCCATCAGGTGGAAGATATGTGCCACGGTTTCCCGGTTCATCCGGAGTCTCCTCCTGCATGCCCGGTCCATGAGGTCCTGGTACGATGAGCGGGGCCGGTACACACGGGGCCTCTTCGGGCGTCTCCGTCACCGTGGCACCACCATCACCTCCTCCTCCTCCTGCTCATCCTGTCGTGCGGGCAGCCCTCCAGCCTGGGTGGCTGTCACCTGCCTACCTGTGGCACGCTCCACTGCAGCAGCCTCCGCTGCCTCCCTGGCACGCTCCAGCTCCCCCAGGGCAACATGTAGAAGAGTGGCTCCCGCGACGGCGGCCAACATCGCTGGGTGATGACCAAACATAACGGTCTGCAAGGGGTGTGGGGTGGGGGTGGGAGGGAGAGACGACATGTCACATTGCCCATATCCCCACCCCCCGCAGCCAGGTGCCATGGGCTACATGGTCGCGGCTGTTGCCAGCTGGCACATGGCCAGGCGGCACCCCAGCACGCACCGTCCCCCCCTGCCCCTCCCGCCCCAGACCCTCCCCCCAGACCATCCGCCAGCCCCTCCCCTCCCCTCAGTCCCTCCCCACAGCCCCTCCCCCTGCAGCTCCAACCCCCAGCCCCTCCCCCACCCATCTCCCAACCCCTCTCTGCAGCCCCTCCCCCAGCCGCTTCCCTCCCCAGCCCCTCCCCCCAGCCCCTCCCCTCCCCCTAGCCCCTCCCCAGCCCCTCCCCCCACAGCCCCTACTCCCCCAGCCCCTCCCCACAGCCACTCCGCCCCACAGCCACTACCCTCCCAGCCCCTCCCCCACCCCTACTACTGGTTGACGCCGTTAAATAGGTGGTTTGATTTACACCGGCGTGGTCACGTCGACGGGATTTTGGGGGGGGCCAGAGAATATCGCTGGGCGGCCGGGCGGGATTTACGCCACCCCCCAACGATTCTCCGACCCGCCGGGGAATCGGAGAATCCTGCCCCAGATGTTCCACTACTTGCACAGAAATCATTTCCATTTTGAGGTACCCTCAATAATGATGCTTCGAGATTAAACTGTGAAGAAGGCTTTATTGGATTAATAACTATGCTAGGGCTAGAGACGAGAGCTGACTGTTACACAGACCATGAGGCAGCCCTTTATGTATGGCTCCCAGATGGGCGGAGCCAGAGGCGGAGTCCCCAGGGTTCCAAGCCCGGTCTTAAAGGGGACATCACCTTACATGATGATAAGGCAGTAACCGTTCATCACATTCACTCCCTGTTTAAAAAGGAGTCCGGCGGGGGTGAAGTGCCATCATAGGTCCATCCGTCTCGGTGGCCGGATCGTCCTCCTCAATTCGGGTGGTGGTGCGGCAGGCACGGACGTCCCGGTTGAGGGCACACCCGGGAGCACAGTGGTCGGAGCTTTGGTCCGGGTCGGGGCAGGGGAACGAGGCAGGGCCGGTGCCGGCGCCGGCGGGGTGTGTAAAGGGGGGGGGAACGCACGGTAGGGGCTCACCAACGGGTGGTATGGCCGGAAGGGGGTGTGTTGTAGGGGGCGACGGGTCCTGCAGGGGAGCGGCGTGGGAAGTGGCGTCTGGTGGAGGATCCAGCGGGTGCCAGATCCCGGAGGGAAACCGTATCTTGCCTGCCGTCGGAGTACTCCACGTAGGCGTAACAGGGTTGGCGTGGAGCAGTCGGACCTTTTCAACTAGGGGGTCCGTTTTATGGCTCCTCGCGTGCCTCCGGAGAAGAACAGGTCCCGGAGCCATCAGTCAATGTGGAAGCGCGACCCCGGAGGTAGACTTCCTAGGGAAGAGAAACAATCGGTTTTGAGGGGTCTCAGTCGTGGCCGTGCAGAGGAGTAACCTAATGGAGTGTAGGGCATCGGGTAGGACCTCCTGCCAGCGGGTGGTTGGGAGATTTCTCGACCGCAGGGCCAGAAGGACAGCCTTCCACACTGTCGCGTTCTCCCTCTCCACCTGCCCGTTTCCCCACGGGTTATAACTGGTCGTTCTGCTCGAGGCGATGCCTTTGCTGAGCAGATACTGACGCAGTTCATCGCTCATGAACGATGCACCCCGGTCACTGTGGATATAAGCGTGGAAACCGAACAGGGTGAAGATGCTGTGCCGTGCCTTAATCACCGTGGCTGAGGTCATGTCGGGGCAGGGAATGGCGAATGGGAAACGTGAGAACTCATCAATCACGGTGAGGAAATAGGCATAACGGTTGGTGGACGGGAGGGGCCCCTTGAAGTCCACGCTCAGTCGCTCAAAGGGGCCCGAGGCCTTCATGAGCCGAACCTTGTCTGGCCGATAGAAGTGCTGTTTGCACTCCGCACAGACTTGGCAGGCCCTGACCATGGCCTTGACCTCCTTGTTGAGTAAGGTAGGTTGCGGGACTTGATGAAATGGACGAGCCGGGTAACCCCTGGGTGGCATAGGTCATTGTGGATGGCTTGCAGGGTGTCCACCTGCGCGTTGGCGCATGTGCCGCGGAACAGGGCATCTGGGGGCTCGTTGAGCTCCCCTGGACGATACTTGATATTGTACGAGGAGGTGGAGAGTTCGATCCTCCACCTCAAAATGTTGTCGTTTTTTATTTTGCCGCGTTGCGTGTTCTCGAACATATAGGCGACTGACCGTTGGTCGGTGAACCTCCTACCAGCTAGGTAGTGTCTCCAGCGCCGTACAGCCTCCACAATGGCTTGTGCCTCCTTTTCGACTGCAGAGTGTCGAACCTCGGGGGCAGTGAGGGTTCGGGAGAAGAACTCTACTGGTCTGCCTCCTTGATTGAGGGTAGCAGCCAGGGCGATGTCTGATGCATCGCTCTCTACCTGGAAAGGGATGGTTTCATCCACCACGTGCATGGTGGCCTTGATGTAGGCCTTGATGCGGTTGAAGGCCAATTGAGCCTCAGCCAAGAGGGGAAAAGTGGTGGGCTTTAGGAGTGGGCGGGCTTTGTCCGCATAATTGGGGACCCACTGGGCGTAATAGGAGAAAAGCCCCAAGCACCGTTTGAGGGCCTTGAGGCTGCGGGGGAGAGGGAGTTCCTTCAGGGGGCGCATGCGGTTGGGATTGGGACCTAGGATCCCGTCTTCCACGACATAGCCGAGGATGGCCAGCCGGGTGGTGTGGAAAACGCATTTGCCCTCATTATAGGTCAGGTTAAGGGCTCGGGCGGTCTGGAGGAACCTTTTGAGGTTAGTGTCATGGTCGTGCTGATCATGGCCGCAGGTGGTGACATTGTCCAAGTACGTGTATGTAGCCCGCAAATCGTACTGGTCCACCATTTGGTCCATCGCCCTTTGAAAGGCGGAGACCCCATTTGTGACACCAAAGGGGACCCTGAGGAAGTGGAAGAGCAGGCCGGCTGCTTCGAAGTCAGTATAGGGGCGGTCTTTTGGTCGGATGGGGAGCTGGTGGTAGGCAGATTTGAGGTCGACCGTGGAAAAGACTCGGTATTGGGCGATCCGATTTACCATTTCCGCGATGCGAGGAAGGGGGTACGCATCAAGCTGCGTGAATCGGTTTATGGTCTGGCTATAATCCACGACCATCCGTTTCTTCTCCCCGAACCGGACTACCAACACTTGCGCTCTCCAAGGGCTGTTGCTAGCCTCGATGACCCCCTCTCCCAGTAAACGCTGGACCTCTGGCTTGATAAAAGCCATACCTTGGGCACTGTAGCGCCGGCTCCTGGTGGTGACGGGAGGATTCCCTCGACAACAGTTAGTCGTCCTTTACATTATAGTATAGGGGGCATTGCCCTTTCTGCCAGCCATTCGTGAGGTGATGTATGACCCGCTGCAGAGGAGGGTGCTTGGCGGTCTCTTCCTGAATGATGACGAGGCGTTCGTCGGATGTCGGGAGGGTGCTGGCACACAGTTGCACCTGTGCCTCAATGTCGTGTATGAAGTCCACTTGCTCACATGGCGAGTAGTGACAGTCAGGGTGTACAAATCATTCAACACCTTCTACACGTGGATCAGAGCTAGCCTGGTCTAGATAGTTAATGTTAGTTTACTTCGAGTAGTAGAGAGTCAACCCACAGGGCATCCGCGATGATTAGCTCATTTCCAGGTATATAAACCAGTTCAAAATCATACCTGCAGAGTCGAAGGAGAATGTGCTGGAGCCTGGGTGTCATGTCATTTAAGTCCTTGTGTATAATGTGCACTAGGGGTCTGTGGTCTGTCTCTACTGTAAAGGTCGTCAGTGAATTTTCGAAGGTAAATTACTTAAAGCAGTAGCCACTAATGGTATCATGTCGTGTTATTCACCCTGGGGTAACATGGACTGCAACACGATGTGGTGAAATGATCAAGCATACACCAAACGTAGGCGTTGGTTCAATAAGATTTATTGAACTTCAGTAATGAAGCACACAGCTGCCTGTGGGTTGACTCTCTACTACTCGAAGTAAACTAACATTAACTATCTAGACCAGGCTAGCTCTGATCCACGTGTAGAAGGTGTTGAATGATCTGTACACCCTGACTGTCACTACAGTTGACACCAGTGGAAAGAGGCAGAGTGCTGATGCCTCGTGTGTTTTATAGTTGGAAGCCCCCCTCTGGTGTTCTGTCTGGTGATTGGTCGTGTTCTGTTCTGTATGTTGATTGGCTCACCTGGGTGTCTGTCACTGCCTGCTTTTACCTCATGATGTGCATGGGTGCATATTATGACAGTTAGTATAACGCTCAATAAAAGGTTACATTTACCAACAGCCTTGCCTGCAGCATTATCTATAGATCTAGACCATGAACAACCCCCCTCGAGGACCCATAGCAACAATAACAGCTCCCTGAGCAGCTGTGTGTGCGTGACTGTCTCAGAACTGTTCAAAAATTGGTGAAGAGTTCAGTGTGAGACTGATTATGAACGTTTGTACTGCTTTATGATCTGGAAAAGGAAAATATTGTAAAAACAGCAACAAACGAGGTTTAAGAGGCCCTTAGAGCCAATAGATCATTAAAGCAGTGGGAGGCTCATTGCCTAACTCCTGGGGTTCAGCATGGCTTTGTGTTTACTTAATTTTTTCACATTTATGTGTGGTCCAAAGTAGCAATTTAAATTTCTTGGGCGTAAAATTCAGTAGCGTAGCACAATGCATGATACAGCCAGCAGCTTCGTACACAGTTTGTGTGGCAGCTCGGCAAGGATATGAGCACATACAGGTGTACGTGCACCCTTGTGTATGTTGGAAGATGGGCCCGTAACTCCCATAGAGTGGCAATCCCCGTCGGATTGACACTCTCTCTCGCCAGACTTAACTGCACAGGGATTTCGAAGCCTCTGTCTCACCCAACCTTCCTCACTCAGGTTGGGTCAGACAGGAGCAGCGAAGCTGATCCCCAGCAGGATCGTAGTGGAGTAACTGTGACGCAGTAGCTTTCAAAAAGGGAAGGTTTAAATGGGACAATTTACAGGGAGCAGGTAAATTATAAAGTTTTAGGAATGGGAAGAGGGGGCATCGGTTTTTTTCCCCCTTCTAACTCTTTCAGAGTATCTATCATGGTTAAAAAATGGTGGAACCATCAGAAGTTAGCAATTTAAATTGCGTGTGTTGGATGGATCCCAGCGCAGCGTAATTGTCCAGAGGAAGTTAACGCTTCTGGGTAATTGCTGGATAAACCCTTATTTGGGAACTTCCTCGAGGGTTTTCCAGCGCATCACAGGAATACCCCATAAATGCGACACTGGGGAACCCGGAAATGATGGGCCATATTGATTTTGCCCTATCATGATGTCACCCAGCCCAACCTATTGATGTGATGCCAGTATCCCAAATCTTAGTAACAAATGTGCAGGTAGTTGTATGTTTGGTCATGAAGAAGCATAAAGCTGCAGGGTTCATCTTGAAGTAATGCTTTTTAAAAGGCCAAGCACGCTACAGGATTGAATGTAAAGTAATTTTGGAACTTGTACAAATGCAAATTGCCTGAAAGTACTCTCAAGTGATTTGAAGTTGTTTTGTTGAGTTCTTCCATTTATCAGACTGTAAGCTCATCTTTACAGGAAGGGCAGGTGGGTAGATAACCTGTGGACACAAATGTGACAGCAGATATGGGGACGACATTGACAGTGCCTCTGGGTCAGCAACATTCCCAAAGGGGAAGTTCTGTGCCATCTCCTTTGCCAAGTTGGAGCCAGACTCCACCAAGTGCCGTGATAGTGGCAGGAGGATATCTGGTGGACCACGCAATGCAACCAGTATCCTGATGCGCATGCCTATTCTGTGAACTATCCTGTCTGCACCCTGTTGAGGTGTTCCATCTGAGTCGTCAGCATCAGAACTCGTCTAGCATCTTGCCTTCCAAGAAGCTAGCAAACAAGCCACTCTTTACCCCTGGTCTGCTGCCCGTCCATGCCCCGATGACTTACCATATGCTGATTCCATCTCTGTGCTTGACCGTGTGGTAAATGTAGTGTCAGTATTTGAGCTGCTAATTGCAAGTCAGGTCAAGTCGCAGGATGTTTTCTTCAATGCTATACTTTTGGTTTCTGTCCTGAGTCTCATGTGATTGGGCAGGTGGCTGAAGATACAAAACAGAAAGGGAAGATTTGTCTGAGGGGAGGGGAGTTGGGTAGGAAGCAAGAGATCCATTGTCACACCATCAGTCTCTGTTCATCGTGCTATATAGCAGGGAGAGGGTGTGCTAGAAGCTGAGAAGGACATAAAGCAGCAACATGCTGGCATCCTCAATAATCTCAATAATGTTAAATTCTCAAGTCATTGACAGGCCCCCTCAAAGTTGGTGTCGTGTTGGGTGTTCCACTATACAGACGAACCAACATGGTTGCAGATGGTACAACTCTGTTTTATTACTACCAATAACAACATCTGTAAACTTATGACTGTGGTTTGTTCTTTACCCTTTAACCTGTGGACCCAGCCCTTACACTACCTTGGAGAGGCACTCAGCACATGGTGTATGTCTGAGTGGCTTGCTGTGAGCTCTGTGCCCTGAGCTGTCTCCTGCTGGAATGAGCGGGAACTGTGGTGATCCCCGTTTTATAGTGCGTGTGCTCTTGCTTGTGATTGGCTGTGATGTTGCGTGTGTGTTAATTGGTCCGATGATCTGTCCATCAGTGTGTATGTGTGTTTGCACCATGATGTTTATCTGAATATCATTACATCCCTCCTTTTTTACAAGAATATGTGCCTATGTGATAATAAATATAGATGTGTACTGAGTGCAGCTGAATGTGTGTGTGTGCAATATCTACAACATGTACCTGAGGCTAAACTATATACATAGGAAGGTGTCAAACAAGTGTAATCATCAAACATCAAAAACGAACTCCTGTAACGACAAAAAGAGAAACATATTAACATTATGGCATAACACTTTAGTGAGTCCAATGTTCAAAAAGGCTTCATAAGTCCAGCCTAGTAGGTGGGTGACGAATTTGGGTTGACCGTTAGGGTGGCACACCATTCATCACCCGGATTAACGCTGTTCACTGGCATCGGCTGGTGGGTCCTGCTTGGGGACATCCGGTTCCTGTCAATGACCGCGACGCGGAAGGCTTCCCGGTCGTCGGTATCACCCGCCTGTACGTCATCAGGGTATGACTCGGTGTATGGAGGCTGAATGGCCCGCACGTCCCTGCGAGGCTGGCGGAATTGGGGAGCGTTGGCAGGTTGAGCTGCTCGACAGCAGGCAGCGTAGAGGCCCATCTTGCCACAGCGGAGGCATTGTCGATTCTTTGCTGGACATTGCCGCTTTAAATGTGCGGATCCACAGTTGCCGCACGCGTGACGTCATGGCGTTCGTTGCGCCATCGCGCATGTGCAGTTCGGTCCTGCGTAGAGCACGCCTGCGCGTCGCGTCCCTCTGCATCAACGTCTCCTTTGGCGCATACAAGCGCGGGAGGCCACGGAAAGCGCGCAAAATGGCCGCCCTCGTCCGGGCCGCGGGCCGGGAGGAACTCAATCGACTGGACCCGCTCGGCCTCGTAGGACCCCTGCCGTGCCGATTCGGCCGCCTGGAATTGGGAGTGCCGGCTGGTCGCGTTTTCATGGAGGACGCAGGCTTCGATGGCGGTGGCTAACGTGAAGCTCTTAATTTTGAGGAGCTGCTGGCTAGGGTGCCCGAGGTGACCCCAAAAACTATCTGGTCCCGAATCATGGAATCGGAGGTGGCCTCAGAATCACAGAACTGCGCGAGGATACGGAGGTGTGTCAGGAAAGATTGAAAAAGCTCATCCTTACCCTGCAGGCGCTGCTGTAAGAGGTACCTCTCGAAGCTCTCGTTCATCTCGACGCTGAAGTGCTGCTCGAGTTTAAGAAGGACCGTCTTGTACTTCGTCTTGTCCTCAACTTCCGCGAACACCAGGGAGTTGTAGATGTGGATGGCGTGTTGCCCTGCCGTGGAGAGGAGGAGGGCGATCTTCCTGGTGTCCGAAGCATTCTCCCTTGCTGTGGCTTCTAGGAAAAACTGGAAGCGCTGTTTAAACAGCTTCCAGTTGACGCCGAGGTTTTCAGCGATTTGGAGCGGCTGCGGCGGGCTGATGGTGTCCATGACGCAGGATGGCGGATTCCTGAAGATGTGTAGGTAGGTCTCACAGTTGCTGGGTTCCAAACCTGGTACTATGTCGTGTTGGGTGTTCCGCTATACAGACGAACCAACAAGGTTGCAGATTGTACAACTCTGTTTTATTACTATCAATAACAACATCTGTAAACTTATGACTGTGGTTCGTTCTTTACCCTTTAACCTGTGGACCCAGCCCTAACACTATCTTAGAGAGGCACTCAGCACATGGTGTATGTCTGAGTGGCTTGCTGTGAGCTCTGTGCCCTGAGCTGTCTCCTGCTGGAATGAACGGGAACTGTGGTGTTCCCCGTTTTAGAGTGTGTATGCTCTTGCTTGTGATTGGCTGTGATGTTGCATGTGTGTTGATTGGTCTGTTGATCTGTCCATCAGTGCGTATGTGTGTTTGCACCATGATGTTTATCTGAATATCATGACAGTTGGCATCTTGATTCAGTGTCCCTGTCCCTCACCAGTTCTGCTCCAGAGGGTCGTGTAGCATTGTCTTTGGATGATTTATCTTGTGGAGCTGAATAGCTGGAGGTATGTGAGACAGCGAGAGGTGAACATAAGGCTAGCAGCAATGTTGGATCTGTGAGGTGGAGTAACTAAATGTTGGACATGAGTCCTGAGTGCCTGGGAGTACTGCCATGTGAGGGTCAGAGGTGTGGTGTACTGAGTAGGTTTGTGTTGTATGTAGGAAATCTTGGCCGGGATTCTCCCCTACCCGGCGGGGCGGGGGGTCCCGGCGGGATGGAGTGGCGTGAACCACTCCGGCGTCGGGCCGTCCCAAAGGTGCGGATTTCACCTTGAGGGGCTAGGCCCGCGCCAGAGTGGTTGAGGGGGGGGGGGGGGGGGGAGGCTCGCCGACCGGCGTGGCGAGATTCCCGCCCCCGCCGAATATCTGGTGCCGGAGAATTTGGCAACCGGCGGGGGCGGGATTCACGCCAGCCCCCGCCGATTCTCCGACCCGGCGGGGGGTCGGAGAATCCCACTCCTTGTGTGGAGATGACTGATATAGGAGTATAGGGGTATCCCTTCACTTGGTTCTACCATTCAATTAAATTGTGACTGATCCCTGACCTAACTCCATAGATCTTCATTCCGTGAGGTAGATTTTATGAGCATGAGCTGCTCACAGCCCCTCTCCGAGTTGAAAGGCAGTCGGCACCACAGTGACTTTAAATCTGGCTGCCCCAAAAGCAACATTACACTGGGAATGGACTTAATGACTTGATACTGGCACTTCCATCCCTCAAGGATGGGAAGTTCTTCCCTCTGATTGGCTGACAGCTGTGTCCACATAAGGGCCTCAATAGGCCTAACGGCAGAATGGGGGTGAGTGGGAAGACTGTGGGCTGGCTACCCGCTATATTTCATTGGCCCACAATTTCAAATGCACTGACAGGAGCCCATGTATCATGTGAGTCAGAAGAAACTACACTCTATTCAAGACCAATATATACTTACGGTGTGGTGCCTAGAAATATTTGCAGTACTCCCAGGACTTTGTACATCAACCGTTTGATTCTTTTCAAAATTATATTATATACCTCTTCATGACATTTTATTGCTCTGTGTGCCTGGATCCCCAGGTCTGTTTGGCTCTTCTCTGTAGACTTCCAGATTGGACAGTCCTGGCCTCCTGCTGCTACTACCTTCTGAGGGGATCCCTTGAGAGTGTCCTGCCCCAACCCCATATCCAGAACACACCGTGGCAGCATGCCATCTCTCCCCTTGCTCATCTACATCATTAATACCTCCAATTGCATTCACCAAAATGGGTCCCTTTGTCTGTCCCAGTGATGGATCCCACTGGGTGCCCCTGTATTAACTTTGCAACAGTTTACCTTGCAGAACACTTTTCCATGCAGTTTTCTATTACGATACAGTGGCTGTATCATGTCCTCTGTAAACAATGCTGCCAAGTCCTCCTGCTGTGTGAAGAGTTTGCCAGCAGCACTGAGGAGCAGACAGCATTGAATTGTTGGAGCCACGCCACCTAAAATCACAATCATACAGAGGAAGTAAAATGTATTTTGTGTGTTGCTTTCCTTGATATGATTGCGGTTCCCACGCCCAAAAAGCTGGGCTATCCAATTTCTAGCTATTTGCTTTGAGGAGTTAATCCCCAATATACACAGCATATTTTTCTTCAGATCTTGATCTGTAACCTTTATCTTGTCTGATAAATAGTGATTTGAAGTGCTGATCCATATGCAAAGGTAGAATTATTGGGGATGAAATGGGGATGAAATTTGAATTTGGGCCGTAGGTCAAAAGAATATGTACAGCCTGTTTTATATGCCATGGTTTGAAGATGGCTCTTCTTGAAACCAGAAAGACACAATTATCATTTCATTCCGTTCTCAAAGCCAGGGTCTTGGCTAACACAGATGTTTGAAAGCCTCCTGCTCACACATCAGACGTCACTTGATTTGTAACTGTGATTGAAATTCTGTGGACAAAGCCTCATCTTTGAAACTTAAAGCAGAGAACTCTTTCGTTCTCTCTCTCTCTCTCTCTTTCTCCCTTGGGGGATGTAAAGAGTGAACTTTGTTCAAGCAGCTGATGACAGGAAGATGCCTGTACTTTAAAAGTCTTGGACGGCATGATTGTGAATAAGATAGCCAGAGAATGAGTACAACTCACTCATAGCCATAGAATTGAACGCATGTTTAGACAAATATGAAATTTGCATTCTGCTTATTATAATCAAGGAGCATGAAAAATATTTGTTCTCAAAGTGAAAATTGCTCAATGTTCTTTTATGTATCTTATGTTAAATAAACCAGCTGTTTAAATCTGTGCCTATCTGGTTAGAGCGTCTTTCTATCAGTTCCCGGAAAGAGAATTAGATGTACTTGACTTCCCTGATCTGATTGGATACTATAATATAATTAGAAGTTCAATAGTAGAGGATGTACCCTGGATCAAGCGGGATCTCAGGTTATCTTATCAGTGATTAATGATTCAGAACCTAAGAATTGTGCAAACTTACTGATGCCTCAGTAAAAAGTTAAAAAATGGCATTTGAAAAATTGGACTTGCAATGTTTCGAGGAAAGATCACATGCCCAGCTTTATGGCCTGTGCCCACTATGTGCAGTTATCTATTGGCAGCAGGTGACCTTCAAAATCAAAGCTTAGATTTGCAGGGTAAACACAATGCTAGATCCCACATGGATGCTGACAAGACAAGGGTGTTTAGCACTGCTGCCCCATAGCGCCAGGGACGCGGTTTATATTCCTACAGCTGGGTGACTGTCTGTGTAGAGTTTGGCCGTTCTCCCCATGTCTGCGGTTTCCTCCCACAGTCCAAAGATGTACAGGTTAGGTGGATTGGCCATGCTAAATTGCCCGTTAGTGACCAAAGGTTAGTTGGGATATGGAGATAGGGCAGGGGGTGGGCCTAGGTTGGTGCAGACTCGCTGGGCCAAATGGCCTCCTTCTGCACTGCAGGCATTCTATTATTCTAGTTCTACCTCACCACCACCTTTCTCATCCTTTCCACTGTTAATTGTATATTAATTGTGCTTAATAAACTTGGCATTAACTGATGATTTATGTGAATCCTGATAAAGAAATAAATACAGATTGAACCTGTGGTTGTTGGGTTATCAAAGATGTATCCATGTAATGTGCAATTATAATGAAATATAATAGTCTGTAGCGATTGACTCCAGTTCCACCCTTCACCAATTGGCTTTCTGGAATAAAGCAGTCACTGTCTGATTCGTCCAATGACGTGTACAACATGCGATATTGATGAACAGAAATCTCCTTTAATTAAATGCTGGGAATACCGAAGGATCTTCTGTGTTTGGTCTTTGCCACAAGCCCTGTTCCCAGACTCCGTCTCATTTTTTTGTTTGTCTATTGAGATCAAGCAAGACCGTCCCAATCTTGGCGTCCTGTTTGAACCTGAGCTGAATTTCTGTTCCCATATCCTCTCTGTCACCAAGGCCACCTACTTCCACCTCCATAACATTGTCCATCTCCTGCAAGAACTTATACCTCTAGACCTGACCATTCCAATACTCTGCTGGCCTGCCTCTACTTTTCATCTTCTTTAAGCTCGAGCTCGTCTGAAACTCTGCTGTCCTTACAATTGCACCCATTCACCCATTACTCCTGTGCTTGCTGACCTACATTGGTTCTTGGTCCAACAACATCTCAATTTTAAAATTTCTGCTACTATTTGGAAAACCCTACATGGCCATTTATCCTACCATTGATTTGACTGTGTCAAATTTTGATTGATAATGCTGCTTGGGACATTTTACTAGGTTAAGGATGCTATATAAATGTAATTGTTGTTCAAATAAGTACATCTAAACAGTGCTGTAAAATAATAATATATTTGAAGTGCAATCTGGGATGGTAAAATTTATTAGAATTTGCTTACCTAGTGAAATCATAAATGTTATTCTCTTCCACAGCTGTGATCCAGTGTCAAGCTAGAAGCAGAAAAGAAGAAACACTCAAAGTTATTCTGACAGGTGTTGTTCCTGGCCCTTCAAGTACAGCAGCAGTGCAGACCCAGAATACTTGCAATCAAGAGAAGGATCAGGCCTCCAGTGGTAGGTTACAGTCACTTTCTATCTGATTATCTCCTCTCTGCTTAAGAAACACCCAATCATTGCTTAGCACTGCCTCTTCAAAAAGTTCAAAATGCTCAATCCTATTAATTTCAAATCTAAACGGACATTATTTATGCAAATAGATTTTACAAGGTGCCAATATTTCACACAGTTTGGATTTATTAGCCTGCCTTGGGACCGATGAACAATTATTAGTTAAATTAAGCCAATTTGGGGCATAAAAACAGAACTTTGGGTACAGCTATGCTGGTCATTCTCATAAACAGCCCAGCATCTTGTGTTTGTGTGGAATAGCATTTCCTTACATTAAATTTGTGAATACAGTTTAAAAATACTTCACTGGCTCTGAGGCATATTGAAATGTTATGTACTGCGTGACAGGCTATGCTTTGCACCTGACAGGCCATGATTCCTTATGTGATTCTTGTGGTCAGTCTATAATGCTTTCCCAACTTCATCTAGGAATGCCGCCGGCACTCCCAGGTTCTGTACTGAACTAGCTCCATTTATCAACCTGCTACCTGGCTGAGACAATTATCTCCAAAGTTCCTTGTTCCTTATCGCACAGTATGCCTTGTGGCCATTGTATCTTCAGCGCATGATTGGCAGAAATCCTGTTTATGCAATATATCTGGGTTTCTGCCAAAATTACAGCAAGCAATTGGAAGAACCCCAAGGAAATTTCCAACATTGATTTTGACACACTCCTCGGACTTTCAACTGGGCTTTTCCCACCGATCTCACGCATGCTGATCAGCTGGCCCAGTGTATAATTTTCCTGTGGGATAGAAAGAGGAATCTGGGGTGGGATTCTCCGGTCTCCCAGCCACATGTTTCTCAGCGGCGGGAGGCGGCATGCCCTGAGCCGTTGTCAATGGGGGCCGGAATTCTCCAGCCATGCACTGACGGCAGGACCTGACAGTGCACCCTACTTATGGGTTTCCCTATGGAGTGGGATGGCTTCAATGGAAATTCCCATTGACAGAGGTGGGAGAAGAGAATTTTGCCATCAGTGAACAACTCGCCACTGAACAGAATTTCATAGAATTTACAGTGCAGAAGGAGGTTATTCGGACCATCAAGTCTGCACTAGCCCTTACAAAGAGCACCTTACTCAAGCCCACTTATCTACCCTATCCCCGTAGTCCAGTAACCCCTACTTAAACTTTTTTGGACACTAAGGGCAATTTAGCATGGCCAATCCACCTAACCCGCACATCTTTGGACTGTGGGAGGAAACCGGAGCACCCGGAGGAAACCCACACAGACACAATGAGCATGTGCAGACTCTGCACAGACAGGGACCCAAGCCGGAATCGAATCTGGGACCCTGGAGCTGTGAAGCAACTGTGCTAACCACTATGCTACCGTGCTGCCCGGTAGGGTGGAGGGCCAGAGAATACCGCCCGGGATTTCCCATTGAAGCCTACCCACTCCATCAGGAAACAGATGGGTTGGGATCTGCTGACAGCGGGACCAGAGAACCCTGCCACCAGCGAACGGCCGGAGAATTCCAGCCCTAGTCTTCCATCTGAGCTGATTCCGACATATTGTTGGTCACCTTAGTAAATTGAGAATTGTCCAGGTAATTAATAATTGAAAATCTGTTGGAGGAAGTAATAAATAGTTAAGTGTAATGTATCCATTGGATACATTCGTTTTCGTTGAAGACATACCATATTAATTTATTAAGATCCATAAAGTACTTCCAAATTTCCATCTGCTTAAAAAAAGAAGAGCTGTTCTGGCAACTTTGAGGCATTTAGAGTAGGTCGGAGAACTGTAATATCTCCTCTTCAACACTTCACAGCCTAATAAAATTTAAAATGTGTGCATTCTGCACTTCTAACAATGAAGATAACAAGGAAGGAGATGTATTAGGCCAGAAGTGCCGTCTGGATGATCCATCTCGGTCTCCTCTGTAGGTCCCAGAAAATACGGTTCACTCCATATGAAGTCAAGAAACAGCTGAAGGCAGTGGATACTGCAAAGGCAATGGGCCCTAACAATATTCCGGCAATAGTATTGAAGGTTTGTGTCCATTACTTGCCGCATCCCTAGCCAAGCTGTTCCAGTACAGCATCAACATTGGCATCTACCCAACAATGTGGAAAATTGCCCAGGTGCGTCCTCTGCACAAGAAACAGGGCAAATCCAACCCATCCAATTACCGCCCTATCAGTCTAGGGTGATGGAAGGAGTTATCAACTGTGCTATCAAGAGGCCCTTACTCAGCAATAACCTGCTCACGGACGCTCAGTTTGGGTTACGCAAGGGTCACTCAGCTCCTGACCTCATTACAGCTTTGGTTCAAACATAGGCAAAAGAACCAGAGGTGAGGTGAGAGTGGCTGCCCTTGACATTAAGACAGCATTTGACTGAGTATGGCACCAAGGAGCCCTAGTTAAACGGGAGTCAACGGGGGATGGTAATCAGGGGGACAGCTGTCCACTGGTTGGATTCATTCTGGCACAAAGGAAGATGGTTGTAGCGGTTGGAGGTCAATCATCTCAACTCCAAGACATCACTGCAGGAGTTCCTCAGGATTGTGTCCTAGGCCCAACCATCTTCAGCTCCTTCATCAAAGACCTCCCTTCCATCATAAGACCAGAAGTGGGGATGGTTCACAGATGGCTTCACAATGTTCAGCACCACTTTTGCCTCCTCAGATAGTGAAGCAGTCCATGTCCAAATGCAATAAGACCTTGGCAATATCCAGGCCTGCGCTGACAAGTTACATTCATGCCACGCAAGTGCCAGGCAATGACCATCTCCTACAAGAGAGGATCTAACCATCGCCCCTTGATATTCAATGGCATTACCATCAATGGTAAATCAACGTCCTGGGGGTTACCATTGATCAGAAACTGAACTGGACTAATCATATTAATACTGTGGCTACCAGGCAAAAGTCAGGAGTATAATGAAATACTCCCCTCGTCACTGGATGAAGGCAGCTCCAACCAACACTCAAGAAGCTCAAGACTTTACAGGACAAATCAGCTCACCTGATTGCTACCTCTTCCACAAACATTCAATCCCTCCAACATCTAAGAACAGTGGCAGCCGTGTGTACGTCTACAAGATGCACTGCATTAACTCAAAACGGTTCCTTAAGCAGCAACTTTCAAACCCACGACCACTACCATCTAGAAGGGCAAGAGCAGCAGATACCTGGGAACACCACCGCCTGGAGGTTTCCCTCCAAATCGCTTACGACCCCGACTTGGAAAAATATTGTTGTTCCTTCACTGTTGCTGGGTCAAAATCCTGGAACTCCCTCTAACAGCACTGTAGGTGTACCTACACCCAGGGACTGCATTGGTTCAAGAAGGCAGCTTATCACCACCTTCTGAAGGCCAACTAGAGATGGGTAATAAATGCTGGCCTAGCCAGCGATGCCAACATCCAGTAAAATGAATTTTAAAAAGGCATTTTTATTTGTTGCCTTATGCTGAAGCCTTTAAAAAGATATGGTGGCATAGTGGTTAGCACTGTTGCCTCACAGTGCCAGGGACCTAGGTTCAATACTGATGTTTGCACATTCTCCTCTTGTCTGCGTGTTTCCTACAGTTGCGCCGGTTTCCTCCCACAGTCAAAAGATGTGCAGGTTAGTTGCGGTTACGGGGTTAGGAACAGAGAGTGGACCTAGGTAGGGTGGTCTTTCGGAGCGTCGATGCTGACTCAATGGGCCAAAAGATCTCCTTCTGCACTGAAGGGATTCTATGGATTGTATGAAACAACAGAGAGAACAACAATAAATATGAACAGAAGCTGCATGGTACTTGGTAATGAACTAAACTGCTGTGTTGTAACTCAATCTAGTCCCTGCTGTGGCATAATTCAATCCATTTGCAGAAGAAGAGAATTCCTTGCTCTGGTATTTCTTGCTTCATTCAAATCAGGTTTTTTTCACCAGTAAGACATGAGAACAAATAACAATTTTATTACTTTTCTTTCTGTAGGAAGGGGAAGTAATTTTCAGACAAAATATATGCCCCTAGTTATTACTTCTCTATTTACTATTTATAATAAAACGGGATTATGGTTTGATATTGGTTGCTGAAATAAAGGGCCCGATGTTAATCTGTAGATCACGTCCAAACTGGGATTGGAATTTTGTGAGCATAACCCAAAGTGTAATCAGTCATTGGAATCTATGCTCACAACTAAATTGAAGCAATACATTTCGATTAATGTTTGCATCTCGAAAGTGTGTGTGGTGTGCACCTGCATGACTTGATCACATATTTATTTAAAGGGGCAGTGTAGAAATGGAAATTGGAGAAACCCAGGCATGTTTGCAATGGATGCACATAGAGCAAAAGCAGCATTCGTATTTAATGATGCATCCCTGGAAATACTACTGAGTACAGTGAAGAGCAGGAGGAATATAGTTCTGGCCAACAACAGGAGGAATAAAGTACTGTGGCTCTCATCAAGAAGGTCTAACTGGAGATTGCTGAGGAGGTGAGCAGCAGGAGTATTGTGCATCCTTGGCTGCAGTGCAGGCCGAACCAGGAGCGTCATTGGGTCGGAGAATGGCCGTTGGCCGCCGTCAATCCCGCCCCCGCCGGTTGCCGAAGTCTCCGAAGGGAGAAAAGTCGGCGGGGCGTTAATGGCGCCGCTGACGTCGGAGAATGGCACGGGTCGGCGCTAGGCAGCCGATTTTCGGCCTGCCAATATTCTCCCTTCTGGATGGGCCGAAGTCCCGTCGACGTGATGACCGTTCACGTCGACGTAAATCAAACCTCCTTTTCATCGGCGTGAACCTGTGCTCCAGGTTCACGCCGACCAGCGTGGAGGTGAGTGACGGCCTGGGGGGTTGGCCGCTGGGCAGGCGATGGCGTGGTCGCAGTCTGAATGAGTGAGGAGAGGTGTGTCTCGGGTTGTGTGTGTGTGTGTGTGCGGCGAGGGGGGGGGGTTAGAGTGGGATGGGCTCCGGGGGAGTGCCGGGAGGGGGGTCCATGCCGGGGAGGGGGATGGGGGGTCCGTGCCGGGGAGGGGTATGGGGGGAGGGGGGTCCGTGCTGGGGAGGAGGTTGGGGTCCGTGCCGGGGAGGAGGATGGGGGGGCCCATGCCGGGGAGAAGGTTGGGGCCCGTGCCGGGGAGGAGGTTGGGGCCCGTGCCGGGGAGGAGGTTGGGGTCCGTGCCGGGGAGGGGAATGGGGGGGTCCGTGCCGGGGAGGAGGATGGGGGGGGCCCGTGCCGGGGAGGAGGTTGGGGTCCGTGCCGGGGAGGGGGATGGGGGGTCCGTGCCAGGTGGGGGGGGGACCGTGCCGGGGAGGAGGTTGGGGTCCGTGCCGGGGAGGGGGATGGGGGGTCCGTGCCGGGGAGGGGGATGGGGGGTCCGTGCCGGGGAGGAGGGTGGGGGTTCCGTGCCGGGGAGAAGGATGGGGGGGTGGGCCCGTGCCGGGGAGGAGGTTGGGGTCTGTGCCGGGGAGGGGGATGGGGGGGTCCGTGCCGGGGAGGGGGATGGGGGGGGGTCTGTGCTGGGGAGGGGGATGGGGGGGTCCGTGCCGGGGAGGGGGATGGGGGGGTCCATGCCGGGGAGGAGGATGGGTGGGGTCCGTGCCAGGGAGGGGGATGGGGGGTCCGTGCCGGGGAGGGGGATGGGGGGGGGTCCGTGCCGGGGATGGGGATGGGGGGGGGGGGTCCGTGCCGGGGAGGAGGTTGGGGGGGGCCCGTGCCGGGGAGGAGGTTGGGGTCTGTGCCGGGGATGGGGATGGGGGGTCCGTGCCGGGGAGGGGGATAGGGGGTCCGTGCCGGGGAGGGGGATGGGGGGTCCGTGCCGGGGAGAGGGGTTGGGGTTCCGTGCCGGGGAGAAGGATGGGGGGGGGGGCCCGTGCCGGGGAGGAGGTTGGGGTCCGTGCCGGGGAGGGGGATGGGGGGGTCCGTGCCGGGGAGGGGGATGGGGGGGGTCCGTGCCGGGGAGGGGGATAGGGGGTCCGTGTTCGGGGGGGGGGTCCGTGCCGGGGAGGGGGGGTGCGAGGGCAAGTGAGTTGGTCCACCTGGCCAGGTGCCAGCCTCCAACAGTTGGACCCATGCGGTCCATGCCACCTGGCTGGGTGGAGGAGGGGATATGGGCAATGATGACATGTCGTCGTTCCCCCCCCCTCCACCAAGCCATCATGTTTTCCGATCATCCAGCGATGTTGGCCGCCGTGGCGGCAGCCGCTAATGTACATGTTGCCTTGGATGAGGAGGAGGAGGAGGAGCGTGCCAGTGAGGCGGCGCAGGCTGCCGCAGAGGGGCAGGCGGCAGCCGCCCAGGCTGGAGTGACACCTGACCGACAGGACGAGGAGGGGGAGGAGGACGTCGCGGCCCCACGGCAACGGAGGCACCCGAGGGCGCCCTGTGTGTGCCGGCCCCGGCAGTCATACCAGGACCTCACGGACCGGGAATGCAGGAGGAGACTCCGGATGAGGCGGGAAACCGTGGCACACATCTGCCACCTGCTGGCACCCCTGTCCCCGCGTGGCACTGGCGGGGGACACCCTCTCCCCGTATCCGTCAAGGTTACGGTGGCCCTGAACTTTTATGCAACGGGGTCATTCCAGGCACTGCATGGGGACCTGTCCGGCATATCGCAGACATCGGTGCATCCGGGCAGTGACAGATGCCCTATATGCCATGGCGCACCGCTACATCCGCTTCCCTGTGGACCGGGCCAGCCAAGATGCCCGGGCCGTGGGCTTCTCTGCCGTGGCCGGGTTCCCCATGGTCCAGGGTGCGATTGATGGGATGCACGTCGCCGTGCGGCCACCTGCAGATAACAGGGCAGTGTTCACCAATAGGAAGGGGACCTATTCGATGAACGTACAGGTGGTCTGCGACCACCGCATGATGATCCTGCAAGTCTGCGTCCGTTACCCAGGCAGTGTACACGACTCATACGTGTTGTCGCGGTCATCCATCCCCAGCATGTACGAGGGACGCCATCCCCGGCTGAGGGGCTGGTTGCTGGGCGATAGGGGCTACCCATTGCGATCGTGGCTGATGACGCCTATACGGAGGCCACGCAATGAGGCGGAGAACCGCTACAATGATGCCCATGTAGCGACAAGGGGAGTGATAGAGAGGTGCTTTGGCGTGCTGAAGATGCGTTTCAGGTGCCTGGACCTCTCTGGGGGCGCCCTCCAGTATCGGTCAGATAGGGTCGGCCGCATCATTGTGGTGTGCTGTGTCCTGCACAACATAGCCCAGCCGAGGGGCGATGTGCCGCAGGCAGAGGAGGGCGGAGTGGAGGAACAGCAGGAAGAGGCGCAGTCCTCCCCAGTTGAGGGGGATGGGGGCAATGGTCAGGGCAGACGGGGTAGACACAGGCGGGTGGCTGTCCACCATTACCGGCTGGCCCAGCGGGCACGGGACAGACTGATAGCCGCCCGCTTCACTAACTAGATGGGCGTGGGAATCAGGTAGTATGGCCACAGACCGCACACCATGGCAACAGCCGACCACCCACACCCCCCACCCATCCACCCACCCAGCACCCTCACCCCCCTCCCCAACCCCACCCACCCCACCCGCATGCACACCACCCCCCCCATTGCTGATCCACCTGCGGCACAACGGGCCAGGCTCACACAGTTGCGGGTGGACGCGTGTCTATTGCAGGCCATGGAGAATGATGACAACCCGCCCTGCGGTGAGCTCCTGGCTCCACATCGTTGGACTATGTCTGACCCATGGCCACAGTACCACCATCCACCCGGACCATCCCTGCATGCGGCTGTGACACTGCAGCGCACGGTCCCGTCCTCAGCCCGGGGGCATGTTGATGGCGGCCCAGGGGGAAGTGGGCAGACTCACCTGGGGCTGAGGTAAGACCACCCCTCACACACACACTTGCGCTCAATGTACATGACACCCCCGCACGCTTTGGACAGAGCACAAAGGCAGCTTCTGTAGGTGTAACATTGACTTTAATAACGAAAGGAATTCATGCACGTGCCCTAGCCCCAAAACTCATCTGTGCCCTGCACCAGTGCCAACTTACTCAGTGTCTAATTGTTTGGCCTTACGGGCCCTTTGACTACGTCTACTGGAGGTGGTCTCTTGTGATTCCTGCCCTCTGACACGGGATCCCTTTGGCGGCCGTTTCCTGGGGCGTCCTGGCCTAGATGGGCCAGGCCGCGGCCCGGGCGACTGGGATGGCAAGCTGCCAGCCTGTCCAGCCCATTGCCCACCCGATGCACCTGGGACGGAAGGGGGGGAGTCCGAGGTGTCGCGGTGTTCCGGGACCTCCCCTACAGGAGGAGCCGGGACGGACCACACCACCTCCTCCTCCCTCGGGGTGCCCGATGGCCCCCAGGCCTCTACATGGGTGGGGGATGCGAACGGACTGGCCATCCGACGCCCCCCCGACATCTGACACTGCCAGTCCTGGAGGCCCGTGCTGGTATCGACAGGGGTCTGCAGGTTTGCAGCCATGGAGCCCAGGGGGTTGGCAAACCCTGTCTGTGACAGTGCGACGCCAGCTCGCACATGGCCACTGGCGCCGATGCCCTCAGCGATGGCCTGCTGAGACTGGGCCATGGCCTGCAGAGACTGGGCCATGGCGTGCAGAGACTGGGCTATGGCCTGCTGAGACTGGGCTATGGTGTTGAGCACCTCTGCCATCTGGCGCTGGCACTGGCTCATGGCCTCCTGTGAGAGGGCAGCCGTGTCCTGGGCCACAGACGCCGCCTGCACGGAAAGCCCCAGGCCTCGCAAACCGTTCCCCATGTCTGACACCGTTGCACCCATTGCCTCCACCGCGGACGCCACCTGTGCGGTGTCGGCCTGGGTGGCACGCATGACCGGCACCACTTCCAGCTCCTGGACGCGGGTGGACTCCACCACCTGCGACTGCAGCCGCCGCAAGCCGGCCGTCACCCTCTTCGCTCGTCTCCGGGTCGGTGGTTGCATCGGATCTATGTGTGGGTGTGGAAACTCCAGGAACCCGCGATCCATCTGGGCGGCAGATGTTCGCTTGGGCTGGGCTGCCCTCCGACCGCCCGGCCCCTCTGCTGCTCGTACCTCTACCTGCTGTACCGGGATGGCTGTGTTGTGCGCACCAGTGAGTGTACCAGACGCCTCATCACTAAAGTGCCCAACCGAGGTGAGTGTTTCTGCGATGGTGGAGGGTGTTGGTGACAGCAGTGGCGTTGTGTCGTGCTCTTCGTCCCACTCTGAGTCCATGGCACTTTGGGGTGGGGGTTCGTCTCCACCCATCCACTCTGAGTCACTGTCCGGTATTTTGTCTTCCTGGGTAGTGCTGTCCCGGGTAGGGGTGTCCTGGGTAGTGCTGTCCCGGGTAGGGGTGTCCTGGGCAGTGCTGCCCCAGGTAGTGGTGTCCTGGGTAGTGGTGTCCTGGGTAGTGGTGTCCTGGGTAGTGGTGTCCTGGCTCGGATGTGACGGGGGCCTGTGGCTGCCCCCCTCGTCGCTGGGTGGTCGCTCCCGCACGTGACGGGGGTGTCGTCTCCCTGTTGCTCCAGGTCTCTCCGTCTCCCGTGGTGTGCGAGGAGCATCCTGCGGGCGTCGCATGCTGGAGGGTCCGGGTCTCTCTGTCTCCCGTGGCCTCCGAGGGGCATCCTGCGGGCGTCGCATGCTGGAGGTTCCAGGTCTCTCTGTCTCCCGTGGCCTCTGGGGGGCATCCTGTGGGCGTCGCATGCTGGAGGGTTCGGGTCTCTCTGTCTCCCGTGGCCTCCGAGGGGCATCCTGCGGGCGTCGCATGCTGGAGGGTCTGGGTCTCTCTGTCTCCCGTGACCTCCGAGGGGCATCCTGCGGGCGGTCTGCATCTGCGGGGATGGGTGCCTGGACGTTTGGTCCTGCAATACACAATGAAGCATGCATGGTTAGACACGCAGGCAGTGATCAGGTGATATGGGGGAGGGGGGATATGGGGACAGGCTGTCGGTGGCTCACTTGCTAGTACGCCCCCGACCTCTGCATCAGCAACCTCCCGGTCGTCAGGTCCGCCAGCCAGTTCCAGTGCCCTTTCCTCGTGTTCGGTCAGTGGCCTCTCATCAGCGGGGCCTCCTCCAGTCCTCACATGCTCCCTATTGTTGTGTGCACGCTTCTCCTGTTGGGGAGGGGGAGTAGGTGGGGGTGGTGGCAGGGGTAAAAGGCAACAGTGTTAGGCAGGTATATGAATGCACGCCATCGGTTGCGCGTGCATTGCAGAGGTTAAGGTTAGGGCTGGATTCACTTGGGGATATGGGGGAGGGGGGATATGGGGGAGGGGTGGATATGGGGGAGGGGGGATATGGGGGAGGGGGGATATGGGGGAGGGGGGATATGGGGGAGGGAGGATATGGGGGAGGGGGGATATGGGGAGGGGGATATGGGGAGGGCGGATATGGGGGAGGGCGGATATGGGGGAGGGCGGATATGGGGGAGGGGGGATATGGGGAGGGGGGATATGGGGGAGGGGGGATATGGGGGAGGGGGGATATGGGGGATATGGGGGAGGGGGGATATGGGGGAGGGGGGATATGGGGAGGGGGGATATGGGGGAGGGGCATATGGGGAGGCTCACCCTGCCTGCTCTGATGGGGTCGTTCACCTTCTTGTGGCACTGGGTGCCTGTCCGTGGTGTCAGGGCCACAGCGGTGACGGCCTCTGCCACCTCCCTCCACAGACGCCGGCTGTGGCGTGGGGCAACTCTGCGGCCGTGCCCGGGATACAGGGCGTCCCTCCTCTGCTCCACTGCTTCCAGGAGCGCCTCCACATCCCGTGACTCGAACCTCGGGGCTGAGCGGCGGCCAGCCATCCAGTCGGGTGTTCCGGTCGGGTGTTCCGGTCGGGTGTGGGGGAGCAGCGCGGCCTTATGAGCCGTCACGCCGTGCGGCGTGTATGACGCTGCACGGCGTGAACCACGTGCGCAAGCGTGGATCCCGACACGTCGCTGCTAGCCCATTTCGGGCCGGAGACTTTCGAACCATTTTTCCGACGTGACGCAGGTCGGATTAGCGCCGTTTTTTGCGCCGCTCGGCGAACTTTGCGCCGATAACTGAGAATTTCGCCCCAGGTCAATAAAAGTTATTGGAGCGTAATTCTCCCAAGCTCCCGCCATCCAGTTCAATAGCACGGGGTGGAATTTGGCGCGATGTTTAAAAATCTATCCACCACTGAATTACAAATATTCAAAGGCTCTGCTTCCGCCATCTTTTCAGGAAGAGTTCCAAAGACTCACGATCCTCTGAGTGAAAAGAATTGCCACATCTCAGTTTTAAATGGGCGACCCCTTATTTTTAAATAGTGACCCCTAGTTCTAGATTCTCCCACAAAAGGAAACAACCTCTCCAAGGTCACCCTGTCAAGACCTCTCAGGATCTTATACATTTCAATCAAGTCTCATCTTACTCTTCTAAACTCCATGCCGAGCGCGTGAAATAGGTCGACATCTACCTTCGCCAAGGGGGACGTCACCAGCTCATGGGGCAGAAGCGTCTCAGGAGGTTGCGCCGGCTGAAACCTTTGGCAGGTTGTGCAGTTGAGCACCATGTTGGCAATATCGTCACTGATGCCTGGCCAGTATACCGCCCCTCAGGCCCTCCGTCTGCACTTCTCGATGCCCAAGTGGCCTTCATGTAGTTGGTCGAGAACCAGCTGGCGCATGCTGTGCGGAATCACAATCCGGTCCAGCTTCAGAAGGACACCATCAATGATGGCTAGGTCACCTCGTACATTGTAGCACTGCGGGCACTGCCCTTTGAGCCATCCTCCCATCATGTGGCGCATCACTCGCTGCAGAAGGGGGTCGGCCGCAGTCTCTCGGCGGATACGGGCCAGACTGGAGTCGTCAGACGGCAGATTTGCCGCTGTGAAAGCCACCTGTGCCTCGACCTGACATACTAACCCCTCCGCATCTAGCGGCGTGCTCACTGCTCTGGATAGGGCACCCGCCACAATGAGGTCCTTCCCTGGAGTGTAGACCAGTTGGAAGTCGTACCTCCTGAGTTTAAGTAGGATGCGCTGGAGGCGAGGGGTCATCTCGTTCAGGTCCTTGTTTATTATGCTGACCAGGGGGCGGTGGTCAGTTTCGACCGTGAACCGTGGAAGACCATATACGTAATCGTGGAACTTGTCTAAACCGGTTAGCAAGACCAGGCATTCTTTTTCGATTTGCGCGTAGCGCTGCTCTGTGGGGGTCATGGCCCGTGATGCATAGGCCCTTGGGGCCCATGATGCCGTGTCATCCCTCTGCAGGAGCACTGCTCCAATGCCGGATTGGCTGGCATCAGTTGAGATTTTGGTGGCACGAGACGTGTCAAAAAACGCCAACACTGGTGCCGTAGTGAGTTTGCGTTTGAGCTCCTCCCATTCCAGCTGGTGTGTGTGTTGCCACTGGAACTCTGTGGATTTTCTGACGAGGTGGCGCAGAGTCGTCGTGTGGGAGGCAAGGTTGGGAATGAACTTCCCCAGGAAGTTGACCATGCCAAGGAAGCGTAGGACAGCTTTCTTGGCGCTCACCTTGTCTGCATCCGGACGGACCCCTGACCGGGAGATATGGTCCCCCAGGAACTTCAACTCGGTCTGGCCAAAGGAGCGCTTGGCTCGGTTGAGGCGCTGGCCGTTTTCCTGTATGTGGGCAAAAACGCGTTGGGGACGATATATGCGCTCCTGCGGTGTGGTGGACCAGATGATGACATCGTCCACATATTCGCGCACCGCTTCGATGCCTTCCATCATCTGCTCCATGATTCTATGGAAGACCTCGGATGCCAAGATGATGCCAAATGGCATCCGGTTGTAGCAGAACCTGCCGAAAGGGGTGTTGAAGGTACATAGCTTTCGGCTGGACGGGTCCAGTTGGATCTGCCAAAATCCTTTAGAAGCATCCAGTTTTGTGAATATCTTCGCCTGGGCCATTTCACTGGTGATCTCCTCCCGTTTGGGTTTGGGATAATGCTCCCTCATAATATTATTATTGAGGTCTTTGGGGTCAATACAGATGCGGAGCTCGCCAGAGGGCTTCTTGACACACACCATGGAGCTGACCCATGGTGTGGGCTCCGTGCCCCTGGATAGGACCCCTTGGTCCTGGAGATCCTGCAGCTGCTGTTTGAGGCGGTCTTTGAGTGGCGCAGGAACCCTGCGAGGTGCGTGAACGACCGGGATGGCATCCGGTTTGAGGCGAATTCGGTAGGTGTATGGCAGTGTGCCCATGCCTTCGAATGCCTCCTGGTTGTGGGCGAGGAGCGATTGGAGCTGTGCGTTGAACTCTGCATCCGGGAAGTCAGACGTGCCGTCTGGACAGAGAGAGGCGATTCGTTGCACAAGGTGGAGAGCGTTGCATGCCTGTGTGCCCAGCAGGGAGTCCTTCGATGAGCCGACTATCTCGAACGAGAGTGTGGCCGTGTGTGTGTTGTGTGTCACCTCGGGCTGGCAGGATCCCATGGCCGGGATAACGTTCCCGTTGTAGTCGACCATCTTGCACCGGGATGGCCGGATTGGTGATCTGACCTTCATGGCATAGAATGCTGACCATGCTATGAGGTTGGCGGATGCGCCAGTGTCCAGGCGGAAAGTGATCGGCGATCGGTTGACCGTTAGGGTGGCACTCCATTCATCGCCCGGATTGATGGTGTTAACCCCGTTCGCATCAATGACCGCAACCCGGAAGGCGTCTTGGTCATCTGTGTCGTCGGTTTGGATGTCGTGATGTGGAGGCTGAATTGTCCGCACGTTCCTGCGAGGTTGACGGAGATGTGGAAGATCAACAGGTGAGCTGCTCGACAGTAAGCAGCGTAGTGGCCCATCTTGCCACAGCGTAGGCATTGTCAGGTTTTTACAGGACATTGCCCGTTTAAATGTGCAGCACCACAGTTGCCGCACGTCATGACGTCATGGCATTCGTTACGCCACTGCGCATGCACAGTTCAGTCTTGCATCGGGTGCGCCTGCGCAGCTCGTCCCTCAGTGTTGCCGTAGGTTTTGGCGCGCACGAACGCGGGAGGCCTTAAAAAGCGCGCGAAACGGCCGCCCTCGTCCGGGCCGCGGGCCGGGAGAAACCCGATTGCCTGGATGCGTTCGGCCTCGTGGGCGGCCTGGCTTGCCGATTCGATCGCGTGGGACCCCCTCCGTGCCGATTCGGTCGCCTGAAATTGGGCATAGCGGCTAGTCGCATTCTCATGCAGGACACAGGCTTCAACTGCAGAGGCTAAGGTCAGGCCTTTAATTTTTAGAAGCTGCTGGCGGTGGCCACTGGAGGCAACGCCAAAAACGATCTGGTCCCGGATCATGGACTCTGAGGTGGTGTCATAACCGCAGGACTGCGCGAGTATGCGGAGGTGTGTCAGGAAGGACTGAAAGAGCTCATCCTTACCTAGCAGGCACTGCTGAAAGACATACCTCTCAAAGCTTTCGTTGACCTCAACGTTGAAGTGCTTGTCGAGCTTGAGGAGGACCGTGTCATACTTAACTTTGTTCTCGCCTTCTGCGAACACCAAGGAGTTGTATACATCGATGGCGTGCTGACCTGCGGTAGTGAGGAGCATGGCAATCTTTGTTTCGTCCGAGGCGCCCTGTTTTTCATTGGCTTGCATGAAGAGTTCGAAGCACTGCTTGAAGAGCTTCCAATTTGTGCCCAGGTTCCCAGCGACTTGCAACTGCTGCGGTTTGTTGCAGGTGTCCATGGCTCAGGGTGGCAGATTTGCCAGTAAGTATCGATTCACTCCTGGTATCATGAAGTGTTGGGTGCTCTGAGGTACAAACGAACCAACACGGTTGCAATTGGTACAACGCAGTTTTATTCCATTAAACTATTTATACATCAGATTTGGTACTCAGCACGTTGTGACTGTGTGAGTGTCTTGCTATGAGGTCCTGGCCCTGTGCCGTCTCCAGATGGACTGCCCAGGAAGTGTTGTGTTTCTTGTTTTATACTGTGTCTGCTCTTGTCTGTGATTGGCTGTCGTGTTATGTGTGCTAATTGGTCCGTTGGTCTGTCTATCATTATGTATGTGTTATGATGTATGTTTGAATATCATGACACAAGCCTAGCCTGTTCTACCTCTCATAAGACAACCCACCCATTATAGATATTAGTCTGGTAAGCCTTGAACTTCATCCAATGTATTTATGTCCTTCCTTGAAGAAAGTGGCCAATACTGTTCAGTACTCCAAATATGGTCACACTAGTGCCCTGTACAACTGAAACATAGCTTTCATACTTTTGTATTCAATTCTCCTTGCAATAAATTATAATATTCTAATAGTTTTCCTAATTACTTGCTGTATCTGCATAATAGCCGTTTGTGATTCATGCACTAGGACACCAAGATCTCTCTGCGCCAGAGATCTCTGCAATCTCTCACCATTGATAATGTGCTTCTTTTTATTCTTCCTGCCAAAATGGACAGTTTCACATTTTCCAGATCTTTGCCCACTCACTTAACCTATCTCTATCATTTTGCAGCCTCCTAATGTCCTCTTCACAACTTACTTTTCTTCGTATCTTTGTGTCATCAGCAAATTTGTAAACCATCCTTTCAATCCCTTTATCCAAGTCATTTATATAAATTATAAACAGTTCCAGTACTGATCCCTGTGGCACACCACTCGTTAGCTCTTGCTAACCTGAAAATGACCAATGTTAGCCTACTCTCTGCCTTCTGATAGAAAGCCAATCTTCTATTCAGGCAACGTATTTATTTGTTCAGGGGATGTGGGCATGTCTGGCTGGGGCAGTATTTATTGCCCATCCTAACTGCCATTGAACTGAATATTTTGCTAGGCCATTTCAGAAGCCATTTAAGAGTCAACCAAATTCTTGTGGGTCTGGAGTCACATCTACGCGAGACCAGGTAGGGTGGCAGATTTCCTTCCCTAAGGGATATTAATGAACCAGATGGGGTTTTTTTTTAAACGACAATTGACAATGGTTACCCCCATAACATAAGCTTTTATTTTCCGCAATAACCTTTGATGTGGCACTTTATCAAATGCCTTCTGGAAATCTAAATACAGTACATCCACCAGTTATATTCACAGCACATGTTACTTCCTCAAAGAACTCCCAATAAGCATGGCTTCCTTACAGAAAACCATGTTGACTCTGCCTGATTATCTTGAACTCATCAAAGTGCCCTGCTATAACCTCTTTAATAATATGACAGATGTAAAGCTAACTGGCCTGTACTTCCCTGCTTTCTGTCTCTCTCCCTTTATGAACAACGGCATTTAATTTTCTATCTTGAAAGTTATGGGACCTTCCCCCGAATCTATGGAGTTTTGGAAAATTATGTTCATATATTCGTTTTCACCCCCTCCACCACTGACACACTATGACAGCAGAGTGCAACGTCTACATCTCAGTTGACCATTTAGAAACTTAGTTGGATTTTAACCTGTTTGTTCACAACTCACTAATGAGCATGAGTAGACATTGGTGGCAGTGACAAGTGTGGATCCATACAATCCCTACAGTGCAGAAAGAGGCCATTCGGTCCATCGAGCCTCCACTGACATTTCAAAAGACCACCCTGTAACCCCACCCTAAGGGGCAATTTATCATGGGAAATCCACCTAACGTGCACATCTTTGGACTGTGGGAGGAAACCGGAGCACCCGGAGGAACCCCACGCAGACAGTCCTAACCACCGTGCCACCCCTAAAAAGTGCTTTGCAGGGCTCGTCTGGGATTTGAACCCGGGATCTTTCGCATTTTATCACAATGATAAAGCGAGAATGATACCCCTAGACCAACGAGCCGACCATTAAATGTAAAGGCTTAATCATTTCCAAGCTCTGCTCAGCCAGCCACAGATGCTGAACCCCAGGGGCTGTTGTTCAGAAGGAGAATGTTAGAGGTGGATTAACAAATTAGCCACTTACTGACTGTGCTGATAGTGTTACTGGTGAGGCTTCCACTTTAAGAGGGGTGGTGTGCCAGGGAGTGTTCCAACAGCCACGGTCCATGTGTCCTGTGTTTGGGGTGAGCTCTGCTAATCCCCTGCTTTATCTGCTGTGGGCAGCATTTCTAATGAATGCAGTGAGGAGTTCCAGCACTAGTGACTGAACATGTCCACGCCCATCCCATTGATGATATTGCTGGTGCATGAGGGCTTCCAGTGGGGTGGGCTGGATGGTTTCCTCGATGTCTAGAGGCCCCCTGAGCATATATGGGATGCAGGGAGCAGTCAGCAGTGTGAACAGTTAGGAACCTGTAAGTTGCAGCTAGGAGGTGGGTTTAAATGAAATAATTCAGCAATGGGAATCTCAGCCAGGGCACCATGATCCCAAGGGGGATACCCCGGGTTCAAGCACTTGCTACCAAACCGTTCCCCGCTAATCTCTGAGGTCCAGGCAGACATCAGTCAGCAAGGCCAAAAGTTAATTTTCTTACCTTATTGCTCCCCTTCACCAGCCATGATGCCCGGGCCCCACTCATAGATACTTGCACCAATTCATGCCTGTCATGATATTCAAACACACACATCATGATAGACACACCAACAGACAAATCAGAACACACAACACCACAACCAATGACAGAAAGACATAAAAGCACAGACACGACCCCCGGTGGTCAGTATTAGCTGCAGAGGAGAACCAGGACACATCTATTGCCAAACACACTCAGGGAGACAGCACGTGCAGAGTATCCAGAACGAACTGTATTATAAGAGTTATAATAAAATAGAGTTGTACCACATACAACTGTGTTGGCTCATCTGTGCACCAGAGCACCCAACACCACATGGTACAGGAGTGGATCGATACCTGCCGGCATACCTCAGTGTACACAGACAACCAGCAGTGCCCAGGCATGATGTACGAGCTCCCGGTTCCGCAGGCGCTCCAGTGCCACGGCGACCTCCACGAAAACTGGCGGCGATTCCGGCAAAATTTCGAATTGTTCCTGGTGGCAGCTGAACTCAAAGACCTGGATGATAAGGAAAAAATTGAATTTCTCCTCACCGTCGCCGGTGCAAGGGCAAGAGAAATATTCAGAAGGTTCAGGTTCTTCAGGAGGCAGCAAAGGTACGATTACCAGGCAGTCCTGGGCAAATTCTCCAAGTACTGTGAAGAATACGCAATCCAATGGGCACTTAAAGGTAAGAAAAGCTGCAGTACTCACCTCGTGGCTGGGATCCCGGAGCCCGAATTCCCAGAGGCCGAAATCCCGGGCCTGAGAGAAGGCTGGGTCGAGGTCGGCGGCCATCTTGCTAAAGGTATAACGCTAGCACAGTTGCGCGAGAAGTGCGCAGAACCGGAAGTTTCGTTTGCGCATGCGCGAGATGCTGCGCATGCGCAGTCAAGAAAACGGCCATCGGTAAAGGAACAGCGATCTGAGCATGCGCAGTCGCTTCCTACATGCTACATACCGAGCGTCAGGATGTCAGAGGCCCCAGACTGCACCAATTTAAAAGGGAAATGTCCCAAATCCAATTTAAAAGGGAAACGTCCCAAATCAAAAAAACAAAAATCTGTTAAAGCTGTAAAACAACCTTCCCTCACCTGGAATGACAGCACAGTGCCGCAAATTGACCCAGGAGATGAATTTGACCTCCGAAGAACCCTCCGACAAGCAGTTACCTACGCACAAGCCGATGATTCCGACCTTGAATACTTCGATGACGATTTTTACAGTGTTTCCGGACCTCGCGAGCCCAATGATAGCTCCGTGGTCCTATATGACTATGACTCGGACGAACCTTTCGTGTTGCACATTGACGGCCCCCACATTGAATCCGACGCAGATGCGGATTCATTTTTCGGATTTGAGGATCTTCAATCCAGCAGATATGACGTTCCAACTTATCAGTACCGGATGATGCTGCAGCCTGACATTAACAGACAGGGAGCGGTGCAAGCACACGGAGAGTGCCCTGCTGCCACACAGAGCGTGGTCCACGTCCCGCTCAACGTTCCCGACTCTATGAAAGAAGACATGCAAGACTCCAGAGTGCAGTCCTCGCATGAACCAGAAGTGACTCCAGTGTCACAAGCCTCCACAGAGAGCTCGTGGACAGCCTCCACGATAGAAGCAACGCAAGACTCCAGAGCGCAGTCCTTGCACGAACAAGAAGTGACTCCAGTGTCACAAGCCTCCACAGAGAGCTCGTGGACGGCCTCCACGATAGAAGCAACACAAGATTCCAGAGCGCAGTCCTTGCACGAACAAGAAGTGACTCCAGTGTCACAAGCCTCCACAGAGAGCTCGTGGACGGACTCCACGATGGAAGGAACGCAAGACTCCAGAGCGCAGTCCTTGCAGGAACAAGACCATGAGGGTCTAGCAACCTCTCCTGACCAACCAGCGGCAGACGATGCAAGTCTGCCATGCTCACGTGAACAGCAAGAAGGCTATAACAGCCTACCATGCTCCACTACACAGCAGCATGACCATGACGGTCTCTCATGCTACAATGAAGGGCACAGCGCTGAAGACTGTTCAAGCCCAACTGAAGACAAGCCAAAGGAATCGCCTCGTCCAAGCCCGAAGAAAAAAGGTTTATGCGCTGACCTTCAGGATCATTGTAGCCGAACAGAGATTAATAATGCTGCACGGCCACAGAAGGATGCTGAGGATTTGCTAACGAAATTAATTGAATGTTTAACTTGCAAGGAGCAGACTGAGAATTGCCAGTGTTTTAGTACGGATCGAAAAAATGGACAAGACATTGATCCTCAGGTAATGGAAATAACACAACCTGAATCATATCTACAGCAGGGACAAATGTCTCCCTTCAACACAATGCCACAAAATCCCAACTTCGGAGACCAGCAGTTAGTCAGTAATGACTCTTCAAACCTTGAGGGGAACATTAATTGCATTGAACCTATACACACTCCACTGATTATTGAGCAGAACATTGGAGCAAGAATCCTGAGGACACCGACATCGAGTAGCCAGATAACGAATTTAAAACCCACAGCAGTTTCAAGTGAACCAAGTGTGCTTTCCACTAATGGTGAAGATGCAGATAAGGTCGACCCGATTATCCATTGTACCACACTAACCCCAGTGATTAAGCAGTTATGTATGGGGAGTATAATGTGGGCAATTGAGAACAGTAAAAGAGAGACTGTGACCATGCCAGTCCCAGCAAAATCAGACCCAGAGACCATGAAGGCGTGTACATTAAACAAAGTTACATATGAGGTACCTGAGAAGAAAAGTGAAACGGAATGTTCTTTGGAAAATGGTACAATGTCGATAGAAACAGTGGATCCTATATTCGAGACCATACATATGGGAGAATTTGGGGGTAATAAACAAGGTTCTGCAATGTCTGGGGGAAGATTTAAAGTTCCAAAGAAGAAAAGCCCAAATGAAGGACAATGGCAAGACAATGACAGTCCACCGACATGGTGTGCACCACCAGATGAAAACTCTGACAATTTACCCAACCCTAGTGAACAGCAAGCTGCTAATGACGATCTATCCACGGGATGTGAGACGAGTGACGACAGCATCCCACTTCCCATGCAAAAGGTGCAAGGTGACAGACCTTGCCTAGTGCGTACCGAGGCACTCGACGATCACGGTGGGACCACTGACGACTGCGGTGGCGGCGCACCGCTTCCACCCTCGATGGCTCGAGCCTCTCCACTGGTTGGTGCATTCCTGCATGTTCCGACTCCAGAAGTGCAGCTTCAGGGAATCTCGGCTGTCTCCAGTGAACCTGTTGGGACTCCGGACGGGGGGCATCGACGGAAGGCAGACCGGACTCCAGATGGGGAGCAGCCAAGCGCCGACTCTGATTTGCGCACGCCAGACCTTGCTCCGGACGGGCGGTGTCGCGGCCTCGGTGATGGCACGCTCAGGGTGACGGCAGATGCCACGGCGACAGGGAATGGATCGCGTGGCAGTCCCACTGGGTCGGCAGTGGCAACCAGCACCGGCGGTCCAAGATGGACACACCAATTCGCGCCATCGCCAGACGTTGATGCGAGCAACAATTCTCTCTCCAAGGCGACATGCTTCGACGTTTCTCTGCGGAGTCGCCCTTCCGGCACAGCAGGTGGCCGGAACCAGCGTACACGGTCTCGGCCAACTTCCACATCTGGCACAGTCATCGCCTTGCATGATATTAGTGATGGTGCTACTTCGATGGCAACGACCCATCGGCTACAAGATGCCGTCCACCACAAACATAAAAAGAAAACAGACTCCACCTTGTTCCTGGCATGCAGGGCGGATGGATTGGTGCGTAGGCGCAATCAGCGGGCTTTGTGCCGCCTTCCACGCTCGCAACTGCACCGTACGCACACGCCGGATCCTCCACTGGTTCCCAAGGATGACTTCGTGGAGATGCCACGGATCATGCCCCTTCCATTGCCACCAGAACCAAATCTCCACAGCTGAACCGGCTTGAGGACCAGCCCATTCTTGAGGCGGTCACCCATTAGACTGGACTTATAACGCTGTTCATACGTTCAAAAAGTCAAACACTTCTGTATTATAACCTGTTGTTGTTTATTGTTCCAGATATCGTCTGACCGGACCAATGTTCAAGTTTTTTTTTTTTCTCTCGCATCCAAGTTTTGTTATGGTACAACCTTGTTAGTGTGACGCACCCGACATCGCCCCATGTAAATAGTTACGTCATAAACACACGCTGTACACAACACACACACACACTCTTAGATGCACTCACGACACAATTATATTTATAACCACGTAGGCACTTATCTTTGTAAAAAGGGGGGATGTCATGATATTCAAACACACACATCATGATAGACACACCAACAGACAAATCAGAACACACAACACCACAACCAATGACAGAAAGACATAAAAGCACAGACACGACCCCCGGTGGTCAGTATTAGCTGCAGAGGAGAACCAGGACACATCTATTGCCAAACACACTCAGCGAGACAGCACGTGCAGAGTATCCAGAACGAACTGTATTATAAGAGTTATAATAAAATAGAGTTGTACCACATACAACTGTGTTGGCTCATCTGTGCACCAGAGCACCCAACACCACAATGCCCACGTCACTCACGCCTGATAGGAGTGGAGCATCACGGAGCATTCGGTGTCCAACCCATTAATCATAGGCAAATCGCTGATTTGCATGGAGCCACCGGCACTGTGCACGCCGCCGCCAGCGGGGGACTGGTGCATCACAACAGATTTGGCGGCAGGCACCAATCCCGTTTTTTGCTCGACATAACATTCTCCACCCGATCACGAATCTCACTGCCGGCGCCAGGCAGCGGAGAATTCTCCACATTCACAACTTACTTTCCGGCATATCTTTGGGCCCGATATAAAGGCCACGCTGTGCCTGAAAAGCAGCGCGCTGTGGTGCAGCGTGGCCGATAAAAGACGGGATACCCTGCTCCCGGGATCTACCCTGGCTCGCAATGCTCGCGAGATCCAATGCGATTTTGTGAGACGTTGCGATGTAAAATCCCGCCCATTGTGGGCAGGATCACATATTGCCAACTCTCCATATTAGAGCGATACAGCTAGTCTCACTCTAATGTGCAGATTCCTGAAGCGGAGCTCCCCAATGTATAAAATGGGGTTATGTGTGGCCACGGCTGCACGTTCCTCATTGAGGTCCCTTATACAATGTGAGTCGCGTTGTATAGCTCTGTGTTTCTCGGCGCTGTGAGCACGAGAAACAGGCGACTAAAGGCGCTCGCTATGGGACTTTGTTCCCAATTAGTTCAATCGCGCTCTTTGTGGCAGCAGCAAACTTAGCAACCAAACATTTGATCCAGTCATCCAAGTCATTGATATAAGTTGTAAATAGTTAAGACCTCAATACTGATCGCTGTTGCACTCCATTCATTCCATCTTGCTATCCCAAAAATGACCCATTTATGCCTCCTCCGTTTCCTGTTAGCTAACCAATCCTTGATCCATGCTAATATCTTACCCCTTCAGCATGATCTCTTATTTTGTGTAGTTTTCTCTGGCACCTTGCCAAATGTCTTCTCCATGCAAAACTACAGCACGCTGGAGAATTGGTCAAATGGAATTCACTTTTTTGTTAAGTTATTGGAATGCTGTGGGTAAATTTGAAGTTAAAGATGTTGTGGGTAATTTTAATGTTACTCTTGGTGTACACATTTTCCATTTATTGTTCCCTCAAATCCTACAGACATGCAGCAGCTGTACATTGTATCATATTTCAAATAACTTGGTGACACACACTCTTGGTGGATCACCCACCAGGAAGATCTCAATTAATTAGACCTCACAGTGTTATAAAAACTTCAAGTGATGTCCCTTCTGGGTTCAATGGCTGTAAAGTGTTCATTGAGAATTTTGAAGTTAAATCAGATAGAATTAAAACCTTTAGTGTTTGGACTATTGAACAGGAGCACTTGGGGGGGGGGGGGGGGAAAGATCAAGCTGCAGGCAATAGTAGACCATGATTTCCCCATCAGTGCATGAGGACTGTCCCTTGCCTATTTATTCACGGAATTGAATCATCAAAATGTTATGGCATAGAAACAGGCTACTTGGACCATCGTGTCTGCATTGGCTGAAAAGCGAGTCACCAAGACAAAACATTCCCCTCATCTCCCCTCTCATCTTTCTATCAATCACTTTAAATCTATGCCCCTCGTCTTTGACCTCTGTGCTAAGATAAATAGGCCCTTCCCATCCACTCTATCCAGGCCCTCACAATTTTGTACATTTCAGTCAAATCTCCCTCAGCCTCCTCTGTTCCAAGGAGACCAACCTCAGCCTATCCAATCTTTCCTCATAGCTGCAATTTTGTAGTCCTGGCAACATTCCTGTAAATCATCTCTAGTCTCGCAAGCACAGTTACATCCTTTCTGTAATGGGAGGACCAGAACTGCACACAGTAGTCCAGTCAAGGTGATATTTTGTGCCACTTGTCACTGAAAGTGCAGCCTAGTAACTGAGCAGTGAGAGAAACTGGGCAGCTGGGACGTGAGTGAATAGAATAAGTAACTGGGCATCTTAAGCAGTCTGACCGAAGTATAATTAAATTAACATTGCAAAAACTGAGAAGGACGTGTAAATTAGAGTGGGTGAATTAAAAATGTGATACAGAGAAATAAGTAAAGAGAAAGAGAAAGAGAGAGAGATTGGATTAAGAGAGAAAATAGAGCATTCATGGAGAGGGTGGGGATGGGTGTGTATGCCATTTGGGAGGGATGCAGAATGTGAGATTCCTTTTTTTAAAGTACTTTTATTGAGATATTTGCAGTTTTTACAGAGTTTACAGAAAGAGATCACGGTGTATATACATATGGGGCAGCAAGGTGGCACAATGGTTAGCACTGCTGCCTCACGGCGCCGAGGCCCAGGTTCGATCTTGGCCCCGGGTCACTGTCCATGTGGAGTTTGCACATTCTCCCCGTGTCTGCATGGGTCTTACCCCCACAACCCAAAGATGTGCAGGGTAGGTGAATTGGCTTCGCTAAATTGCCCCTTAATTGGGAAAAAAAGAACCGGGTACTGTAAATTTTATAAAATGGTGTATTTATATCAGAACAGCCCCTTCCCCCCCTGTCGGGTAGCCTCGCCCTCCCTCCTCCCCCTCCCCTGTTTAGGTGTTTCTTTGGCATGTTAGTTTGTTTGAATTTTTACAGGGTTTTGCTCGTTTACTTATGCTGGTTTGGGAGAGTCCTAGGTCATGCAATTTGTTCTGTTTCTTTGCCGGCTAGAATGGGTTTTTCCATCCAGGGGTGGGGGGTGGTTTATTACCCCTCCCCATAATGGGTGGTTCAGCCGCAGCCAACCCGAATTCTGACCTGGGATCCTTTGTCCCTGTCGCAGTGCTGTTTTTGTGGCCTTGTTCTGACCCCCCCCCCCGTTGTCTATTCCGGCAGTTTCCCATCCCTTCCCCTGCCCTCTTCCCCTCCCCTACACTCCCTCCTATCCTCCCTATTCCTATACTTTCCTCCTCAGATAGGGAAACAGTTATAGAGGCCCAGCAGAGATCCAAGCAAATCTCTTCAGCTTTTCGAGTGGTTTGAGATTGTTTCTGTTGCACTTACTCCTTCCTGTTCAGCCATTTCATAAAAATCTGGGTGTGCCACAATGCTGCAAGTAAAATCAACAAGCTTTTAGATTTAGATTTTGAACTTTTAAACTCTCCAGCACTGGTTACAGCCTGAAGGAATGAGACTCTGTGCATATCATAATTAATTTTCAGTGGCAAAGAGGTCCTTTGGCACCAATTAACACTCATCACACTGTTGAAAGGGTCCTTAAACTGAACCAGACAGAACCTAACTTTCTGTTGCGAGGTTAGTTTGTATCCTGCTCACAGATATACAGCAGCTTCAGAGAGTTTAAGGCATTTCAACAGTGAGGCAGAGAGCAAGATGCAGTTTTCGCTAAGCAACACAGCTTAAGCATCAACATTTGGATTTCCTAAAGTCGACAATAAATTCATTCCCAATGTGGTTAAAAAAATATTTAAATTCATTTAAGAGAAAGGAGTTTTTCTCCAGGGGTTATGGTGTTTAGTTGTTGAGCATATTCATGATAGCAATCAATAGATTTTTGGATACTAAGAGTCGGACACTTTAGGAACTTTCAAGCTGTTATTGGATAGGCACATGAAGCACACCAGAATGACAGGGAGTGGGATAGCTTGATCTTGATTTCGGACAATGATCGGCACAACATCGAGGGCCGAAGGGCCTGTTCTGTGCTGTACTGTTCTATGTTCTATGTTAAGGAAATCAAAGGATTTCAGGATAGGGTGGGAAAGTGGAATTGAGCTAGAAGATTAGCCATGGTATTAATAAATGACAGAGCAGTTTTTAGAGGTCAAAATGTCTGTACCTGCTACTATTTGGATTGGATGGGATTGGATTTGTTTATTGTCACGGTGTACCGAGGTACAGTGAAAAGTATTTTTCTGCGTGCAGCTCAAACAGATCATTTAGTACATGAACAGAAAAAGAAAATAAGTAATAGGGCAACACAAGGTACACAATGTAAATATCTAGACTCCGGCATCGGGTGAAGCATACAGGAGTGTAGTATTAATCAGATCAGTCCATAAGAGGGCCATTTAGGAGTCTGGTAACAGCAGAGAGGAAGCTGTTTTTAAATCTGTTAGTACGTGTTCTCAGACTTCTGTATCTCCAGCCCGATGGAAGCAGTTGGAAGAGTGAGTAAGCCGGGTGGGAGGGGTCTTTGATTATGCTACCCACTTTCGCAAGGCAGCGGGAGGTGTATGTAGAGTCAACGGATGGGAGGCAGGTTTGTGTGATGGACAGGGTGGTGTTCACGACTCTCTGAAGTTTCTTGCGGTCTTGGGCCGAGCAGTTGCCATACGAGGCTGTGATTCAGCCAGATAGCATACTTTCTATGGTGCACCTGTAAAAGTTGGTAAGAGTCAGTGTGGACATGCCAAATTTCCTTAGTTTCCTGAGGAAATACAGGCGCTGCTGTGCTTTCTTGGTAGTAGCGTCAAAGTGGGTGGACCAGGACAGATTTTTGGTGATGTGCACACCTAGGAATTTGAAGCTGTCAACCATCTCCACATCGGCCCCATTGGTGCAGACAGGGGTGGGTTTTGCTTCTTGAAGTCAATGACCAGCTCGTTAGTTTTGCTGGCATTGGAGGGAGAGATTGTTGTCGTTACACCACTAGATAGCTGTACTGTAAGGCATTCTAAACTAAAGATAAATTACCATGAGGTGATGACATTATCTGAATAATAACTTTATTTTATTCAATCTAGTTTATATCATAGAAAGTCAAGACAGTTGTGTAAAATCTCATTTGGTATTTTCCTGCTCTCCTTTTGTGAATATCAAATATTATTATTAATAAATAGTTTTATTGTTTGAGATTAATATCTCATCTGCACAAATGTTTTGAGAGCAGCATCCTCAAAGCTTGCTTTCCTCTGACTGTATTACTTTGAAATTTTAAACAACATTTCTGAGATAGGACTGGACTAAGTAACATTTCCCTTTTTGAAGTAGATAAGGACCCAGTTTGCTAACAACTACAACCCTATTGACTGATACAACATTTCTAATAATGATACTACAAAGAATCAATTGGTGTTACAAAGAATCAAATTAAACAAAATTCATGTTCGAGTATTCATGCTGTATGACACAAATAAACAATACACCAATAAATATAGAGGGATTTCTAGCTCCTGTGTATAACAGACTGCTGGAGTTGTGATATTCAGTGTGGTTGCTTTTTAGACTGACTCATTTGTTCAGACCTCAGGAGATTTGTGTCTTATCACTGGCTTTCTGCATAGACAAATATAAATTCAGCTCCTTTACTCCACAGCAGCAACATAGACCGATGGAAACCTAGTTGATTTAGTAGTGCAATAACAGGGAGATTGCTTATAAATGCTAGTTTTCTGACACCTATACTTAATGAAAGCCATTCTGAAAGCAGCCCTTCAACAAACAGATATTTTTTTTCTATTCTCTGTAACACGTTCCTAGCCTTTGCAACACATCCCTAGCGTTTGCAAATCCACATCAGAATTTCTCTCTAACGTTATGTCAAGGACTTCAATCTACACAGTGTGTTCCTGAAGCATTAGTTTCCTGAATACTCCCAACATTCAATTTCACAGATCGTTATGTATCTTTTGACTTCCCACACAATGAACTTTGGCTTTCCAGTTTGTTGCTGTGGTGAATTGCCAAGTTGAGGCCAGGCATTTCCTCACAAAGTGAAACAATATTTGTCAAATGTAGCTGGTCATTGGATTGATTGGATTGGTGAATATGTGGCTGGTTGGGATTTTAAATTTTTTTTAGAGTACCCAATTCATTTTTTCCAATTAAGGGACAATTTAGTGTGGCCAATCACCAACCCGGCACATCTTTGGGTTGTGGGGGCGAAACCCACGCAAACACGGTGAGAATGTTCAATCTCCACACGGACAGTGACCCAGAGCCAGTATCGAATCTGGGACCCTCGTGCCATGAGGCAGCAGTGCTACCACTGCGCCACCGTGCTGCGCTAGCTGGTTGGGATTTTAAAAACATCTTCATTCTTAAGTTAGTGATCCTGTAATAAGGGCAGCACGGTAGCATTGTGGATAGCACAATTGCTTCACAGCTCCAGGGTCCCAGGTTCGATTCCGGCTTGGGTCACTGTGCGGAGTCTGCACATCCTCCCCGTGTGTGCGTGGGTTTTCTCCGGTGCTCCGGTTTCCTCCCACAGTCCAAAGATGTGCAGGTTAGGTGGTTTGGCCATGATAAATTGCCCTTAGTGTCCAAAATTGCCCTTAGAGTTGGGTGGGGTTACTGGGTTATGGGGATAGGGTGGAGGTGTGGACCTTGGGTAGGGTGCTCTTTCCAAGAACCGGTGCAGACTCGATGGGCCAAATGGCCTCCTTCTGCACTGTAAATTCTATGAACATGGGTAACACATGAACAGTCAACCATTTTCGGTTTGAATTCCTTTAATAAGGTGTCAGTCCATTTATTTTCACTAAGTTCTATGTTAATCATAAGTAAACAATTCATAAAATAAGGGACACAGATATTTCATTCGAATAAATTGATTGTTTGTGTACTTATATACTACCACCTAATTTCAAGGCCTAATCCTGGGTTTTGTCAATGTTGGCTGATTATTGTAGAAGCTTTAATTGGGCAACTGGAGATGTTAAAAACATCTGCCTTTCTGGTCACAACTACTGAGAGGACACTAAACATTTTTTCTGGTGTTGCAACACATGCATGGCAATTGCCATGAGTAACTATCTTCACAGACTCCCAAGTCAGCAGAGGGCCAGATACGGAACCTGACCATTTGCTCCGAGGGCCCCTGGAGCTATCATGCAACATTGTGTAGGCACATCAGTGACAGTGATGGTCAACTGCAGCCTGATACTTGACTCCATCTCCTTGAAGGTATACTGATGCAATGCTGGCCTATTAGGCTGGTGTATGGAGTGGCAGATTAGCGACACGGAAGACGGTGTCTTTATGACCATCTCATACTTCCATTACAGCTGCTATCACAAAGGAGCTGCTCCAGACTGTAGACTTGTTCTTGCACCATGGGTATTCTTCCCTTTCATACATGTGTGTTATTAATAATCCTCTGGAGGAGGTCTTGTGGCTCAATAGGTAGTGTCACTGCCTTTAAGACAGAGCTCTGTGTTCATGCCCACTCCAGGATTTGTTGGCCATCGAACGAGCATACATGTTGAAATTCAACAGGTTGATCAACCTGTTAATCCTTCCAACATTATGAAGATACAGAACAAACAAACTTAGTCCTCTGACCCTTTATTCTTACAAACAATTTAACATACAGTACGTGTAGCAGATATATGTCAAACAAATTGCCATTGCTGTGTTTGTACGCTTGCACATTCCTGCATGAGTGTACAGCTGACTCCATAAAAATCTGTCTCTGAACTAGCATATTTATATCATATATGTTGAAATGTTACAAGAGGTTTCTCTGTTTGCTCTTTACAGCAGGACAAACACCAGCAGGAGAATTTCTTTATGAAATTCATTATGAGACAGAGAAGGCCAGAACTCAAATGGAATCTACAATTGCACTAAACTTTGTGGAAAAGGTTTGGGACGTGCAAACTGGCATTGTCACACTAACTTTCAATATTGTTTTTGCACCATATAAACCGATCAGGTATGTGAATGCCACAGAATGCACCACATGGTCATATTTTTTAAAAAATGTATTAGAATTTTCCAAGATGGCACAGTGGCCTACGGCGCTGAGGACCCGGGTTCGAATCCCGGCCCTGGGCCACTGTCCATGTGGAGTTAGCACATTCTCCCTGTGTCTGCATGGGTTTCACCCCCACAATGCAAAGATGTGCAGGGTAGGTGGATTGGCCATGCTAAATTGCCCCTTAATTGGGGAAAAAAAATGATTGTGCACTCTAAATTTATTAAGAAAAGAATTTTCCAGTTATAACAATTTAAACAGTTAGACATATGAAACACATAATATTTACAGAATGAGATGGTTCTTATGTACAATTTACATGTACCCCTTTCATCGGCCCTCCCGTTCCCTGGCTCACCCCACCTATCCCCCCCCCCCCCCTCCTTCCCCTATTGTTAATCATGCTTCATATTGGCCCCTTCTTCTGCATGGGTGTTGTATATGATAATATAAGAATTGCGAAAATAAATAACTAGTTTTTAAAAAGATCTGCAAAGGCAAGTAGAGCTGTGCAGAGTTCTTTTATTTTTGATATTCAGTTGGATAGTATGCACATTGTTGTTAGCTGCAACCAGAATTTCCTGTCTGAAGTGCTGCCAGATTAGCCTCAAAGGCTGCATAATATGTTACCAAAATGCATCGAGATGTCAATGGCACACCAGAGTTGTAGATAATCATAACAGATAAATGGTATTAAAATTATGATGGGAATAATTTTATATTCATCTTACAGTAGCAGCCTCAAAATAGGGTCGGTCGCCTTACTACCACATTAATCTCAGTATTATATTTCTTTGTTGCCGCAAAGAGAAAAGGTATGGAGGTGCCCAAACTCTGGATTCCTGTAAAACGTGATGAGAGGTTTATTAAGAGTGTTGCTCGCACAATCAAGATGGTGATCTGCTCAAAGCCCGCTCAAATACTCTGCTGACATCACTACATATCACGTGACACAGAACTAGGAGGAATGTTTTCCACGCCCCTCCCTCTCTACTTCATTAGTGCAATGACAATGATTAACATTTATACAACAGAACCTCTGATATGCTATTTCTATACAAATATACAATTGAATAAGACTCTTTGGAGACGTCCATTCCCTTTTTGGTAGAATTCGGCAGTCTTGAACTTGGCTACTTCAGACCTCAGAACTATCCTCATTCATTTCTATAAATGGTACTTCTTGAGTAGTTATTTCAGTATCTGTCACTATAGACTATGAAAGGTCCTCAGAAACAGAATCTGAACTTGTCACTGTCTCTGGTCTCTGTTCCAAAGTATAGCTCTCTAGATCTTCTAAAGATAGAACTTCTTGAGAAGTTTCTGCAAACACTTTTTGTGCAGCAAGTAACTGATCAGCATTACATCGCCACACTCTTTCATTGTCCATGTGTACGGTGTATGATATTGGACCTGTCTTAGCTAGGATCATATCTTGTACCTATTTCTCGTTAATGGTGTAATTCCTAGCTACCACTCTCTCCCCCTGGTTAAACACTGTAATGGCTGTGTTGGCTGTGTTCCTCTGTCATGGCTGTGTTGGCCATTCCCATGGTTGTAATGGTTGTCATGGTGGAGATTAGCTTTGCCCAATTCTGTCTTCAATTTGAACGTTTAATCCTAGCCACCGAAAATAACTCCGATTCCTTCATCCTTGCCACACCAGGATGTGCCCCCTGCAGTTGGTCAAGGACTCTATTAAGTAAGCATGGAGGAATAATCACACGGATTCCTCTGAATAGAGCTCCATGCTGTACTGTCAACTAAATTCTTCATGTGATCTAGGGCTTGAGGTCTGGATTTTTCTTATGCGTTCCTTTTTGGACCAGGACCATTACCTTCCCCATCACTGGATCAGTTCTTCTACATCTTTGAACTTAAGATGAAGTCACAGGTTCTCTCTGGCGAGAAATACAAAATATTAACAAAATATTCTTCAGGGTCATACTTGACTTGTAACATCAACCGTGATAAAGCATCAGCATTTGCATGTTGCTCTGACTTGCGATACTGGATATCATAAGCGTTTGCTGACAATATCAATGATCATCTTTGCAATCTACTAGCTGCCAAAGAAGGTTTTCACGGACAATGTGAAGAGGCAACTCCTCCGTCTGCCCATTTGCTTCTACTTTCAGCATCATGCATTCTTTTAATGACACGGCCTCGTCATTGTATCTCCTTAGGATCACATTTGACAGTTTTAAAAGGTAAATGCCTCAGCTTTTGATGATAAGTCATCCCCAGTTTGTATGTGCCTGTATCCACTTCCATTTTAATTTCATGACCTTCAACTTTTGGATATGCCCAAAAATGTTGTTGATCTCCCTGCATTGACAAAACTCCTAGGCAGCAATTTAACGGAAAGAAAAACAGTCCTTTTTTGGGTGCAAATAGTGGGGTATTTCTCGGCACCTGCAGCATGGGGAATGACCCCGCTATCAAATGGGACCCTTGGTTTTTTGGGGACTCGCGAGGAATGCCCTGCCGAGGCCGCATTTAGGAAGAGATCAGTGCGCCATTTGTAAATGCTGCTCTGATCTCTCAACCCCCTCAGCCACCCCACCGTGATCTCCAGCCCTTTACAACTTACCTCGTAAGGGGTCCTCGAGCCCCTTATCACCCCACCTCTTAAGGACAGGGCACCCCTGGGCCCGATCCCTAGCATGGACAACCTGGCATCCAGGCACCTTGGCACTGCTTGACTGGCACCCTGGCAGAGCCTCTGCCATCCTGCCACTACTAGGGTGCCCAGGTGGCACTGCCAAGGTGCCCAGGTGGCAGCAGGAGTGCCAGGGTACCACCTTGCCAAGAGCCTGTCCACACGGGGACCTCTGATGGCCTGGGTGATCCCCCTGGGATGCTGTTACACCTCGTCCACGTTTTTGTGGACCAGTGTTAAACGGCGCCATGCAAAGTCTCCCAGGCGCAGGTGTTAGATCCTGGGTTTCGGGATAATTGGGCACTTAATGGCTCATTTAATTCCCGCCCAGCAAGGGTGAGATCCAGATTACAACGTCTCGCGAGATCGTGTTAGATCTTGCGAGGCACTCCAAGCATTGCAAGTCTTGCGAGAGGCCCCTCACGAGATTTAGTGGTGTTCGTTGCATCACCGTGTTGGGTGCGACAAGGCTGTTCGATCACGCCTCCAGCTTTAACCTTGCTGTAGCTTGGTTTTGCTGTTTTTTGAGTGATCTTGAGCTTCATCCACCAATTTGTAGAAATGACTAGAATATTTACTTATATTTTTCTTCTTGCACTTCTTTGGTGTAGAAGAAGTTCTCTGACCCCAACATGCTTTGGCAATGTGGCCCTTCTTACCACAGTTCTTGCATATATTTGATTTATTCTATCATTCCCCCGCTGAGTGTCCAGTCTGTGTACCATCGTGACATGGCTGCACCTTTGCAGCCTTGTTCTTTGAGGTATCCATTTTGCGAATCTTTACTCCATCCCCTATCTGTGAAGCTTCTCTTGTAGCAACTTCCACAGCAGCTTTCAGAGTTAAATCACTTACAGTAAGCAGCTTCCTCTAAATTGTTTCACTGCGCTGCCCAAAAACCAGCCTGTATCAAAGAGTATCACCAAGTGTTGTACCAAATTCACAATATCTAGCTAATCTTCTGAAAGATGCTATGAACTATCAAATGGTTTCACCTTCTTCCTGACTACAGTGGTGGAATTGTAACTTTTCTGCAGTCAGTAGCAGTTTAGGAGTGTTCATTAACTCACTGAAGGACTTGTTTCCTGTTTTTGATGGGCGAATAAGATTCTTCAGCAGCATAAATGTTTTACGCCAACTGAACTGAGAAACATTGCAAGGTGTATGATTAGCTGTTAAAAATAATTGGAATCTTACTTGATATGAATTTCATGTTTCATAATCCTCATAAAACCAGTGCATGGTACCCAGTTTTCCCACCATTTTGGGATTCCAGCTCCTAGAGTCTACACTTCCTTCCTTTCGACTGTGTAACAAAGAAACCTTTCCCCTTTTTGCCTGAGTATCTTAACTTTTCACCTGAGTCGTGGCCCATGCAGAGTTGGCAGATTTTGAAATCCCCATTCCTGCTGCCCTTGTAGCTTCGCCATGTGTGCAGTCCCTGCAGCTCAGACTCCAACACAAGCAAATCTTCTCCAATTCTTGGTCTTCTTACTCACAATTGCTATTGAAAACTTTTGCTAAACCTTCACATTGGCGACAGTGCTTCGCCTGACGTCTGTATGTGTGCAAGTCTGTTCCCGAAGATCTATCATTGCTTCCAATGCCATCCCACAATTCGCTGACAGAAATCTTCTTTCCAGCAATGTTTCTGCTTCACTCCTTATCGCCAGTTTTTCTCCTGTTGTATTACTTTGTTGCTGCAAAGAAAAAAGGTATGATGGTGCCCACACTCTGGATTCTTGTAGGACATGATGAGAGGTTTATTAAAGATGTTGCTCATACAATCAAGATGGTGATCTGCTCAAAGCCAGCGCAAACATTCTGCTGACATCACTACACATCACGGGATGCACAACCAGCAGGAATGTATTCCCAGGTACATAACACTGACCGATGTAGCTTGCTTCATTATGAAAAGGATATACTGCTCGGCTCTCCAAGTGCCTGCCTGTTTCAGAAAATAGACGTCTTTTTAATGTTAGGGCTTTATTGCCATTTACGTTGGACATGCTTGGTGCATGCTTCATGCACAGTCCAATCACTTTCACGAGCTGGAAAGCTACAGGCTCAGAAAAGACAATGTTGAAATTAAGTTTGTGGGGCCTGGAGGAACAAGTCGCACAAAATTAACCAGGGCTTGTTTTTCTCAGGTGGGCCTGATATTGGACAGCTACATCTGACATATCAAGTCGATATCCACCCAATCTCTTGTGAAAGTGAAATACATTTTAGTCAGTTTATTCTTGTATAATGCAGGTGGGGAAGTACTCCACAGATAAAAATTAACACTTGCTTTCACCATTAATCTCTGAAGTATTTTAAAAAAATCAAATACTCCAGAATAATTCTGGAGTAATTCAGGTATTCGTTCACATAAATTTCAAGGTATCTCCAAGAAACCTTGAAAATCAACTGTGGTATCTTAACTATCGGCATTTCAAGTGTCAAGAGTAGCCACTGGAGGGAGCTACAGTTACAACTATATAAGGCAGTGATGATAGACCAGTGGAGAGGGGTGTATGCAGGAGTTAGCTGGTGAAGGTCAGATAGTGTAAGTGAGTGCAGATAATAGTTTAAACCAGTAGTGAGATTAGCTGTAGATGAATGTAGTTTAGATGTTATTAATCAACTGTGCATTCTTAAGAAGTACGTGTTGAATCCAAGTTAATAGTGTTAATAAATTTATAGCTTTGTTTAAGTTAAAGTTATTTTGTGGTCTTTGTGAACACTACGCCAACCATCCTGAAATAAGCAACACAAAGAACACCACATCAAAGTCACTGTGCAAAGTTTATGTAGAGTTGTTAGCCCAATCACACAAAGCAATTCATGTTGCTCACGCTTTCTTACATTGCACACTGCGTTTCATCATTACCAGAATGTGGTAACTAAAGATGTTGCATCATCACAACAGCACTCTCCTGCAGCCCTGCACTGATTGAAACCATCTGTTTCCATGATTTTTTTTCAATTCTTTTATTTGTGCAAAGACCAGCCAAATGATAATGACTTTCGCTCACATCTACAAATGAAGAGCCTTTCTTGCTCTTCAAGGAACTAATCACTGCAAAACTTTATAATTGCTTACTCCTAGGAATTAATCAAATTAGCAGTCAGTTTCTGCCTTGTTTTGTGAATTCTTTGCAACCTCTCTTTGCATCATATCGTTATCTGAGATGAAATTGGACATGGTTTCAGAAAGCAATTCAAATCAGTGGAATGCAGCTGCAGGCAATCTCAACCCCTGTTTTGATTAACTGACCATTTTTGGTATTGTTTTTGGTGCGTCTGGAAACTTAATCAAAGCATTTGTCACAATAACGGGCCCCTTTGACAATGATGGCAGTGTTGGATTGAAGAAGCGGACCAGTGCCAAACCACCATTATACAAAGACATTGTTTGCTTTTGTTGCAGTCGAGTATTTTTCTTTTCTCAAGTATTTCTTTTCCATAATCAGAAACATTGAAAGTGCCAAAGCTTCATAATGTTCAAAATATGATTGCACTTCATGTAATTGAATGCTTAACATTTTGTTGTTTTATTTCAGCCAGTCAGCAATGCTAAGAGTCCAGGCTGCTACTGGTGGAATTTGGAGATTCCCATTATTGCTGATTGCCACTGAGCCACAGGTAGATGATGTCATCAATATTGAAGCATTTGGATTAAATAAGGAGTCTGTGGTTTGCTTTAGGCTTACAAGCCAGACAAGGTATTGTAATAATTTCCTGTTACTTTAAATGCACTAAAAGGTTTATGCCCTTAATGAAATGAAATGAAATGAAAATCACTTATTGTGACAAGTAGGCTTCAAATGAAGTTACTGTGAAAAGCCCCTAGTCGCCACATTCCGGCGCCTGTTCGGGGAGGCTGGTACGGGATTTGAACCGTGCTGCTGGCCTGCCTTGGTCTGCTTTAAAAGCCAGCTCTTTAGCCCTGTGCTAAAAGTATTTTTTGGTGAAATATATCTAAATCAAACACCTGCTTTTTGAATAAATTATGTTCCAGGTTTTGCGATTTGGCACAGCCTCCTCTGTAGGAGGTCTATTACCTGTGTAAACAGGACAAGCAATTGTGTATATCCTTAACTAATCAAGCTGAACAATTGTTAATGAGCAATGCAGAGTCTGGACAGGAAATGTCCGTTTACAATATTCAGTTCAATGTCAAATCAGGTCCAGGAGGTAAAATAAAGAAATGGAAGTAAAGTTGGGATTAAAAGAAAGAGATAAACAAGACAGAAACAAAATGGTCTTTAAAACAAAATTGCAGCTATCGTTAAAATCTGGAGGAATAAAGTTTCACATTTGTGAAAGATAATTTTCAATGTCCGATAAGTTGTTTGGCATTCATTAAAAATTACCGTGCTGTTAAACGTTTACTTACACTGAAATCGACAAGTGCTAACTTTCATCGGCATGTTTAGTGAGTATCTATCACGTAAGTACAGCAACCTCCTGCTGTTCCACACGTTTCAATACTCGGTCGCTCACTGAGATTTGAGTGTAGAGAAAATTCTGGAGGAATTGAGCATCTCCGATAGCAGCTTCCAGATTTCTAAGTTTAACCGTGCATGTGTGATGATTGGAAGCGGGTGTACAATTTATAGTTTAATAATGGTGACAATGACAGTTGCATGGAGGTACAGAACTGTTGAAATGAGAGACCGAGTTTTGTCTTGCATTTCTCAGGGCAAATGAAAGAATGTCAAATTTCAAACAATTGGAACAATTTATACTGCTGCTGTTTTCTTGGCAAATTGACTCTGGCTGAGGCATTGCCATGGTGAAAGCAACCATAAGCTCTGCAAATCTCTGGGTAATTCAAAAAATGCACTAGACTTGAACATATTCTTTTTGTTTGCAGGTCATTGCGTTTGAATGTATGATACATGTAGCGAGCATAAATTAACTCTTCAAATGTTTGACTGATTATCTTAAATTGGTTTGTTAGTGTAGCTGTTAGCAGACTAAGGATTGACCAGCAAATTCTACCCAGTTGCGGTATTACATCTAACACTAATGGTGGAATTTTGAGTCCAAGTAAGCCATCAGCATGAAGGACCACGAGGGCCCAAAATCTCGCGAGAGTCAGAAATTGAGATTCTCGCCGTCGGGATCTCGTTTTCAGATTTTCCATGTCCCTCGCCAGACGTAATGAGATTCCCACCCAGGAAGCTTCATTGAACTTCAGACCTCACTGGTGTGATGTCGCACCGGTGCAGTTTACAACAGCTCTATAAAAACATGAACTCGGTGACCTCACTTCTGAGGGGGCTATCGGAGGTAAGCGAGCAGGTCACCAGGAAGTCCAATAGAGAAGGGGCACCAGATGTTTTGTTTTGGATTTTGCAAGTGCCTGCTGCTTCAGTACATTTTGTACTGTGCCTATTGCGAACAGCTGAAAGAACATGTTATTTGATTTAATCAGCTAATCATTGGGACGTACAGCCAATGAGCCTGGAATTGCATCAGCACTGAAATTCATATAAGGCGTTGCTCAATTGTATGGTCAGCAGAACATCTTTTTGGATTGACGGCAACTCCTATTCATGGTAAATACCACTCATGTCACCTTCAGCATATTAGCTGCATGAAACAGCTTGTTTAACCAGTTGTTCAACATTTTGTAATATGGGGCGAAATTCTCCATTATCGGCGGAAAGTCCGCTGATCGGCGCAAAAAACGGCGCAAATCCCACTTGCGTCACGTCATAAAAATGGGCCGATAGTCTGCGGCCCGAAATGGGCTAGCAGCGACGTAACGGGATCCGCGCTTGCGCAGTGGTTCACGCCGTGCAGCGTCATACGCGCTGCACGGCGTGACGGCTCATAAGGCCGCGCAGCTCCCCCCCCACCCGACCGGAACAGCCGACCGCAACACCCGACTTGATGGCTGGCCGTCGCTCAGCCCCGAGGTTCGAGTCACGCGATGTGGAGGCGCTCCTGGACGCGGTGGAACAGAGGAGGGACGCCCTGTATCCCGGGCACGGCCGCAGAGTTGCCCCACGCCACAGCCGGCGTCTGTGGAGGGAGGTGGCAGAGGCCGTCACCGCTGTGGCCCTAACACCACGGACAGGCACCCAGTGCCACAAGAAAGTGAACGACCTCGTCAGAGCAGGCAGGGTGAGCCTCCCCCATATCCCCCATATCCCCCCTCCCCCAAATCCCCCCCTCCCCCATATCCCCCCCTCCCCCATATCCCCCCTCCCCCATAGCCCCCCTCCCCATATCCCCCATATCCCCCCTCCCCCATATCCCCCCTCCCCCATATCCCCCATATCCCCCCTCCCCCCCATATCCCCCCTCCCCCATATCCCCCCTCCCCCATATCCCCCCTCCCCCATATCTCCCATATCCCCCCTCCCCCATATCCCCCATATCCCCCCTCCCCCATATCCCCCATATTCCCCCCTCTCCCATATCCCCCTCCCCCATATCCCCCCCTCCCCCATATCCCCCATATCCCCCATATACCCCCCTCCCCCATATCCCCCTCCCCCATATCCCCCATATCCCCCATATCCCCCCTCCCCATATCCCCCCTCCCCCATATCCCCCCTCCCCCATATCCCCCCTCCCCCATATCCCCCTCCCCCATATCCCCCATATTCCCCCCTCCCCCATATCCCCCATATTCCCCCCTCCCCCATATCCCCCCCTCCCCCATATCCCCCCCTCCCCATATCCCCCATATCCCCCCTCCCCCATATCCCCATATCCCCCTCCCCCATATCCCCCCTCCCCATATCCCCCATATCCCCCCTCCCCCATATCCCCCATATCCCCCCTCCCCCATATCCCCCATATTCCCCCCTCCCCCATATCCCCCCTTCCCCATATCCCCCTCCCCCATATCCCCCCTCCCCCATATCCCCCCTCCCCCATATCCCCATATCCCCCATATACCCCCCTCCCCCATATCCCCCCTCCCCCATATCCCCCCTCCCCCATATCCCCCCTCCCCCATATCCCCCCTCCCCCATATCCCCCCTCCCCCATATCCCCCATATTCCCCCCTCCCCCATATCCCCCATATTCCCCCCTCCCCCATATCCCCCCTCCCCCATATCCCCCATATCCCCCCTCCCCCATATCCCCCATATCCCCCCTCCCCCATATCCCCCATATCCCCCCTCCCCCATATCCCCCCTCCCCATATCCCCCATATCCCCCTCCCCCATATCCCCCATATCCCCCCTCCCCCATATTCCCCCCTCCCCCATATCCCCCCCCTTCCCCATATCCCCCATATCCTCCCCTCCCCATATCCCCCCTCCCCCATATCCCCCCTCCCCCATATCCCCCCCTCCCCCATATCCCCCATATTCCCCCCTCCCCCATATCCCCCCTCCCCCGTATCACCAGATCACTGCCTGATGTCTAACCATGCATGCTTCATTGTGTATCGCAGGACCAAACGTCCAGGCACCCATCCCCGCAGATGCAGACCGCCCGCAGGATGCCCCTCGGAGACCACAGGAGACGGAGAGACCCGCACCCTCCAGCATGCGACGCCCGCAGGATGCCCCTCGGAGACCACGGGAGACGGAGAGACCCGAACCCTCCAGCATGCGACGCCCGCAGGATGCCCCTCGGAGACCACGGGAGACGGAGAGACCCGGACCCTCCAGCATGCGACGCCCGCAGGATGCCCCTCGCACACCACGGGAGACGGAGAGACCTGGAGCAACAGGGAGACGACACCCCCGTCACGTGCGGGAGCGACCACCCAGCGATGAGGGGGGCAGCCACAGGCCCCTATCACATCCGAGCCAGGACACCACTACCCAGGACACCACTATCCAGGACACCCCTACCTGGGACACCACTACCCAGGACACCCCTACCCGGGACACCACTACCCGGGACAGCACTACCCGGGACAGCACTACCCGGGACAGCACTACCCAGGACACCCCTACCCGGGAAGACGAAATACCGGACAGTGACTCAGAGTGGATGGGTGGAGACGAACCCCCACCCCAAAGTGCCATGGACTCAGAGTGGGACGAAGAGCACGACACAACGCCACTGCTGTCACCAACACCCTCCACCATCGCAGAAACACTCACCACGGTTGGGCACTTTAGTGATGAGGCGTCTGGTACACTCACTGGTGCGCACAACACAGCCGTCCCGGTACAGCAGGTGGAGGTAGGAGCAGCAGAGGGACCGGGCGGTCGGAGGGCAGCCCAGGCCAAGCGAACATCTGCCGCCCAGATGGATCCCGGGTTCCTGCAGTTACCACACCCACACATAGATCCGATGCAACCACCGACACGGAGACGAGCGAATAGGGTGACGGGTGGCTTGCGGCGGCTGCGGTCGCAGGTGGAGGAGTCCACCCGCGTCCAGGAGCTGGGAGTGGTCCCGGTCATGCGTGCCACCCAGGCTGACACCGCACGGGTGGCGTCCGCGGTGGAGGCAATGGGTGCGACGGTGTCAGACATGGGGAACGGTTTGCGAGGCCTGGGGCCTTCCGTGCAGGCGGCGTCTGTGGCCCAGGAAATGGCTGCCCTCTCACAGGAGGCCATGAGCCAGTGCCAGCGCCAGATGGCAGAGGCGCTCAACACCATAGCCCAGTCTCAGCAGGCCATGGCCCAGTCTCAGCAGGCCATGGCCCAGTCTCAGCAGGCCATAGCCCAGTCTCTGCAGGCCATGGCCCAGTCTCTGCAGGCCATGGCCCAGTCTCAGCAGGCCATCGCTGAGGGCATCGGCGCCAGTGGCCATGTGCGAGCTGGCGTCGCACTGTCGCAGACAGGGTTCGACAACCCCCTGGGCTCCATGGCTGCAAACCTGCAGACCCCTGTCGATACCAGCACGGGCCTCCAGGACTGGCAGCGCCAGATGTCGGGGGCGCGTCGGATGGCCAGTCCGTTCGCATCCCCCACCCATGTAGAGGCCTGGGGGCCATCGGGCACCCCGAGGGAGGAGGAGGTGGTGTGGTCCATCCCGGCTCCCTCTGTAGGGGAGGTCCCGGTACACCGCGACACCTCGGACTCCCCCCCTTCCGTCCCAGGTGCATCGGGTGGGCAACGGGCAGGACAGGCTGGCAGCTCGCCATCCCAGTCGCCCGGGCCGCAGCCTGGCCCATCTAGGCCAGGACGCCCCAGGAAACGGCCGCCAAAGGGATCCAGTGTCAGAGGGCAGGAATCACAGGAGTCCACCTCCAGTTCTGCTGTACCGTCTGGGGAACCACGTAGACGTAGTCAAAGGGCCCGTAAGGCCAAACAATTAGACACTGAGTAAGTTGGCACGGGTGCAGGGCACAGATGAGTTTTAGGGGCTAGGGCACGTGCATGAACTCCTTTGGTTATTAAAGTCAATGTTACACCTACCGAAGCTGCCTTTGTGCTCTGTCCAAAGTGTGCGGGGGTGTCATGTACGTTGAGCGCAAGTGTGTGTGTGAGGGGTGGTCTTACCTCAGCCCCAGGTGAGTCTGCCCCCTTCCCCCTGGGCCGCCATCAACATCCCCCGGGCAGAGGACGGGACCGTGCGCTGCAGTGTCACAGCCGCATGCAGGGATGGTCCGGGTGGATGGTGGTACTGTGGCCATGGGTCAGACATAGTCCAACGATGTAGAGCCAGGAGCTCATCGGAGGCGGGTTGTCATCATTCTCCATGGCCTGCGATAGACACGCGTCCACCCGCAACTGGGTGAGCCCGGCCCGTTGTGCCGCCGGTGGATCGGCAATTGGGGGTGGGGGGGTGGTGTGCATGCGGGTGGGGTGTGTGGGGTTGGGGAGGGGGGTGAGGGTGCTGGGTGGGTGGATGGGTGGGGGGTGTGGGTGGTCGGCTGTTGTCATGGTGTGCGGTCTGTGGCCATACTACCCGATTCCCACGCCCATCTAGTCAGTGAAGCGGGCGTCTATCAGTCTGTCCCGTGCCCGCTGGGCCAGCCGGTAACGGTGGATAGCCACCCGCCTGTGTCTACCCCGTCTGCCCTGACCATTGCCCCCATCCCCCTCATCTGGGGAGGACTGGGCCTCTTCCTGCTGCTCCTCCACTCCGCCCTCCTCTGCCTGCGGCACATCGCCCCTCTGCTGGGCTATGTTGTGCAGGACGCAGCACACCACAATGATGCGGCCGACCCTATCTGACCGATACTGGAGGGCGCCCCCAGAGAGGTCCAGGCACCTGAAACGCATCTTCAGCACGCCAAAGCACCTCTCGATCACTCCCCTTGTCGCTACATGGGCATCATTGTAGCGGTTCTCCGCCTCATTGCGTGGCCTCCGTATAGGCGTCATCAGCCACGATCGCAATGGGTAGCCCCTGTCGCCCAGCAACCAGCCCCTCAGCCGGGGATGGCGTCCCTCGTACATGCCGGGGATGGATGACCGCGACAACACGAATGAGTCGTGTACACTGCCTGGGTGACGGGCGCAGACGTGCAGGATCATCATGCGGTGGTCGCAGACCACCTGTACGTTCATTGAATAGGTCCCCTTCCTATTAGTGAACACGGCCCTGTTCTCTGCAGGTGGCCGCACGGCGACGTGCATCCCATCGATCGCGCCCTGGACCATGGGGAACCCGGCAACGGCAGAGAAGCCCACGGCAGGTGTGCCAGCAGGTGGCAGATGTGTGCCACGGTTTCCCGGCTCATCCGGAGTCTCCTCCTGCATCCCCGGTCCGTGAGGTCCTGGTATGACTGCCGGGGCCGGTACACACGGGGCGCCCTCGGGTGCCTCCGTTGCCGTGGGGCCGCGACGTCCTCCTCCCCCTCCTTGTCCTGTCGGTCAGTTGTCCCTCCAGCCTGGGCGGCTGCCGCCTGCCCCTCTGCGGCAGCCTGCGCCGCCTCTCTGGCACGCTCCTCCTCCTCCTCCTCCTCATCCAGGGCAACATAGACATGAGCGGCTGCCACCACGGCGGCCAACATCGCTGGATGGTCTGAAAACATGACGGCCTGGTGTGGGGGGAGGGGAACGACGACATGTCATCATTGCCCATATCCCCTCCTCCCCCCAGCCAGGTGGCATGGACCGCATGGGTCCAACTGTTGGAGGCTGGCACCTGGCCAGGTGGACCAACTCATTTGCCCTCCCATCACCCACCCCGGCACGGACCCCAACCCCCAACCTCCACCCCGGCACTGACCCCCTCCCCAACCTCCACCCCGGCACGGACCCCCTCCCCAACCTCCACCCCGGCACGGACCCCCTCCCCCATCCTCCACCCCAGCACGGACCCCCTCCCCAACCTCCACCCCGGCACGGACCCCCTCCCCCAACCTCCACCCCGGCACGGACCTCCCCCCCCAACCTCCACCCCGGCACGGACCCCCTCCCCAACCTCCACCCCGGCACGGACCCCCCCCCAACCTCCACCCCGGCACGGACCCCCCCCAACCCCGAACCTCCACCCAGGCACGGACCCCAACCCCCAACCTCCACCCAACCACGGACCCCCCCCCAACCCCCAACCTCCACCCCGGCACGGACCCCCCCCCCAACCTCCACCCCGGCACGGACCCCCCCCCCCAACCTCCACCCCGGCACGGACCCCCCCCCAACCCCCAACCTCCACCCCGGCACGGACCCCCTCCCCAACCTCCACCCCGGCACGGACCCCCTCCCCAACCTCCACCCCGGCACGGACCCCAACCCCCAACCTCCACCCCAGCACGGACCCCCCCCCAACCCCCAACCTCCACCCCGGCACGGCCCCCCCCCCCCAACCTCCACCCCGGCACGGACGCCCCCCCCAACCTCCACCCCGGCACGGACCCCCTCCCGGCACTCCCCCGGAGCCCAGCCTACTCTAACCACCCCCCACCCCCTCCCCCCCCTGCCGCACACACACACACACAAGCCGAGACACACCTCTCCTCACGCAATCAGTCTGCGGCCGCGCCATTTCCTGCCCAGAGCCAACCCCCCAGGCCGTCACTCACCTCCTCGCTGGTCGGCGTGAGCCTGGAGCACCGGGTCACGCCGATGAAAAGGAGGTTTGATTGACGTCGACGTGAACGGTCATCACGTCGACAGGACTTCGGCCCATCCGGAAGGGAGAATATCGGCAGGCCGAAAATCGGCTGCCTTGCGCAGACCCGTGACATTCTCCGCGGCAGCGGCGCCATTAACGCCCCGCCGACTTTTCTCCCTTCGGAGACTTCGGCGGGGGCGGGGGCGGGATTCACGGCGGCCAACGGCCATTCTCCGACCCGGCGGGGGGTCGGAGAATGACGCCCATGTTGTCTTTCCAGGGTATTTGAGGTACATTGGGCACTTTTAAGATCCAAACATGGCCTTTGGGCCATTTGTATCATACACAATGAACATTGACATGATTAGGATAGCCATTGTCCTTCAGAATAACCTTGATGTGCTCTATTTCTGCATCAAGCTTGCAAGATGTGCAAATTGCTCGGACCCTGTTTACAGAATTGTTGATAAGATTGATCACAGTAGCACAGTGGTTAGCATTGTTGCTTCACAGCACCAGGGTCCCAGGTTCGATTCCCGATTGGGTCACTGTCTGTGCATGTTCTCCCCGTGTTCTCCCAGTGGCTGCGTGGGTTTCCTCCGGTTTCCTCCCACAAGTCCTGAATGACGGCTGTTAGCTGAATTCTCCCTCTTGTACCCGAACAGGCGCCGGAATGTGGCGACTAGGGGCTTTTCACAGTAACTTCATTGCAGTGTTAATGTAAGCCTACTTGTGACAATAAAGATTATTATGATCTTATAGTGAATAGAGCTATATAAATCCCAACACATATAGACTGCGAAGGGGGAGACAGTGGAGTAGTGGTAATGTCATTAGGCTAGTAATCAGGAGACCCAGGTTAATGCTATAGATACATGGGTTCAAATCCCACATGGAAGCTGGTGAAATTTGTATTCAGTTAATAAAAATGGAATATAAAGCTAGTCTCAGTAATGGTGACCATGAAACTGTCATTGATTGTTACAAAATGGTTCATTAATGTCCTTTAGGGAAGGAAATTGCCATCCTTACCAAGCCTGGCCTACATGTGTTTCCAGACCCACAGCAATGTGGTTAACTGCCCTCTGGAATGGCCAAGCAAGTCACTCAATTTAAGGGCTATTAGGGATGGGCAATAAATGTTGACCTTTCAAGCGATGATCCCACAAAAAGAATCATGGAAAAGGTATGTTTGTGGTAGACAGTAATGGAGAATCCTATGACAGATTTCCCAATTGTCACATTGAGGAAAGGAGCGCATTTGACTGCTATATTTTAAAGGTGTATTTGAGCGTGGAAATGAATGCATCAAGGTGCACTAACAACTGGATGCATTAACATCCAATTTAAGATAATTAGTCAAGCTTGTAACATGGTTTATTTACACTTGCTAGAAGTAGTATACATTCATACATAACGACTCGTTTACTACAAACAAACAAACAAAAACCTTTTCAGAATGACCTGAATGCTTGGGGAACCTATAGTTACCCGCTTCTTCCTCCACATGGCAATGCTTCAGCCAATCAGAGTTGAGTAGCCAACAGTCAGTGCATACCTTTTGTCCTGTAGCATACATTGTAAATTTGGCATTTTTGTATTTGTCCTGATGACTACAAAATGGAAAACTTTGGCAACACTTTTCTGCAAAAACTGTGACACTGTTAGCCTGACTTACTTTTACAGTAAATCTGGCCCATTGGGTTTATCTTCTATTAGCACTTGTACTAGTCTCCATGAGGATATTATTTTCTGCTACTGATAATAGCCTTGTGGTGATTTCACACAGGAATACATATACATGTAAAGAAAGAAATGGTAAAAGTAAGTTAAAACAAAATGGGATGAAAACAAAGGGTGCGGTGGGGTAAAACTAATCACCTAAAGTTGTTGAATTCGATGTTGAGACCGGATGGCTGTAGTGTGCCTAACCGGAAGATGAGATTTTGTTCCTCCAGTTTGTGTTGAGCTTCACTGGAAGCATTAGGGACCTTCAAGTAGCTATTGGATAGGTACATGGATTACGGTAGAATGATATACAAAGTACAAAGAAAAGTACAGCACAGGAACAGGCCCTTCGGCCCTCCAAGCCCGTGCCGACCATGCTGCCCGACTAAACTACAATCTTCTACACTTCCTGGGTCCGTATCCCTCTATTCCCATCCTTTTCATGTATTTGTCAAGATGCCCCTTGAATGTCACTATCATCCCTGCTTCCACCACCTCCTCCGGTTGCGAGTTCCAGGCACCAACTACCCTCTGTGTAACAAACTTGCCTCGTACATCTACTCTAAACCTTGCCCCTCGCACCTTAAACCTATGCCCCCTAGTAATTGACCCCTCTACCCTGGGGAAAAGCCTCTGACTATCCACTCTGCTATGCCCCTCATAAGTGTAGATTAATTTGTTCTTAAGGGCAGCACGGTAGCATTGTGGATAGCACAATTGCTTCACAGCTCCAGGGTCCCAGGTTCGATTCCGGCTTGGGTCACTGTCTGTGTGGAGTCTGCACATCCTCCCCGTGTGTGCGTGGGTTTCCTCCGGGTGCTCCGGTTTCCTCCCACAGTCCAAAGATGTGCAGGTTAGGTGGATTGGCCATGATAAATTGCCCTTAGTGTCCAAAATTGCCTTTAGTGTTGGGTGGGGTTACTGGGTTATGGGGATAGGGTGGAGGTGTTGACCTTGGGTAGGGTGCTCTTTCCAAGAGCCGGTGCAGACTCAAAGGGCCGAATGGCCTCCTTCTGCACTGTAAATTCTATGATAATCTATGATTAATCTAGGACAAAGGTTCGGCACAACATCATGGGCCGAAGGGCCTGTTCTGTGCTGTATTTTTCAATGTTCTATGTTCTAATGCAGTAGGCCATGGACAGACATGTGGGCATGGGGCCAGGGTCTTGTGTTGAAATGGCAAACAACGGGAAGGTCAGGGTCTTGAATGCTCACAGACTGAAGGTGCTCAGCAAAGCGATCACCCAGTTTGTGTTTGATCTCTCCGATATGGAGGGTGTGCAGATGAGATTCACTAGGTTAATCCCAGAGCTGAAGGGGTTGGATTACGAGGAGAGGTTGAGTAGACTGGGACTGTAACTCATTGGAATTTGAAGGATGAGGGGGAATCTTATAGAAACATATAAAATTATGAAGGGAATAGATAGGATAGATGCGGGCAGGTTGTTTCCACTGGTGGGTGAAAGCAGAACTAGGGGGCATAGCCTCAAAATAAGGGGAAGTAGATTTAGGACTGAGTTTAGGAGGAACTTCTTCACCCAAAGGGTTGTGAATCTATGGAATTCCTTGCCCAGTGAAGCAGTAGAGGCTCCTTCATTAAATGTTTTTCAGATAAAGATAGATAGTTTATTGAAGAATAAAGGGATTAAGGGTAATGGTGTTCGGGCTGGAAAGTGGAGCTGAGTTCACAAAAGATCAGCCATGATCTCATTGAATGGCGGAGCAGGCTCGAGGGGCCAGATGGCCTACTCCCGCTCCTAGTTCTTATGTTCTTACAACTACCTAATCCAGATCACCTACCAGTGATAAAGAAGATGCAACAGCTTTGTGATGATCAGAAACATTACTACGACAGACATCACACTGCAGAAACATTACTACGACACACATCACACTGCAGTTAAGCTCTCAGCAAAGGCACATTGGCAAATGGACTGCATTTGCAAAATGCTACAACTTTAAGCACATCACCTCTAGTCCGCATTACCCGCAGTCCAACGGCAAAGTTGAACAGCGAGTGCAAATAGTCAAACAGTGAATTAACGAAGCCTTGGATTCAGCATCCACCATTCACTTAGCACTACTCTCATATCGTGCTTCTCCGTCATCGATTGGCATGTCACCAGATCAACTTCTGATGAACAGGTAGCTAAGAATTACGCTTCCGGCTCTACAAATTTGTCTTAGTGAGGCCACACCTGGAGTATTGTGTTCAGTTTTGGTCTCCTTACTTGAGAAAGGACGTACTGGCACTGGAGGGTGTGCAGAGGAGATTCACTAGGTTAATCCCAGAGCTAAAGGGGTTGGATTACGAGGAGAGGTTGAGTAGACTGGGACTGTACTCGTTGGAATTTAGAAGGATGAGGGGGGATCTTATGGAAACGTATAAAATTATGAAGGGAATAGATAGGATAGATGCGGGCAGGTTGTTTTCACTGGCGGGTGAAAGCAGAACTAGGGGGCACAGCCTCAAAATAAGGGGAAGTAGATTTAGGACTGAGTTTAGGAGGGACTTCTTCACCCGAAGGGTTGTGAATCTATGGAATTCCTTGCCCAGTGAAGCAGTCGAGGCTCCTTCATTAAATGCTTTTAAGATAAAGATAGATAGTTTTTTGAAGAATAAAGGGATTAAGGGTTATGGTGTTCGGGCCGGAAAGTGGAGCTGAGTCCACAAAAGTTCAGCCATGATCTCATTGAATAGTGGAGCAGGCTCGAGGGGCCAGATGGCCTACTCCTGCTTCTAGTTCTTATGTTCTTATATAGAGGAGACCACATTGGGAGCAGCGAATGCAATCGACCAAATTGAAAGAGGTGCAAGTGAAACGCTGCTTAACCTGGAATGAGTCTCTAATTCCATGTACAGGTTTGCTGATGACATGACCGTAGTGGGTCGGATGTCGAACAACCATGAGTCAGAGTACAGGAGGGAGATGGAGGACCTCCTAGTGATGTGGTGTAATGACAAAAATCTCTCCCTCAACATCAGCAAATTGAAAAGCTGATCATTGACTTCAGGGAGCAAAGTATCATACATACCCCTGTCTTCATCAACGGGGCTGAGGTGGAGATGGTTGACAGCTTCAAATTCCTAAGTGTGCACATCACCAACAATCTGTCCTGGTCCACCCACGTCGACGCTACGACCAAGAAAGCACAACACCACCTATCCTTCCTCAGGAAACTAAGGAAATCCGGCCTGTCCACATTAACTCTTACCAATTTTTACAGGTGCACCATAGAAAGCATCCTATCTGGCTGCATCACAGCCTGATATGGCAATTGCTCGGTCTAAGATCATAAGAAACTACAGAAAGTCGTGAACACAGCGCAGTCCATCACATGAACCCGTCTCCCATCTATTGACTCTGTCTACACCTCCCTGTGCCTTGGGAAAGCGAGCAGATTAATCATAGACCCCTCCCACTCAGGTTATTCTCTCTTTCAACTTCTTCCATCGGGCAAGAGATGCAAAAGTCTGAGAACACGCACTAGCAGGTTCAAAAACAGCTTCTTTCCCGCTGTTAGAAGACTCCTGAACAACCCTGTTATGGACTGAACTGATCTTTTCACGCATCTTCTCCACTGAGTAGTACTATACTCTGTATGCTCACTCGATGCCTGTGCCTATGTATTTGCATTGTGTATATGTCGTATGTCCTATGTTTTTTTATGTATGGAACAGCCTGTCTGGACTGCACGCAGAACAATACTTTTCCCTGTACCTTGGTAAACGTGACAATAAATCAAATTCAATTCAATTCAATAACCTTTCAATTTCCTCCATCCTAAAGAAAATAAGGCTGAGTTTTCCAGTCTTTTAAAAATTTCTTTTGACCATTACAAATCTGTACTCGCCCTATTGTCTCAACATCCTTCTTACAATGTGAAGACCAATATTCACTGTGACCGTACTAACTTTTATATAAATATCACCATTAATTTACCGCTTATACATTTTTTCTTTCTTTCTATAAAACACTGTATTCCATTTGATTTTTTTTTAAGACCAATTGAGGTACTTTGCAATTTTTTAATATAAATTCTGAGACTGGATGGCTTGAATCATCAGCTCTTGATTTTCTGTCTTGCAAGCATGTTCAGCCCAAATTTAATAAGGTTTAAAATCTCTCCGAGCCCATAAAGGGAAGTAAGCCTATAAATTGTAAGACTACAAGGTCTCAACTCTTATTTGCTGGTCTCAAAGTCCAGAGCAAGGTTTTTTGTACTTTCTGATCTGGTACAGAATTTTCACTATAGGAAGTCATGGGCGGGATTCTCCGACCCCCCGCCGGGTCGGAGAATCGCCGGGGGGCAGCGTGAATCCCGCCCCCGCCGGCTGCCGAATTCTCCGGCACCGGGGATTTGGCGGTGGCAGGAATCGTGCCGCGCCGGTCGGCGGCTGCCAGCAGCTGGTCTGGATGAATAGAGACCCCCCCGGCGATTCTCCGGCCCGCGATGGGCCGAGTGGCCGCCTGTTTTTTTTTTGCCGGTCCCACCGGCATAAATTAGAGTAGGTCCTTACCGGCGGGACCTAGTGGCGCGGGTGGCATCTGGGGTTGTCGGGGGGGGCGCGGGGGGATCTGGCCCCAGGAGGTGCCCCCACGGTGGCCTGGCCCGCGATCGGGGCCCACCAATCCGCAGATGGGCCTGTGCCGTGGGGGCACTCTATTCATCCAGACCAGCGGCTGTAGCAGTCCGCCATGACCGGTGCGGAGACGAAGCCCTCTGCGCATGCGCTGGGATGACGCCAGCACATGCTGGCGCTGCCGCGCATGCGCCAACTCGCGCCAGCCGGCGGAGGCCCTTCGGCGCCGGTTGGTGTGGTGCCATGTCCCTTCCCCGCCGGCCGGCGTGGCGCAAACCACTCTGGGGCCGGCCTAGCCTCTGAAGGTGTGGAGGATTCCGCACCTTTGGGGCGGCCCAACGCCGGAGTGGTTCACGCCACTCCTTCACGCCGGAGTTGCCCGCCCTGCCGATTACGGAAGAATCCCCCCCCCATGTGCCTCCCAGTTGGAATACAATGGGCGGGATTCTGTGGGATTCTCCCGCCCATGCCGCCAGGTCCCGCCGGTAAGGACCTACTCTAATTTACGCCCGTGGGATCGGCAAAAAAAAACGGGCGGCCACTCGGCCCGTTGCGGGTCGGAGAATCGCGGGGGGGGGGGGGGGGGGGGGGGGGGGGGGTGGGCGCTGTCAGCGGCTGCTGACCGGCGCGGCGCGATTCCCGCCCCTGCCAAATTTCCGCTGCCGGAGAATTCGGCAGCCGGCGGGGGTGGGATTCACGCTGCCCCCCGGCGATTCTCCGAGGGGGGGGGGGGGGGGGGGGGGTGGGGGTCGGAGAATCCTGCCCAATACTTGGTTTGGTAAAAGGGTTTTTTCAGGAAATAATTTCAACTTCTTCCCTCCATTTACATTTGTGCTACACCCGTAGCCTGTTTGAAAGAGTGAGAAGGTAATTTTCTCACTGCCGCTGTTCTTTTCGAAGGTGAATGAAACTGGCACAGGTTGATCAATATATAAAAGCAAATTACTGCGGATGCTGGAATCTGCTTTGTCTTTTTAACAGCTTTGGTTAAAAAATGGTCTTCCCACTCACCTCCCTTCCATGGCTCAGTGTATTATTACACTGGAGTAGATTTAAAGCCTTAAGTGACCATTAATTGGCCACTTAAGGGCTTCAATAGGCCTATGATGGGTGGGCTAGTGGGCACCTTATGGAGAATAGGTTGAGATGGGGTGAAAGGCTTTGGGCTACCCACCCATTACATTTTACATACTCCTTTCTCCACTGAACCTGCCCAGCAATGGCTGGGGAGGGGTGGGGGTGGGGGCTCTCCAGACTACAGTATTATACTTCTTCATTTTATGTCAACACATTGCTCACTTATATCTAGTTTCGAAATAACTTTCCTCATGAAAAATACTCAACACCACGTCAAAATGTCACAACTTGTTTTCCAAAATGTTGACCGATGAAGCATAATGGAAAATTAAAAACTAAATACTTACAGAGAAATGTACTGTAATTATTCTCTACAATATAATTAGTTGTGTCTCAAATTGTAAGCCATGTGTTATTGAATATGTTACATTGAAATGCTCAGTAGATGCGAATTAATTTGTATGGTGAACTCGACTCAATAAAAGAGATAAATTCTGTCCTAAATAATATCGGCCCAAAATCCCCTTCATGCTATGCAGGCACTTCTACTGTTGATGTTTGGTGAAGTGGCATTCTTCACCATGCTCACCATACTAAGGTACTCCTAGAATGCCTGTTCATTGGATATTCTTTTGAGGATAGTGATAATTTCTTCTCAACTACAGCCTCCATAAATGTGCCTAACTCTTTTCTTCATCCATTTCTAGTTAGCCACCCCCTCCATAATAATGACTTCAAATATATTTGCAGAGGAAGCAACATTTCTCACCACAGAAGGTGGTGGTCATAATCTTCCAGTGATCTTACGTTGCCCACATAATTTGAAGCACCTCTAAAGCTGGCTTTGCTCATTGCAGAAACATTATCGTTCCAAAAAGTAATGGCTACTTGAACTTCTGTATTCTTCAGTTCTAAACCTCCTCACTTCATAAAATCATAAATTATTGCTTTACAGAAAGAGGCTTTTTGGACCATTGTGTCGTTGAAAGAGCTATCCAATTAGTCCCGTTCCCCAGTCGTTTCCTATAGCCCAAGAAATACTTTCTTTTCAAGCATTTATTCAATTTCTTTTCGAAATTTATTATTGAGTCTGTTTCCCATACTTGCCATACACAATGCTATGCAGGTTAGGTGGATTGGCCACGATCAATGCGTGGGGTTAAAGGGATAGGGCACGGGAGTGGGCCTATTAGGGTGCTCTTTCGGAGAGTCAGTGCAGACTCAATGGGTCGAATGGCCTCCTTTTGCATTGTAGGGATGTTTTGGATTCTGTGGACTTTCAGGCAGTGCATTCCAGAAGATAATAGCTCTCTGTGTAAAGAATAAATCTTCAGTGTCACACCCAAGCATTTAGATCCATGGATTTATGAACAATGGACATTTTACTTTCAAAAATAAAAATGAGTATGGACAATCTGCTTTGAAACAAAATGGAGTTGAGAGGTTCCCCCCGCCGCCCCGTATCGGTTCCAATACTCCCCACCTAGAATGCAACCCGCTTATTAACCAACACCGCTAACCCCCTCTTCATATCCAGCCCCAAATGAAACATTTGCCCCACCCATCCCTTTCGCAGTCTCGTCTGATAGAATCATAGAATCTCTACAGTTCAGAAGGATTGGGTTTGCACCGGCCCTTGGAAACTTAACCCAACTGAAGCCCACATCTCCACCCTATCCCCCATAACCCAGTAACCCCATCTAACCTTTTGGATACTAAAGGGCAAGTTAGCATGGCCAATCCACCTAACCTGCATATCTTTGGACTGTGGGAGGAATCCGAAGCACCCGGAAGAAACCAACGCAGACACGGGGAGAAGCTGCAAACTCCACACAGACAGTCACCTGAGACTGGAATTGAATCTGGGACCCTGGAGCTGTGAGGCGGTAATGCAAATAAGCCACATCGCCTTCAAACTCCTCAGATGCGTAAATACACGCGACCTTTTAACCGGCCCATTCAACCCCCTCACGTCCGCGTGACCAGCCTGCGGCCTCCTCCGCACTGCCCTGTGCACTCGGTTACCTCCAGAGGCTAATTGAATGTCCCCTCCCCCATCAATTTATCAGCATTTTCCCCACATACACAGTGGCCTCTGCACGTCCAATGCCTTCAGGTATCCGGACAATCCTTAAATTTGACCTCCTGGAGCAATTCTCCAGATCCTCCACCTTCTCTTTCAGCCTCTTCTGGCTCTCCTGCATCACTCCAACGGCTGCCACCAATGAGGCCAACTGCTCCTTGTGCTCCCCCATCACTTCCTCCACTTTCTGGATTGCCTGACCCTGGCACTCCATCCTGTGCTCAACTCGCTCGATCCCAGATCTCAGCAGTTCCACCACCTTGGCTAGGCCCTCCAGGGCCTCTTTACTCTGTTGCCAAAACTTGTTATTCAGGAGGTCTACCAACTGCTTTGTCGACCATTGGGCAGGCAGTGCTTGTCCTCAGCCATCTTTTCCTGGGGTGCACTCTCCTGCTCGGGGACGGGTGTGGGGTGCGTGGGTGGGTGGTGAGAATACAAATTGTGATCAGCATGTTTCCCAAATGCTCTCCCATTGAAAGTGGTTGCATTTGTCCCAATCCATTCCCTAGAACTAGACCAAGCACTGTTTCCTTCATCCATCGGCCAAAATCTATCAAGATATCCAAAACGTTCTCTCGTGCACTTTTCAGATACTCCTCACCTTCTTTGCCTTTGCCATTATTACTTTCCCAGTCTATAGTAGGATGATTGATGTACCCCATTATCACAACTCTAAAGTTCTTGCATCTTTCTGAAATTACCTGAGAATTTGTCCCTCTATATTGTCATGATTTGATACTCTGTAGTTTTTAACTAGCCTCATAACAGCTCCTTTATTTTTATTTAATTCGAGCAAAGACATTCTACATTTGAGCCCAGAAGTCCACCATCCTTTTCTAGTGCTGTAACAGAATATTTGATCGATGCTACCACCTCCCCTCCTTTTTTTCCTCCCTCTCTTTCCGCAATATATTGTCACTGGGAATATATATTGCCCATTCCTTCCCTTATTTGAGTCAAGTATCTGACTTCTGCCAATGTCAGTTCTCCTGGCTGTAGGTGTGCCTTAAATTTCTCATTTGAATCTACCCCTTTGCATTGCAAGTGTAAAACCTGGTCCAGAAACTCGGAATGTAGTGCCATTGGTCTTCATTATAATATATTCAGATTCAGTGCATGGATATTTGGCAGGTACATCGCGGAAAGAGCTCATAAATTGAACTTGGAAATGTGAGTGCTTCATTATTGGAGCAGAGAACCAGCAGACATCTGCCCGATTTGAATTTCAGAACTTTGCAGACTAAGATCACTTGTGTATAATTAGCATAATTTTTTAATTTATTTTTTCTTCAATTTAGAGTACCCAATTATTTTTTTTCCCGAATTAACGGGCAATTTAGCATGGCCAATCCATCTAACCTGCACATATTTGGGTTGTGGGGATGAAACCCACGCAGACACAGGGAGAATGTGCAAACTCCACCCGGACAGTGACCCAGGGCCGGGATTTGAAATCGGGTCCCCAGGGCCATAGTCCCAGTGCTAACCACTGTGCCACGTGCCACCCACATAATAAAGCTAAATAACAGAAAGGTTCTGACTCGAATGTTAATGCAGTCATTACTAATATTAATTAGTGAACAATTTTAATAGTTCAGTATAGATTTCCAATGTTTTGTATCTGGGGGTTCATAGGATAAAGCTCACTTATATAATGAGCACAAAGTAAGATTCTTTGAGGCTAAATTAACAATGAATCTGGCTCCATATGGAGATGGAATTCTCACCCTGAGCTAATTAAATCCCCATTGAGCGCAAAATGGCTGTGGGGTATCTACCTTTTTGGGGCGGTCTCCAGACCAATTGTTTTAGTCCAGTGGGGATGGCGGGGGTAGGGGTGGTGGGAGGTGCGGGCGGTGAGTTGGGGGTGGTGGTGGGTGTGGAACATGGTGTCTTGTAAAATCCAGCCTACTACCTCGAGGAACCCTCTTGCCAAAACTGTTACATTTATTTCCTTTCATTCATTGTAACTAGGTTATTGGGGCACCATATCCTCAAGCATTTCAGTGGTTCAAGAAGAAGGTCCATTACCACCTTCTCAGGGCAACTAACGATGGGCAATCAGCATGCTTTTACTAACGATGGGCAATCAGCATGCTTTTTTGCATGTTAAGCTAATATCTGGAGTTCAAAGTTTTAAACATTATTATCAAATCATTCAGATTTTCCTGTAGGTGAAATAAAATGAAACATTCAGTTTCAAAGATAAAAACTGATTGTTTTTGTGAAATGTGACGATCCAAAATACAGGATATTGTTTCTCTCTAAGTATTTTTCTATTTCTCTTCCTGTCACTAGGCATCCCATGCCATTCACAGCGCACTTCCTACCTTGTAGTGATCAGGAATTTGTGGTGTCACCTCAAACTGGAGAATTGCTTCCCCTTGGCTCTACTGGGACTCTATTTACTGTTGGATTCACCCCACAGATGTACAGCAAAAAGTACAAGGCAAAACTGCTGATTCAGGTAAGTCGAATAGACAGGAAAAACACAACATTCAATTTTAATCTTGATAAAGCCTTCAAAACTCTCATATCAGCGTGACTATTTATACAAATGGAAAATATTGGAAGTACTGAGCAGATCTAGCAGCATCTGTGCCTAGAGAAACAGAGTTGACATTTTGAGTCGCTGACCTTTGTCTGATGAAATATTAGCCCTTACCTTCCATTCCCCGGGGGTCATTCCAAAGATGTGCTGGGGAATCACCACCTCCCACCCTTGCAATCTTCATATAAGGATTGCATGGCAATCACCCAGAAGTTCAAACTTCTGTTGGACAATTGTCCAAATCATCCTTTACTGTGACTTAAATTGCAAACTTCAGATGATTCCATAGTAATCACAGTAGTTCATATCAAAATGCAACAAGACCTGGACAGCATTCAGGATTGGGCTGACAAGTGCCAAGTAACATTTGTGCCACACAAATGCCAGGCAATGACCATCAAGAAATAATCTAACCATCGCACCCCCTTCACATTAAATGGCATTACCATCACTGAATCCCCACTGTTAACATCCTGGGGCATACCATTGACCAGAAACTGAACTGGACTAGCCATATAAATACTGTGGCTATCAGAGCAGGACAGAGGTTAGGAATCCTGCGGCAAGTAGCTCATGTCCTGACTCCCAAAAGCCTGTCCACATTCTACAAGGCACAAGTCAGGAATGTGATGGAATACTTTTCACTTGCTGGCTGAGTGCAGCTCCAACAATACTCAAGAAACTCAACACCATCTGGGACAAACCAGCCCGTCTGATTGGCACGCCTTCCATAAATATTCACTCCCTCTACCACTCAGGAACAGTGACAGCACTATGTACCATCTTCAAGATGCACTGCAGGACTCATCAAGGCTCCTTTGACGGCACCTATCAAACCAGACCGCTACCATTTAGGAGGACAAGGACAACAGGCACATCTGGATCACCACCACCTGGAAATTCCCCTCAAATCACTCACCATCCTGTCTTGGAAATATCACCATTATCGTTCCTTCACTGTCATTGGGTCAATATCCTGGAACTCCCTCCCTAAAAGCACTATGTGTGTACCCACACCACAGGGGCAGTAGTGGTTCAAGAAGGCTGCTCACCACCACCTTCTCAAGGGCAATTAGGGTGGGCAATAAATACTGCCCCCGCCCAGCTGTAACAGCAAAACTGTTTATTTGGTTAAAAAGAAGCACATTTTTGATGCAACTGTCTTGTTTTTTTATAAATAATTCTATACCTATTGGATAATGAATATCAGTGTTAAATACTGGAACAACTTGCATGGATTACATGACAAGTAAAGGTTCCCTTTAGCCTGATCCAGAAAAAAACCTTTAATTTCACTCTCAGAAGAGTACCAAGTAATATTTCTTAAAGACTGAATAAAGCTCTTTGCAATTTCACCAAGTGAAATTACGAATATAATGCTGCAAATGTGGAAAAGAGGTGAATTTTGTACTGCACACTTTCATCTGCCAGGAAGCGATTTGCGTCCAAATGGACTCATTTAATTTAGGACTTTTACAATCATCAAACAAAAAAACCTACTTCATCCAGCATTCTAAACTGAAGCCAAGTCCAAGATCCAATGGCTGAAATTGAATGTCATTGCTTCTCAAAATACCTAGCCCCATTTTTATGAAGAAAATATAATTTGACTCATACATACACATAATAAAATTGTGCTGTGTCTGTAAGGCTGTCTTTGAGACATAACAGTGAAGAGAATCTTAACAAAAATGTGTTTTATGGGATTTATGTTTTGATAATAGGATGCCCTGAGCAATGCACTTTATAGCAGTATGTCAGAAAGTGTTAAAGCATTACTTTATCCATTCCTTAGGTGATAGAAACACAAATACAGAGAATCAAATTACAGGAGAATGGTAACAAACAGTGACAGACACCTGCAGTCCTAGAGATCCAGAATAGTTGGCCTGGCGAATATATTTTGGTTGTCGTCTAGCATTAATGCCTTTGTTCTTCTTTGACCAAAGTGATATTTGTGTTGTTCTCTGTTTTACTTTATCCTCATGATTTGATTTGTAGTGTTGATCCAAAGAACAACGAATCTTGTTGACAAACAAACCTAACTTTATTCTTAACTTCAGTTAAGTATTAACACTACTTAACTGAACTAGGTTCTACACTTATCCCTAAGAAACAAACAGTTGGTTAATAACACATAAACTAGTCTTCTCTACATCTAACTCATTACCAGATTAAACTATTCTCTATCTCATAGAGTCATAGAATTTACAGTGCAGAAGGAGGCCATTCGACCCATCGAGTCTGCACCAGCTCTTGGAAAGAGCACCCTACCCAAGGTCAACACCTCCACCCTATCCCCATAACCCAGTAACCCCACCCAACACTAAGGGCAATTTTCGACACTAAGGGCAATTTTTCATGGCCAATCCACCTAACCTGCACATCTTTGGACTGTGGGAGGAAACCGGAGCACCCGGAGGAAACCCACGCACACACGGGGAGGATGTGCAGACTCCGCACAGACAGTGACCCAAGCCGGAATCGAACCTGGGACCCTGGAGCTGTGAAGCAATTGTGCTATCCACAAGGCTACCGTGCTGCCCACCCACCCTCTCTACCTTCAGACTCTCCAGCTAATTCCTCACTCTTGCTGCTACCACCTTCTCCAACCTTCTGTCCCACACGGCTCAGCGTCATCCCTTATATACTTATGGGACTACCTCCCTCTAGAGGCTGTCTGTATACATTTCAGTTACCCTTGCATTATCTATATGTATGATAATACTACATCCCCCTTTTTTTCGGAAGAAAAATGATTACAATTTAATTTGTTTTTCCTTCACTCTGATACAATGCAGTATTAATCACAAACGCCGTGTCCTGTAACATTGCTAATGACTATATATCCTACTATCTTTCTGATTCCTGTCTTTAAGATAAATAGACATTGTGAAGAACAAATACAACAAAATCATAGTCTTGTCATTACAAGTGTTTGAGTAGTAGCTAACAATTTTTTAAACTGTTCAAAATTTTACAGTCCATAACCTTGAGTATGCACTCAGTCTTCACTGTGGCAGTGTTACATCACTAAAAAATCAGTCCAATCAGTCAAATGTTCAAATGGTTGAACCATGTTCGCCGTCTGATTCGGCCTCTTTCTGTGCATGTGATGTTTTTGTGTTTCCATTGCCTTCAAAACCTGTGTGTTATCTGGTTTGACAGCAAGAATCACCACTTCTCGACCATTGGAATGTTGTTGTTTCCCAATTAATGTCCTGTCCTTCCTGACATTAGTGCCATCCTGTGTGAAGTTGGTATGGTCAACACACACATGTGTATGTTCTACCTTGAATGGTAGTTGTGTTGCACACACTGTGCTGCAGCCACTTGTCTGGTTGTCAAGCATAACTGCATGTTCCAACACTTTCCCACCATACAAGTGCCAAGTGTCGTTGAATTGTCCATTGGTGTCACAGTCGTACATCTGAGTTTATTCTGTGATATCTGAACTATTCTTGGTGTGCTCAATTTCAGTTCCGTGATACGTTATCGATTCAAATTTAAGTTATCTACCATCTGTGTCCTCAGGATACTCTGATGTACCATCAAGCTGTGTAATATTAGTTCCTGTTGGATGTTCAAATGTATGCTCGAACTCTTGGTGCTCAACGTCTGGAACCAACTTGTCCAAGAAGTCTTCATCTCCTTGTTGGCTGTGCATTATTGTTGTGCTCTCTAGTGATCTGTTCACTGTTGCACCACTATCATCAGCCTTTGTACAGTCCAGCTGAGATTTGTCAGTCTCACTTTTATCCTGTATAACTTGAATGCTGCTAGTGGTCCATACTTCATTAGTCGCAAATAACGTGTAAAGACCTTCATAGTCTTTTCTCGTTGCTTGTTATCCATTTCTGCACTGTCGTCTTTGCTGTGACTTACAGTGGTTGGACTTTCATAGTCTTCTTCAGCCGGCTCATTAAATAAACATGATAGACTTTCCCAGTCTTCTTCCTCTCGATCTGTCGACGTACGAGTTGAGTAAATCCTTTCAACTAGATTCAGTGCTGTACAAGCTTGCCAACCTACTAATGATGCCTGTTCATTGTCTACCACCTCAAAATCTAGAGGCATTTCCAGTTCTCCATGTCTCACTACGAGACGACATGAACCTTTAGTGACAACCGTGTTCCCATTGTAGTCTACCAGTCGGCTACTGGTAGACTACAATGACTCAGATACTTCTGTGTGATCATGCTCGCATGCACTCCTGTGTCAATCCTGAATGGTGTTGCTGTGCCATTAATTATTACTGATACAGTCCACTCTTTAATTATCTTCGGGAGAGGCGTAATTGATTCTTCATCAGAATCCAGCAGATCAGTCCTATTGACTGTGTCAATTGAGAACATCTCATCTTCTGTGAACTGTGCGAGTTCACTGTCTTCATTTAATTTGCCGCACTTTTCATCCTTACTCTGGACACTTCAGATCGTTCTATTGTCATGACAGGACTTTTTAAATTTATTTCCTGGAACAGCTGCTTTTTCCATGCTGTAAACTGTCATGTCAATGCTGCTGCAAAAGTCTTGTTCAGCTGCTGGTGGAGATTCACTCAGTTTTCTGCCCTAGAAATCTGTTTTTTCGATTGCTGGGCACTGTCTCTTTACCTGGGCGGAGCCACAATATCCTGATGTCATCACGTCCGTGAAGTCATGCGCTCACTTTCATTGCGCATGCGCAGATCGATCCTCATCTGGAGTGCGCTCTTTTTTCAAGTGCGCATGCGCTACTTTCAGCACATGCGCAGAACGTTCATTTTCTGGATTGCGTCTTTTGTTCCACTGCGCATGTACGGAATGTCTGATTTACGAAGCGCGCGTTATTTTTAGGTGCACTTGCGCAAACTGGTCCTCACTTCCAGCATGCTGACTTTTTTGTTGCGCCACAGGTTTACTCAAGTTGAGAATTTTCGAGCCACATTCCCAATTCAACATTTCTGTACATCTATTTTTAGTTGCTGTGCTCACACGGGTCATATTAATAGAATCTTCCAGCATTATTATTTTTTTTTTTTGCAGTCGTTTACTCGGCTTGTCCTTTGTTGGAAGCTCACAATAGTCATCAAATTTTTCCATGACCACATTGACCTGAGTTTTTTCACCTTCATTCTCATAATAGAATAAGTGATACACCTTTACAGCGAGCAATCCAGCCACATTTAATAGGAGTGCTATTTTACTTTGATCTGAATCACTTTCTAGCACGGAGGCAGGAAGAAAAAATGCAAGCTGCTGTTTGAAGAATGCTCAGTTTTTACATAGTTTACCATCTGTTCTGAGATGATCCAGTTTCTGCAGGCTCTCCATTTTGCAATTGGTCTGTCTGCATGGATTTTCTTCAGATATAGAGGCTTGGTTGTTTCTTTCAATCTTCACGTCCGTTCATGCTATTCTTTCTAATCTTTGTTAAAAAATCTTTTTATTGGCATTTCCCATATTTATAAACAGTTGTATATATACACATCACATTTTTCTCGCCCGCGCTAATTTCCTGTATTATACAGAGAGGTCTAGTTTGTCCTTCGTTTAACTGACCCTATGTGCATTTTGTTGCCCTCTGGATCGGTCTATGGTTCCTCCCCCTTCCCCGTTGTCTCCCCCCCCCCACTGGCTTCGGCAGTGCTTTTCTTTTATTTTCCGGACAGAATGGGAAAAAAAGGGGTGTAGTCCCCCCCCCATCTCTTGTGGTTTCCCCTCCTTCCTTCCACCTCCCCCCCCCACCCCCCGGGTTGCACAGTCTTTTGGTACGGCATCTACCTTGGTGTTTTAAAAACAATTCACATTAGGTTACTCCTCGTTGCTGGCCTCGAACAGGTTTTGGAACAGACCGACAAACTGCCCCCAAGTATCCAGGAAGCCTTCCTCTGACCCTCGGGAGGTGTACTTCTCCAGGTGGAGAAATTCCAAAAGGTCAGCGAGCCAGTCTGCAGCTGTGGGTGGTGCTGCGATCGCCAGCCGAGCAGGATTCTCCGGCGTGCGATTAGGGAAGCGAAAGTGAGGGTGTTGGCCCCCTTCCCCATGTGTAACTCTGGCTGCTCCGATACCCCGAAGATTGCCACTATTGGGCATGGCTTCACCCTCACCCCCACAACCTTGGACATTGCCTCGGAAAAGGCTGTCCAGAACCCAGCAAGCTTGGGGCAAACCCAAAACATGTGGGTGTGGTTGGCCGGGCCCCTCTGGCACCGCTCACATTTGTCCTCCACCTCCGGGAAGAACCTGCTCATTCGGGTTCTGGTTAGGTGTGCTCTGTGCACCACTTTGAGCTGCATTAGGCTTAGCCTTGCGCAGAAGGAGGTGGAGTTCACTCTGCTCAGTGCTTCGGTCCAGAGTCCCCATCCTACCTCTGTCCCCAGTTTGTCCTCCCATTTTTGTCTGGTCTCGTCCAGTGGAGTCCGGGCTCTGTCCAGTAGCTGTCCGTATATTTTCCCACATAGCCTCCCCTTCTCGTTGCATGTGCCTATTAGGTCCTCTAGTAGTGTGCTTTCTGGGGCCCCAGGGACCCTACTGCCTCTTTGCAAAGGAAGTGTTTTATTTGGAGGTGTCTCATTTCCTGTCCTTTTGCTAGCCTCCACTTCCTCGTCAGTTCGTCTCATGTCGCCAGTCTGTGCCCTACGTAGAAATCCCCGACCGTCAATGAGGCCCCGTCCCGCCTTCATCTTTTGAAGGTGGTACCCAGCATGGCTGCGGAAAATCTGTGATTGCCAAATATGGGAGCCATGGGGGACATTTTGGTTATCCCGGTGTTGTCTCAGCTGGGTCCACGTTCTCAGCGTGGCCGCTACCACAGGGCTCGTTGTGTATCTTGTTGAGGAGGATGGGAGTGCTGCTGTGGCCAGTGCCCGGAGGATGGTTCCTTTACAGGATGCCTCCTTCATTTGTACCCAATCTGTGTCAGGTTCTTGGAACCATCTCCTCACACTTTCCGCCGTTGCTGCCCAGTGGTAGTATTGTAGGTTTGGTAAGGCCAAGCCCCCTTTAATTTTCCTTCTTTGCAGTGTCTATTTGGGAATTCTCGGATTCTTACCCCCCCCCCCCACCCCCACACCCACACACACACACACATACACAGACGCTATGATTAGACTGTCTACATTTTGGAAAAAGGTCTTGGGGATGAAGATCGGAATGGATCTAAACAGGAAGAGGAACCTTGGCAATATGTTCATCTTGATCGTCTGCACTCTCCCCACCAGGGAGAGTGGGAGTGAGCCCCATCTTTGAAGGTCTCTTCTTACTTCCTCCACCAGGCTGGTCAGGTTCCACTTGTGGATCTGTGTCCAGTCTCTGGCTATCTGGATCCCCAGGTAACAGAATCTGTTCTGGGCTGTTTTGAACGGGAGCCCCTCCAGCTCTCTCCCTCCCTCATTTGGGTTCACTGGGAATGCCTCGCTTTTGCCCAGGTTAAGTTTGTAGCCCAAGAAGGTTCCAAACTCTTTCAGCATTTGCAGTATTGCCTTCAGTCCCTCCTATGGCTTCGAGACATAAGAGGAGCAGGTCATCTGCTTAGAGTGAGATCCTGTGCTCTCTGTCTCCTCTCCGGATTCCCTTCCAGCTTTTCACGTCCCGCAGGGCTATCGCCAGGGGTTCGACCGCTAGGGCGAACAAGAGTGGGGACAGGGGGCAGCCCTGTCTTGTTCCTCTCTGTAGCTGGAAGTATTCAGAGCTGCTGGTGTTAGTTCGGATGGTTGCTTAAGGAGCATTGTACAGGAGCCTCACCCAGGCGGTGAACCCCGCTCCCAGCCCAAATCGTTCCAGTACCTCGAGGAGATATTTCCATTTGACTCTGTCGAAGGCTTTTTCTGCGTCCAGGGAGACGATCACCTCTGGTGTTCTCTCCCCGGGGGGGGGGGTGTCATTATTACATTCAGCAGCCGCCTGATGTTCGCTGTGAGCTGCCTACCCTTGATAAAGCCCCTTTGGTCCTCTGCGACCCACCTCTGGTACACAGCCCTCCAGCCTTTTGGCCAGGACCTTTGCGAGTATTTTCGCATCCACGTTCAGCAGTGAAATGGGTCTGTATGATCCACATTCCGTCAGGTCTTTATCTTTTTTGGGTATCAGTGAAATTGTGGCCTGCGCTAGCGAGGGGGGCAGGGTGCCCCTTGCCAGTGAGTCCACGAGCATGTCCCTTAAGTGTGGGACCAGGACTGGTGCAAATTATTTGTAGAAGTCCGCCGGGAACCCGTTGGGTCCCGGTGCCTTCCCCGCCTGCATGGAGCTGATGTTCTCCATGATTTCTCCCAGATCTATTGGTGCTTCCAGCTCCCCCCTTCTGTCTTCCCCCACAACTGGTAGTTCCAGTCCGTCTAGGAACTGTTTCATCCCCGCGCCCTGGTTGGGGGGCTCGAAGGCGTACAGTCCCCGGTAGAAGGTCTCAAATGTCTGATTGTCCTCCTTTGGTTCTGTTACCAGTCTGCCTCTGCTATCCTTTACCTGCGCTATTTCCCTTGTGGCTGCCTGCTTTCTCAGCTGGTGAGCCAATAGGCAGCGAGCCTGGTCTCCGTGTTCGTAGAAGGTCCACCGTGTCTGGTGGAGTTGGTACACTGCTTTCCTAGTGGATAGCTGGTTAAAGTCCATTTGCAGCTTTTTTCTTATTCTTTCTAATCTATCTGTATTCTAGTGTTTTAGGGACAAACTACTGGTACCATATGTTGTTCTCTGTTTTACTTTGCCCTCATGGTTTGAGTTGTCGTGTTGATCCAAACAACAACGATTCTTGTTGACAAATAAAACAAACTTTATTAACATTACTTAACTCAACTGGGTTCTACACTTAACCCTAAGAAAGAAACAGTTGATTAGTAACTATTCTTCTCTACATCTAACTCACTACCAGATTAAACTATTCTCTATCACTCTATATTCAGACTCTCTTTTGTTCCCAGAGATGGGGATGACTGATGTAATGTAGCATAAAATCAGGTTCTTTTGCATGTGTTTGGAGCTGTTGATAGAAGCTTCTGTTTGAACAGGTGTGAGTTTTGCAAACATATTAGACCCAAAATTCTCATGAAATGAGTTGTGACATCATCACCAGTGAGACTAGAGTGTTTCTGCTGGTGCTCGGCAGATCTTAGTCTGTTTGTCTCATTGGTCAGCCATTTAGATATCTGTTGGTGGTTTTTTGGTCTCAACCACATGTCAAACAATTATACTGTTCTCTGTATCCTTTCAAAACTCAGGCCTGCCTAAAGATTGCAACAAAAATTAGGAGAGAAGCAAGCAAGTAGGAATGAAGCTATGACTCTTCTACCTCATTCCCTACACATCATCCTCCACGTTAATGGCAGTCTCTTAGCCCAAGAATCCCTCAATTCCACTAGTCTCAGATGATCCTTAAAATTGTTGTGCCTTAGATATTTCATTGTAACCTACTGCTTGTGTGTTGCAAGAATAAATGTTTCCAGCACCAATAGCCTTCATTTAAATATTAATTAAATTAATTGCATGAGGACTTGTCAGATGGATCACAAGAAAAGCTAAATTGCATTAGGAAGATTGAGGGCATTGATTTTGGGTCGAACACTGGCAAAACTGGCTTCCAGCTAATTGACCAACCAGAAATATGAGATATCCTAACTTGATGCTGAAGAACCAACAAAATCGGTGTGGAAATTCAAGATCATTCAAATGATTAAAGAATGGCCTATAGCTATCAACACAATTTCACAAACTTTCTGTTAAAATTATCCTACTTCCTGACTATTGTTAGAGGAAGAATGCAAACCTCCACTATAGGAATGTCAAAAAGAAGCAGCATTTCTCCTACCTCCTGTTAGCTCCCAAATTGGAATGCAGGCCAAAGTAAATGTTTCTGGAAATCAGAATAACAATTATGAGAATGACATTACAAACTCAACTTCACAGTTGACAGCTCAGAATTACTACATTGTGCTGAACCATTCAGATTGTAAAATCCTTCATATAAGCCACCATGTGTTGAAAGTTCCAATATACACTGTCCAGATGAAACAAAGGCCAAGGTGCACCTATTCTGTCTTCCACCAACAGCTGTTGTCTGATATCTGATTAAAACCTACAGGATTCCGAGGAGGTTTGATAGGGTTGATGCTGAGAGATTGTTTCTGCCCATTGGAGAGCCTAAAACATGGGCACAGTCACAGAACAAGAAATCAATCATTTAGGACTGAGATGAAGAAGGGTTATGAATCTTTGGAATTCTCTACCCCAGAGGGTTGTGGATGCTCCATCATTCAATACATTAGATATTTGGTCTCACAGGGAATTAAGGGATATGGGGAGCAGGCAGGAAAGTGGGGTTGAAGCCAAAGATCAGCCATGATTTTATAGAATGATGGAGCACGCTTGATGGAGCCACATGGTCTATGCCTGCTCCTATTTCTTGTGTTCTTGTGATATAGCAATAATGCAGTAGACGAATCACAGCAATCAGTTTATCGCAGTTAGTCTACAACAGAGGCCAAACATGAGGTGGGGAAAAACCCTAGTGATGGAAAGCTATAGAAACCGTGATCCTGATGTTTTCTCTTTTTATATGAGCAGTTTCCTTTTTAAAGGAAAATAAATGGGTTTGAATAATATATATTAACAAGAAGAACATTCAGGTGGTCAACAATTCACTTTGTACATAATTACAGGAACAAGCATTATACTGTTACAATAGACTGGAAGGAATTGTTAGCTGTGTGTAGCACATTAATTTAAAGATGAATGGAAGAGCTGCGGAAAACCCTGCTGCATTACAGATAAACTTGAGGTGTTTTCAAGGTATGTCAGACTATTTGGAGCAGATCATTCCTACAGTTGTATCAATGAGAGATGCAAGTGGTATTTCCAACCTTGGCACATATGTTGATTCACTGAACGTTTTGATGAAATGATTCTTGAAATTATGCTGCTGGAATTTATATGAGCAGCCACCTATTGCCAAGCATCTTGTCTAAGCTCTCTGTGTATATTCCCAGAGGAGAAGAACTTCCTCCTGTGCTGCAATGGGTCTAATAAACTTTACAAAGCCTGTCATAAAATGAATTTTCCCCCTGTTGGTTTACCACTGCTTAAAATATGTCAGCAAATTGACTCCCTTTCTTTGGCTAGATCAACAACGGGGGCATTCTAACCCCACAATAGCTGATGCATTTGGGAAAATATTTCCTCAAAGCCTTTTGCACATAAGTTAACCCCTTTAAGATACCAAACATGTGCAGTCAAAAGGACCCATGCACTTAAACAAATTAACACGACACCGCAAAGAAAAACTTGAGAGGTGTGTTAGTTTGGGTTAGGCGGGTAATTAAAATAATTAGTTTTGGATTGCAACTACAATTCCAATGTGCCCATATCCCAGTTTAATGGAGGCTCATTTGGATGATTGCGACTTACTACTTGCTATAATAGAGCCATTAATTAGTGTGGGTGGTGGGTTTTTATTATAATTATATTATAATTTGATCATTAGAAGACATTAATGAGGTGTTTTTAAATTGGAATACACTTAGGTTTAAATTTAATCTGTCCAACAAGGGGTTCCTTGGCCTGAGAAACTGACAAATGAAAATGGGGCAAGGTTGAGCCACAGTTCAGGTGGGCATTCAAAATTGTGATTGCCACATCTGAATTAAAGCTCACAGCTGGTGTCTCCATTTCTTCTGACAAATGTTTGGTAGAGAGGGCTGGTGTTAAAAGTTTTGAAGCATTCAAACAAATTCAGGATGGGATTGACATCCATCTTTAAGTCAAGCGAGAATGAGAAATTCAAACGTTATAACAGAGAATGATCTGCTAGCTTTGGACAGAAAAATTCTGACTTTTTGGCACCTGAGAGATGGGGAGGGACTTGGTTCAATTGGTTGGCTGGTGACCAATAAATTGGCCAAAAGGCTGTATTCAGCACAGTAGCAGGTAGTGATTGGATCCAGTCTGAGTAGGATGATTTCCAGAGATGGAAGGAAAGCAGAGTTGAGACCTGGACACAGAGAGAAAGATCTGTTCTCTCTCCCTCATGTTTTCTCCAGAAAGTCTGCGAGCTGCTGTATTTCTGAAACTGCAGAGACCTGAATGACGCTACAGTGAAACCATTACAGGCTGTAAACAGCGAACTGGATCTGAAAGCTTACTTTGAAGGAAGGTCTGCTTAAAGACAACCATCTGAAACAAAGACACTTTTTCCTTTTACTTATGTAATTATTTATTGTTCTTCATTTGCGGGATGTGGGTCTCACTGTTTAGGCCAGCATTTATTGGTATCCTTAGTTACCCATCAGAAGGTGTTGATGAGTTTCCTTCTTGAACTGCTGTGATCCCTGAGCTGAAGGTACAGCCACTGTGCTGTTGGGGAGGGAGTTCCATGATGTTGCCGCAGCGACAGCGAAGGAATTACTATACATTTCCTTTTTTTTAATAAATATTTTATTGAAAATTTTTGGTCAACCAACACAGTACATTGTGCATCCTTTACACAACATTATAACAATACAGATAATAATGACCTTTTTTATTTAAACAAGAACAAAAAAAAAAAACAACAACAAATAAATAAATATTAAATAACAAAAATAAAAAACTAGCCCTAATTGACAACTGCCACACCCCCCCCCCCCCACCCCCCCCCCACACCCCCCCCCCCCCCCATCCCTCCCCCCCCCCCCCCAAGTCCTGGGCTGCTGCTGCTGCCTTCTTTTTCCCCCATATATCTTTCCGCAAGATATTCGACGAACGGTTGCCACCGCCTGGTGAACCCTTGAGCCGACCCCCTTAGGACGAACTTAATCCGCTCTAACTTTATGAACCCCGCCATATCATTTATCCAGGTCTCCACCCCCGGGGGCTTGGCTTCTTTCCACATTAGCAATATCCTGCGCCGGGCTACTAGGGACGCAAAGGCCAAAACATCGGCCTCTCTCGCCTCCTGCACTCCCGGCTCTTGTGCAACCCCAAATATAGCCAACCCCCAGCTTGGTTCGACCCGGACTCCTACTACTTTCGAAAGCACCTTTGTCACCCCCATCCAAAACCCCTGTAGTGCCGGGCATGACCAGAACATATGGGTATGATTCGCTGGGCTTCTCGAGCACCTCGCACACCTATCCTCCACCCCAAAAAATTTACTGAGCCGTGTTCCAGTCATATGTGCCCTGTGTAATACCTTAAACTGAATCAGGCTTAGCCTGGCGCACGAGGGCGACGAGTTTACCCTGTTTAGGGCATCTGCCCACAGCCCCTCCTCGATCTCCTCCCCTAGCTCTTCTTCCCATTTCCCTTTTAGTTTGTCCACCATAGTCTCCCCTTCATCCCTCATTTCCCTATATATATCTGACACCTTACCATCCCCCACCCATTTCTTTGAGATGACTCTGTCCTGCACCTCTTGTGTCGGGAGCTGCGGGAATTCCCTCACCTGTTGCCTCGCAAAAGCCCTCAATTGCATGTACCTAAATGCATTCCCTTGGGGCAACCCATATTTCTCGGTCAGCGCTCCCAGACTCGCGAACTTCCCATCCACAAATAGATCTTTCAATTGCGTTATTCCTGCTCTTTGCCACATTCCATATCCCCCATCCATTCCCCACGGGGCAAACCTATGGTTGTTTCTTATCGGGGACCCCCCCAATGCTCCGGTCTTTCCCCTATGTCGTCTCCACTGTCCCCAAATCTTCAGTGTAGCTACCACCACCGGACTCGTGGTATAGTTCCTTGGTGAGAACGGCAATGGGGCTGTCACCATAGCCTGCAGGCTGGTCCCCCTACAGGACGCCCTCTCTAATCTCTTCCACGCCGCTCCTTCCTCCTCTCCCATCCACTTACTCACCATTGAAATATTAGCGGCCCAATAATACTCACTTAGGCTCGGTAGTGCCAGCCCCCCCCTATCCCTACTACGCTGTAAGAATCCCTTCCTCACTCTCGGAGTCTTCCCGGCCCAAACAAAACCCATGATACTCTTTTCTATCCTTTTGAAAAAAGCCTTCGTGATCACCACCGGGAGGCACTGAAACACAAAGAGGAATCTCGGGAGGACCACCATCTTAACCGCCTGCACCCTCCCTGCCATTGACAATGCTACCATATCCCATCTCTTGAAATCTTCCTCCATCTGTTCCACCAACCGCGTCAAATTTAGCCTGTGCAATGTGCCCCAATTCTTAGCTATCTGGATCCCCAGGTAACGAAAGTCTCTTGTTACCTTCCTCAACGGTAGGTCTTCTATTTCTCTACTCTGCTCCCCTGGATGCACCACAAACAGCTCACTCTTCCCCATGTTCAATTTATACCCTGAAAAATCCCCAAACTCCCCAAGTATCCGCATTATTTCTGTCATCCCCTCCGCTGGATCCGCCACATATAGTAGCAGATCATCCGCATATAAAGATACCCGGTGTTCTTCTCCTCCCCTAAGTATTCCCCTCCATCTCTTGGAACCTCTCAGCGCTATCGCCAGGGGCTCGATCGCCAGTGCAAACAGTAATGGGGACAGAGGACATCCCTGCCTTGTCCCTCTATGGAGCCGAAAATATGCCGATCCCCGTCCATTCGTGACCACACTCGCCACTGGGGCCCTATACAACAGCTGCACCCATCTAACATACCCCTCTCCAAACCCAAATCTCCTCAACACCTCCCACAGATAATCCCATTCCACTCTATCAAATGCTTTCTCGGCATCCATCGCCACTACTATCTCCGTTTCACCCTCTGGTGGGGCCATCATCATTACCCCTAACAGCCTCCGTATATTCGTGTTCAGCTGTCTCCCCTTCACAAACCCAGTTTGGTCCTCATGAACCACCCCCGGGACACATTCCTCTATTCTCATTGCCATTACCTTGGCCAGGACCTTGGCATCCACATTTAGGAGGGAAATTGGTCTGTAGGACCCGCATTGTAGCGGATCCTTTTCCTTCTTTAAGAGAAGCGATATTGTTGCTTCTGACATAGTCGGGGGCAGTTGTCCCCTTTCCTTTGTCTCGTTAAAGGTCCTCGTCAGTAGCGGGGCGAGCAAGTCCAAATATTTTCTATAAAATTCAACTGGGAATCCGTCCGGTCCCGGGGCCTTTCCCGTCTGCATGTTCCTAATTCCTTTCACCACTTCTTCTACCGTGATCTGTGCTCCCAGTCCCACCCTTTCCTGCTCTTCCACCTTGGGAATTTCCAGCCGATCCAAAAAATCCATCATTCTCTCCCTCCCATCCGGGGGTTGAGCTTCATACAATTTTTTATAAAATGTCTTGAACACTTCATTCACTCTCTCCGCTCCCCGCTCCGTCTCTCCTTCCTCGTCCCTCACCCCCCCCTATTTCCCTCGCTACTCCCCTTTTCCTCAATTGGTGTGCCAGCAATCTGCTCGCCTTCTCTCCATATTCATACTGTACACCCTGCGCCTTCCTCCATTGTGCCTCTGCAGTGCCTGTAGTCAGCAAGTCAAATTCCACATGCAGCCTTTGCCTTTCCCTGTACAGTCCCTCCTCCGGTGCTTCCGCATATTGTCTGTCCACCCTTAAAAGTTCTTGCAGCAACCGCTCCCGTTCCTTACTCTCCTGCTTCCCTTTATGTGTCCTTATTGATATCAGCTCCCCCCTCACCACCGCCTTCAACGCCTCCCAGACCACTCCCACCTGAACCTCCCCATTGTCATTGAGTTCCAAGTACTTTTCAATGCATCCCCTCACCCTTAGGCACACCCCCTCATCTGCCATTAGTCCCATGTCCATTCTCCAGGGTGGGCGCCCTCTTGTTTCCTCCCCTATCTCCAAGTCTACCCAGTGTGGGGCATGATCCGAAATGGCTATAGCCGTATATTCCGTTCCCCTCACCCTCGGGATCAATGCCCTACCCAACACAAAAAAGTCTATGCGTGAATAGACTTTATGGACATAGGAGAAAAACGAGAACTCCTTACTCCTAGGTCTACTGAATCTCCACGGGTCCACCCCTCCCATCTGCTCCATAAAATCCTTAAGCACCTTGGCTGCTGCCGGCCTCCTACCAGTCCTGGACTTCGACCTATCCAGCCTTGGTTCCAACACCGTGTTAAAGTCTCCCCCCATTATCAGCTTTCCCGTCTCTAGGTCCGGGATGCGTCCTAGCATTCGCCTCATAAAGTTGGCATCGTCCCAGTTCAGGGCATACACGTTTACCAAAACCACCATCTCTCCCTGTAATTTGCCACTCACCATCACGTATCTGCCCCCGTTATCCGCCACTATAGTCTTTGCCTCGAACATTACCCGCTTCCCCACTAATATAGCCACCCCCCTGTTTTTCGCATCCAGCCCCGAATGGAACACCTGCCCCACCCATCCTTTGCGCAACCTAACCTGGTCTATCAGTTTCAGGTGCGTTTCCTGTAACATAACCACATCTGCTTTAAGTTTCTTAAGGTGTGCGAGTACTCGTGCCCTCTTTATCGGCCCGTTAAGCCCCCTCACGTTCCACGTGATCAGCCGAGTTGGGGGGCTTCCCACCACCCCCCCTTGCCGGTTAGCCATCACCTTTTTCCAGCTTCTCACCCAGTTCCCACGCAGCTGTATCTCTCCCAGACGGTGCCCCCCCGCCCATCCTTTCCCGTACCCACTCCCCCTTTTCCCCAGCAGCAGCAACCCAGTAATTCCCCCCTCCCCCCCCCCCCCGCTAGACCCCCCGCTAGCGTAATTACTCCCCCCATGTTGCTCCCAGAAGTCAGCAAACTCTGGCTGACCTCGGCTTCCCCCCGTGATCACGGCTCGCACCGTGCGACGCCCCCTCCTTCCTGCTTCTCTATTCCCGCCATAATTATCATAGCGCGGGAACCAAGCCCGCGCCTCTCCCTCGGCCCCGCCTCCCATGGCCAACGCCCCATCTCCTCTCCCTCCCCACCTCCCCCCATTACCACCTGTGGGAGAAAGAAAAGTTACCATACCGCAGGATTAAAACATAAAATCCCTCTTCGCCCCCCCCCCATTCGCCCCACCACCTTGTCCAAACGTTCATTTTCATAATCCACTCATTCCAATTTTTCTTCTACAATAAAAGTCCACGCTTCATCCGCCGTCTCAAAGTAGTGGTGCCTCCCTTGATATGTGACCCACAGTCTTGCCGGTTGCAGCATTCCAAATTTTATCTTCTTTTTGTGAAGTACCGCTTTGGCCCGATTAAAGCTCGCCCTCCTTCTCGCCACCTCCGCACTCCAATCTTGATAAACGCGGATCACCGCGTTCTCCCATTTACTACACCGAGTTTTCTTCGCCCATCTAAGGACCATTTCTCTATCCTTAAAATGGAGGAATCTCACCACTATGGCTCTGGGAGTTTCTCCTGCTCTCGATCCTCGCACCATAACTCGGTATGCTCCCTCCACCTCCAACGGACCCGTCGGGGCCTCTGCTCCCATTAACGAGTGCAGCATCGTGCTCACATGTGCCCCGACGTCCGCCCCCTCCACACCTTCAGGAAGGCCAAGAATCCTCAAGTTGTTCCTCCTTGCGTTGTTTTCCAGTGCCTCCAACCTCTCCACAGATCGTTTCTGGTGTGCCTCCTGTATCTCCGACTTCACCACCAGGCCCTGTATATCGTTCTCATTCTCTGCTGCTTTCGCCTTCACGACCCGAAGCTCCTGCTCCTGGGTCTTTTGTTCCTCTTTCAGCCCTTCAATCGCCTGTAATATCGGGGCCAACAACTCTTTCTTCATTTCCTTTTTTATCTCCTCCACGCAACGTTTCAAGAACTCTTGTTGTTCAGGGCCCCATATGAAACTGCCACCTTCCGACGCCATCTTGGTTTCTGCTTGCCTTCCTTGCCGTTGTTCCAAAGGATCCGCTGCAATCCGGCCACTTTCCTCTCCTTTTTCCATCCGTGTCCAGGGGGAACACCCTTCTGGTTTACCGCACGGTGTTTTTAGCCGTTAAAATTGCCGTTGGGGCTCCTATCAAGAGCCCAAAAGTCCGTTCCACCGGGAGCTGCCGAAACGTGCGACTTAGCTGGTCATCGCCGCACCCGGAAGTCATTACTGTACATTTCCAAGTCAGGGTGGTGATTGACTTGTAGGGAAACCTGCAGATGGGGGGTTCCCAGGTATCTGCTGTTCCTGTCCTAGGTAGTGGTCGTGTGTTTGGAATTGGCAGTCTAAGGAACCTTGGTGAGTTACTACAGTGCATCTTGTAGATGGTACACACTGCTGCTACTGTTCGGCAGTGGTGGAGGGTTTGAACGTTTGTGGAAGGGGTAGCAATCAAGCGGATGCTTTGTCCTGGATGGTGTTGAGCTTCTTGCGTGTTGTTGGGGCTGCACTCATGCAGGCAAGTGGGGAGTATTCCATTACTCCCAAGTTGTGCCTTGCAGATGGTTGTCAGGCTTTGGGGAGGGGCGGGGCAGGAGGTGAGTTACTCGCTGTAAGATTCCTAGCCTTTGACCTACCCTGGTAGCCACAGTATTAATATGGCTAGTCCAGTTCAATTTCTCATCAATGGCAAACCCCAGGATGTTGATTGTCCGGGATTCGGTTGTGGTAATGCCTTGGAATGTCAAGGGGCAATGGTTAGATCTCCTCTTTGAGGAGGTGGTCATTTGCCTGGCACGTGTGTTGTGCGAATGTAACTTGCCACTTGTCAACCCAAGCCTGGATATTGTCCAAGTCTTGCTGCATTTGGACATGGGCTGCTTCATTATCTGAGGAGTCGCAAATGGCGCTGAACATTGTGTAGTCAGCCGGAAACATCCCCACTTCTGCCCTTATGATGGAAGGGAGGTCATTGATGAAGCAGCTGAAGATGGTTGGGCCACCCCTCTCCTTCCCTCGGTGTTTGTTCGTCTTGTGTGTGTGTAAAGGGTGGGGCAAGTTAAAGTGGGGGTTTAGGAATTAGATAATCAGTTGTATTTTGCTGCATATTTCATTATAGTTCTTGTTATAAATAAAAAGTAATTGTGTTTCAATTTTCGAACCTGGTGACTGCAGTAATTGGGCAGCTGAGGGCCAAAGACTTTGGGTATTTTTCCAAGAATTGTTGGTTAATTCAATTGTGTTGCAACTCTGGGTCAAGGGGGGTTGGCATTGACAACCCACTAGCCCAGAGTGTCATAACATAATTTAGGGGCTTGGGTCTGAGATCTTTGAAATGTGGATGGCAAAGTTTTAAGACACCAGATTTGTAGCAATATAACGCAATGCCTCTGGAAGCTGCTAAGATTTTTCTTCAGCTGGACGACTTGTCTCTGTTTTTATTAAAAGGGCTTCAAAAAGACAAGCTAGTCAAATTGGCAGGTGAATTAAAAATAACGGTACCAGATAAAGCGAGGTAGTTAGAGATGACTGAAGTGATTGCTCAACATTTAAATTTGAAAGAGATGCCAGAAACACAGGCTGGGTCATGGCAACCATCAGTAGAGTTAGGTAAAATCCAGGTACAAATGAAACAATTAGCGATGCAGCAAAACAAAATGGAGATGCAGCGAAAAGGAAAGGGAATGGAGATGGATGTGAGAAGGTTGGAATTAGAGAGAGAGGGAAAAAATAATACAGAGAGAGGAAAAAGCAAAAGAGAGAGAGAGTTCAGATTAAGGCACTGGAAATTAGAGAGGAGCTTAATCTTAGAACCAGTGGCGATATACTTAAATTTATACAGGCCCTCCCAAAATTCGAAGACAAAGGAGGTAAAAACCTTTTTTAGGGCTCCTGAGACTCATGGGCTGGCCAAATGAAAAGTGGACACTCCCCATGCAAAGTAAATTGCTGGTGCAGGCACAGGAAATTTATGTTTCCCTGTCAGAGTGGATGTCTAAAAATTATGACTAAGTAAAAATAAAAGGCTATTCTGGGTGCATATGAATTGGTTCCCGAAGCAAAAGGGTAAACGTTTTAGAATTTAAGGAGACTGCGGGACAGATGTATGCTGAATTCAAAATGGTTAAGCAGAACAATTTTTATAGATGGGTCTGAGCATTGGGAGTTGCAACCACCTCTGAGGCTCTGAGAGAGGTCATTCCCTTAGAGGAAGTTAAGAATTCCCTGTCTTCTATAATAAGAACCCATGTTGAAGACCAAAGGGTGATGACCACTAGTAAGCAGTAATTATGGCTGATGATTATGAGCTAATCCATAAAGTTAAACCTTTATTCCAACACCCCTATAATTTTGAAAAGGATAGGAAGTGCGAGGGGGAAAGGAAAGCAGGTAGCCAAAGTAAAGAATAATTGGAAATGCTCCAAGATCTCCTCCTTAGATCAGGAAAGAACGTGCTGAGGGTGTAGGTGAGACTCAAAAGCTTAGGTGATGCCATTGTAATAGGGTGGGACACATTCGTCCAGCATATTGGAAGTTGCGACATGATGGAGTTCATAAGGAGGATTTTGAAAAGTGTACAAAATTGGAGAATACTTCAGGACAGAGTGTAGCTTTAACTGGACTTAGGAGACCTGAGGTAAACACTGCTGTGTGAGCAGGTGTGAAGACTGAGGTAGAGGAGAGATATGCAGGGTTTTTGTCTAAGGGGAAGATCATCAATTTTCCTCAACTGATGTAGCCAAACTCATAACTATTTAAGGGATACAGGTGCTATGCAAACTCTCGTCCTGGAGAAGGATTTGGTCTTCTGCCCAGAGAGTTCAACAAAAGCTTAGTTTTATTAGTGATTGGGTAGGTGGAGATTTTAGCCCGGTTCCATTATATAACATACTATTGGAGTGTGATTTAGTGTCGGGTCCAGTAGTTATCGGAGTGGCTAAGGAGTTACCAGTGGACAGAGTAGACTTACTTTTGGGGAATGATTTGGCAGGAGTGAAGTTGGTAGCTTCACCCATGATTACAGAGAGTCTGAAGGAAGTACTGCAGATAGCACATGAGATGCCAATGGCAGGATAGGTGGAATTAAGAAAATTCATTGGGCAATAAATAACTCCAAGAAAGAAATGTTGAAAGGCACTAATGACATATCAGATAACAATGTTGGTAAATTTGATTTGGCGGATACTGATGAAATTATCTCGATGAGAATAATTCCTGACAGAAGTTTTTCAAAGATAAAATTTAGTAGAAAAACAGATTCTGAGATCTCCCAAGACAGAAGGTGACTCCAGGAAAGAGTCCGAATCTAATTGTAATAACAGTTATGAAGATTCAGATGAGAGTTCTGAATCCAGTTGGATTCTGATTATGAAGAAATTATAAACAACTGTTACCAGATAGACCTGTCACTAACTCATCTTGAACAAATGGCAAGTAATTCTTCCAAAGCTAGGAAAGAAGTCAGCAAATCCGAATAAGATAGTGATTGGATGTTGCTAAAAGTAACCTGTTACAGCCTCTTGCAGTAAGCCCATTGCCATTCACTGCAGGTACAAATATTTTCCAGAACATACCTGTTTTGAAGGAAAATATACATAATAGCGTAGCATCAGCTATTCAGGATGCGGACAGCAATGACTGTGAAATTACACCAATTAAAAGGTTGATTAACTCACATCCCAATGGCTCTTCAAGGTCAAGAAAGCAAATAGCAAAGGAGATGAAATAATTAGTGATCAATTCTTTTTGAAAATGAGGAGGAAGGTGGATGAAGAACCATGCAGTGATTCTACGACCACATTGGTTGACAAAAAACGGGAAGTTCATGGAACCAACAATGTGTTAGCCTCTGATTCAGAAAGTAAAGAAGAACAGCTGAAACCTGGAGAGCACAAATTGTATAAGTCAGTGCAACTAAATGAAGATAAGAGCTGTGATTACGAAGATTCCGATGAGGAGGTAAAAGCTACAAAACAAAGGACAGTGCATATAAAGCCAACCAACTTTGAACCCTCAGCTTTACTTGTCGTCAAAAGTAACCACGTGAAGGAAAAGTGAGAATGTAAAGCTGGAGAGGTTGAAAAATGTTTATTGAATAAAAATGAACCAAATATTTCCCTCAGCATTGACAATACGGCTTGTAGTTTGGCTGCAGAAGATCCTCGAAATTTGGATAAACATTCATTGGACGATCAGGAAAGATTGGCTGCATTACACGAGAGACAGAAAGTGACAGAAATGCAGAAGAAACTCATTCGGGGAACTATCTCCATTTTGGGAAGTCCAAAACCTGACAAAGGGATGCATGTTGCCTTTGACTTTGAAGGAGAGAGTGAAAATAAGGCACTGTTTGAAGATATTAGAGGTTTGCATCTTTGGTTTTCGAACTCCCTATCAGCACGAGATGTACAGACTGAATCTAATAAAGATATGGAAAGAATATAGTCCAAGTTGTAGGATAACACCAGTGTGCACTCTGTTAACTAATCATGACGTAGACATAAGAAACTCTGAACCAATAAAGCCTCATCCAACTCAATTAAAACTATGGAGACTGGCTCAGTTAGAGATTGAAATAAACTGCATGTTGGAAGTGCTGTGGTCCACAGAACACCAAGTAGAGTTTTGGATATTGAAGGTTAGGTTAGTGGGCGAACCGGTGCTGACCTCCCTGGACTTATCCAGATCCAGACCATTATGATGCCACAGGTGCCAGTGACTGGGGGATAGGGCAGTGCTACTAGCCCTTCAGCATTTCGAAGTATATGTTCGACGTGGAAATAAACAAAGATTAGTTTATACAGGCCATAATGAAATGAAATGAAAATCGCTTATTGTCACGAGTAGGCCTCAATGAAGTTACTGTGAAAAGCCTCTAGTCGCCACATTCCGGCGCCTGTTCGGGGAGGCTGGTACGAGAATTGAACCGTGCTGCTGGCCTGCCTTGGTCTGCTTTAAAAGCCAGCGATTTAGCCCAGTGTGCTAAACCAGCCCCTTGTGTTGATGGACGAGTCTTGTGTTGATGAACGAGTTCAAAACGAGAACGCAAGATTACTCCATTGGACTTTATTATTACAACTGTTCAATCCTAAAATTGTACACATCACGGAAAGGATAATGTGATTGCGGATGCTTTGTCACAGGTTTAAGTACTGATTGGATACCAATGTAAAAACTGGGAATGGAACATATAATAATGGGGATGGATTGATGGATATGTATTTATGATTTGTGTCTTGCATACCTCATAATGAAACTTCCATGCCCTCACCTTTAATTCCTTTTAGAGAGGGAGGTATGTAAAGGGTCCTTTCTGTTGATTCCCTTATTTCCCCTTTCTTTATTTTTGCCGTCATCATTTTTGATCCATAGATGCTTAATGGATATGTATCTTTCAGTCAAGCAGCAGAGAGGTGAGGAATTCAAAAATTACAACAGAGAACACTGCTAGCTTTGGACAGAAAAACTCAGACTTTTCGGCACCCGAGAGATGGGGTGGGACTTGGATCGATTGGTTGGCTGGTGGCTAATGATTTGGCTGGTGGCCAAAAGGACATATTCTGTCTGGTAACTGGTGGTGATTGGATCCTGCCTGAATGGGATTATTTCCAGAGACCTATGGAAAGCAGTGCCAAGACCTGGACACACAAAGAAAAGGACCTGTTATCTCTCCCTTGTTCCAGGAAGCAAAATTAAGGGCTGATTTGAAGGAAACAAGGGATACCCCTTCCAACTTAGTTCATGCCAGCAGTCCTCTCCCTATCCATTGCAGTTTGTGCTCTCTTCTACAATTGGTGAAAAAACAAACCTGTGTGAATGTAAGTCGGGTACTCACATGATAAATGCAGATCATTTGGTGATGATGGTTGTGAAACACATGGATCACGTTGCATAAAGCTTAGAATGAATGAGAGTGATGGATGGATAAATGGGGAGGTGAAGAAGCACATAGAAAGTGCAAAGTGAATACTGTTCAAAGCTGTGTGTGTGAGTTAGCAGGATAAGGTAGAGGCTTGAATCACAGCCTGTAGATGGATCTGCGTATGTATTAATTTGCCTGACCTGGTTAGGTCATTACATTAAATAGCTTCCTGTACTACATCTAAAACAATGCTCCTGCTGCTCACCTGGTTAACTGCCTTTTAACCATGCGTTGCGTAGCCATGTGTTATTTAAAAAAATGACTTTACTGGCTGAAAATTGTTCAGCACAGAAGGAAGACATTTGGCCCAGCATTCTGTGCCAGCTCTCCTATTGAGCAGTTACCTTTGTGCCATTCACCCGCCTTGTCCCCATAATCCTGCACATTCTTCTTTTTCAGATAACCATCTAATTTTCCTATGAACGCTTCAATTAAACCTGCCAACATCACAAACTCAGGAAGTGTATTCCAGATGTTAACCACTCGCTGCGTGAAAAAGCTTTTTTTCATATTTCTTTTGCTTCTTTTGTCAATTACTTTAAATCTGTGCCCTCTTGTTCTCAATCCTTTCATGAGTGGGAACAGTTTTTTCAGATGAATTATATCCAGACCCCTGGAAACCTCTATCAAATGTCCCCTCAACCTTCTTGGTTACAAGGAAAATAATCCCAATGTTTCCAATCTATCTTCATAACTGAAGTTCCTCATCCACGGAACCATACTCATGAATCTTTTCTGCACTCTCTCCAAAGCCTCCGAAAGTGTGGTGCCCAGAACTGGATGCAGTGCTGCAGCTCAGGTGGAATAGTGTCTTATACAAGTTCAACATAACCTCCTTGCTCTTGTACTTCATGTCCCTGTTAATAAAGCCTAAGATTGTATATGCTTTATTAACCACACACTCAACCTGTCCTACACCTTGAATGCTTTAATACATATATACACCCAGGTCCCTCTGCTCCTGCATCCCCTTTAGAGTATACTTTATTTTATATGGTCTCTCCATTTTCTTCCTACCAAAGTGAATAACTTCACGTTTCTCTGCAATGAACTTCATCTGGTACCTGTCTGCCCCTTTCACCAACTTGATTATGTCCTTTTGAAGTGCTCCTCATAGTTCACAATGCTTTCACATTTTGTATCATCCACAAGCATTGAAATTGTGCCATGTACACCAAGCTTAAACTCCTTGATGAAAAGTAAATGTCCCTGCACTGACCCCTGGGGTACTCCACCACAAACCTTCCTCCACCCTGAAAAGTATCCATTAACCACTAATCACTATTTCCTGTCACTCGGCTAATTTCATATTCATGGTGCTGCTCTTTTATTCCATGAGCTAGAACTTTGCTCACAAGTCTGTTGTGTGGCACTGTATCAAATGCCTTTTGGAAGTCCATGTGCATCACATCAATAAAATTGCCTTCATCAACCTTCTTTTCTCCCTCTTCAAAAAATTCCAGCAAGTTCATTCACCACTATTATCCCATGGTGGATTTCTTTAATTAACATGCATTTGTCCATGTGTCTATTGACTTTCTTCTCAGACCATATTATTGTTTCTATAAGTTTCCCCACCACCAAAGTTAAACTGTAATTGCTGAATTTATGTTTCCATCCTTTTTTTGAGCAAAGGTGTAGCAATTCAACCAATCCTCTGGCACCACCCCGAGTCTAAAGAAGACTGAAAAATAAAGAACAGAGTTTTTACAATGCACACTCACTTCCTTCACTATCCTTGGGCTCATCTCCTCCAGTCCTGGTGCCTTATCAACTTTAAACACAGATGATGCAACATTGTATCCACTATCTCATCCTTATCAATTCTAAATCTGTCTTGTGTCTTAATTTCCTCCTCTTTCATCATGGCCTGGATAACATCTTCTTTCTTGGGAATGAGAGATAATAAGTATAATTTTAATAACTCAACTATGCCCCCTGCCTCTGTATATATCTCCTTTTTGTTCCCTGATAGCTAATCCACTCATCTTATCTTATTCCCAAGAATTAGGTCTAACAGTGCCTCGTTGGACTGGAAACATACTGCGGTAGGATTTTTTTTCTTGAGTACTCTCTGGGAACTCTTGCCCCTCTCCTTTACATTACTACTAGAATTTTTATTCTCTATAATTTCCTTGTAAATTTGTTCCTCTCTATTCTTCCCACAAGATGTCTGGCCTATACACTGTACCAAGCAATGCAATTGTACCTTTTTGTTCCTAAGCTCTTGCCAAATCAATTCTGTCCATAACCCCTCAAGGCCATCCTCCTTCTCCAGCATTGCAATGTCAATCGCAACACCCCTTTCCCATTTTTTCCTTTCCTATCTTTCCTGAGCATCATATATTGAGGAATATTTAAAACTCAGGCCTGCCCTCCTTTGAGCCACGTCCCTGTTATAACCACATCATAATGTAGCAACCTGTGCTCGCACCTCACCAATCTTACTGACCACACATCGTGCATTCAAATACATGCACAATAATCTTGATTTAGACTTCATTACTTTCTCCCTTACTCTGGCACCACCTTATTATTCCTTTTTCTAATGCTATCTCTCCCAGTAATTCTGTGCACCTTTGCATTCTCTCTTGGTTCTGGCACCCCTACCAAGTTAGTTTAAATGCTCCCTAATAACACTAGCAAATCGTCCTGCAAGAAACTCAGTCCTGGCTCTGTTTAGGATTAACTTGTCTGGCCAGTACAAACCCCATCTCCCCTAGAGCAGGTCCCAATGTCCAACGATTCTAAAGCACCCCCTCCTGAACCATCTTTCCAGCCCCACATTAATTTGCTTTATGCTCCTATTTCTATACTCACTGGCATGTGGTTCTAGGTGTAACCTGGAGATGACTACTTTTGAAGTCCTGCATGCCAATATCCTACCTAGCTGCCTAAATTTCGACTGCAGGATCACATTACTCTTTCTGCCTATGTCATTTGTATCTATGTAGACCACAACTACAGGCTATTCACCTTCATCTCCCGTCCCTCCACCACCTCCCCTCCCCACCCCCACACAGGGTGTTCCACAGTCACTCATTAACATCCTTGATCCTGGCACCAGGCAGGCAACACAACAACCTTCAACAATCTTTGGACATTGGGACCTGCTCTAGGGGAGATGGGGTTTGTACTGGCCAGACAAGTTAATCCTAAACAGAGCCAGGACTGAGTTTCTTGCAGAACGATTTGCTAGTGTTATTAGGGAGCATTTAATGCCTGCGTCCACAGAAATGCCTATCTATTCCCCTAACTATCAAATCACTGATCACTATTGCTGTTCCAGTCTTCCTTGTAATCTGTACACCCCCTGTACAGCTGACCCACCTTGGAATTAGCTTCAACCAAAGCCCCACCTCCAAACCTGCACCAGACACTGAAGTCAAAACTGAACTAGTTGCAGAGTGAGATTAATTTAGGGGACATATGCACTCCGTGCCTGTTTTTACTTGCCTGTCTGGTGTTTGCCCTCCCCCCTCTCTTTAAACACAGTTAAGCTTTGGGATGACCACATCTATAAACGTGCAATCCATGAAGCCCTCGTGGATGCTCTGCAATGATGCCAACTGCTGCTCAAACTCTGAAACCTGGAGCTCAAGCTACTGTAACTGACATCACTTCCTACACAAATGGATATCCAGGATATGGGAAGTGATTTGGAGTTTCCATGTAGAACAGGATGTACACTCAGCAGCCCTGACATATCTCTGTTAGTTAATAAACTTGCTATTTCTAATAAATCTTACTACTGTGGATAAACCTTTATCAATAGATATAAAGCTGGTGGCTATTAATAAACCTTACCAAAATGAATAAACCTTACAAATACATAAAACCCAATAATACTTAATACACCTTACTCATAAAAATTCTTACTTAAAAAAAGATACGACTCACCAGTTTGTTCCCTAGTATAGAAAAAAATAATTAGGATAGACTAGTCAGACAATCACTAATCTGTTTTCCAGTGATATCACATCTCAATTTTACTTTCTGAGTGGACGTCCTGACTGACACCTGATGGCAGTGATTAGCTGTTTGTATCCTCATTCCTGGCTGTTTGCTAACCAACTATGTTCTAAAAGATCTAAAACAGCAAGCTGCTAAGGTGACCTTTGTAACTTCTGGATAGATTAAGAATTACCTCAAATCTTCAGAAAGCTGTTCATTAAATGACCTTGGGTGAGGATACGCCACCCCACCCAATGAATGGACATGCTGAGACAAAACCACTTGTACTTCCTATTTTCTGTGCACTTGCGCAAAACCCAAAGTGCAGAGTCCATCCTTCTGAGTACCACTTAATAAAGAGCACTGCAGAGCAGCCAGTTCATCATAAGTAGGTGTGAACATCCATCCTCCATTCCCCATTGTGTAGCAATGGCTTGTAACTTTGAATATTTCTGTGGACGATGGATATATTTATTGATCATGTAGTTACATGACTGAAACTGAGTTCAGATAACAAATCTTATTTACTTCAAGAACCTGGGAAAAACAAGCCAGCCTGGAAAAAAACAGAAGACCTCTTTGTGCACCTCTCCCTCTTTCTCTCTCCAACAATTTCTACAAGCTCAAATCCATTCTGCTATGTTTGGCTATCCATGTGCTGCAGGCACAGTTTTTTTGTAATAACTCAACCAAGCAGCTGTTGTTTCAAGCAGAGCAGATAAATCTTCTACCTACATCTTTAATCTGCCTCATGCCAAGCCCAGAAGGACCACTAATCTCAGCCTGGATCCACCCAAGTCATCAACCTTTGAGTACCACATCACTTTAATCTTTAATTGATTCTAGAAATATAATTTAACCTATCCTCCCACCTTGTGATCTATTTTTGTATGTGTGAACCTGAGCGTGCATGCTTTTATTATTTTTCTTAGACTAGGTTAAGTACAGTAAAAGCAATCCTTTTTTCTTTTGAAAAAGCTTAAGGAAACCTGCCTGTGCATTTTATGGTGACAGAACCTAAACAGTTAAACACTCACAGAATTGGAAAGCATAGCCTTATAATAAAATGATGCGCTCAAACGAGGAGTGATGGAAAGAGGGAAACTATTCCGCCTTTCCTCAACAGATCTTCACCTCCCTGGTTAGAGCCACAGGTTCTGTGTTCCTATTGCTGGGGAAATGTATGTTCCCCCTTCTCCTGATTGCCTCCAGTAGTATTTCTAGTGATGCATTATAAACCTGGGTCATTCCCTAATTCTATGTGAACATCTCCAATTTCCATTTGTACATTGTCCCTTTAAAAACAGCCGAAATTCTATCAAGTAGGTGTGCAACATTGCCCATTACGCAGGTTGGAGATGCAAACCATGGAAGTCAAAGTTAATTGTTTCAATTCAGTTGTGATCGCAGATTCTGACCCATTGAACCTCCTTTGAGGTTTGGTCCACAATCCCCGCCTGACTCATTTGGAAGCCACCTTTTGATCAATGTCAGCGCTATTGTCTCTTAAACAGCTTCAAGCCATTAAGCGCTTCTGCAACATGCAATTTTTCGACCCGTCATTGGCAAACTGCACACCACATGCATAACACACATCTATCTGCAGCTTTCCCACAATATACAAAGTATAGAGAAACTAGAAATGGGCCAAATTCTGTGATCATGAATTCATACTGATTTGCTGCCAATTCTAATACTGGAGAAGAAATTTGACCATGATATTTTCAAATATTTTTCAAAGCAGGGATTCAAATTTCCAATTTGATTGCTCACATTTCCAATTCCCTTATATGGATAGTGTTTAAAGAACTGGAGAGTGTAAAAACTGGAAAAAAACATTGCAGAAGATTTTCCAAATTCTTGCACCTCACAAACAGAACAAAGAGCATTACAAATAGAACTGTCAATGCACTACTTTGCATTGAATGGTTTTAATAACCGAGGTTGGGTACTAAATGGATGGTTCTAATCGAATATTCAGCTATGCTAGATACAACAACCACTGTATTTTTATAAAGCATCCTCAAGGTGTCACGGGGAGAATATGCAAACTCCGCACGGATAGTGACCCAGGGCCAGGATTGAACCCGGGTCTTAAGCGGCGGGAGGCAGCAGTGCTAAACAGGGCGCCACTGTGCCGTTCGTAATAGTCATGTTGAGAGGTAAGAAAGGCATGAATGGCGGTTTCAGCAGCAGATCAACTGAGGCACGGGTAGTGTAATAGAATCATAGAAAAGGTACAGCACTGAAGGAGGCCATTCAACCCATTTTATCCATGCCAGACCAAGGACACCCAGGTAAACTTTCTAATTTCACCTTACTGCACCCAGTCCATAGCCCTGTATCTTACAGCACCTAAGGTGCTGATCCAGGTACTTTTTAAAAGAGCACAGGGTCTCTGCCTCCACCACCAACTCGGGCAGCGAATTCCAGACTCCCACTACCCTCTGCATAAAAACGTTTTTCTTCATGTCCCCGCTGCACCTTCTGCCACTTACCTTGATTCTTTGTTCCCGGTTCCAGACTTCTCCACCAAGGGAAACAGTTTTATCCCGTCCACTCTATCTCTTCCCCTCATAATTTTGTACACTCAATTTAATCATATTGGGTGGCATGGTGGCACAGTGGTTAGTACTGCTGTCTCACAGCTCCACGGTCCTGGGTTCAATTCCAGCCTTGGGTGACTATCTCTGTGGACTTTCTCACTTTCGCATTTTCTCACCGTGTCTGCGTGGGTTTTCTCCTGGTACTCCAGTTTCCCCCCACAGTCCAAAGATGTGCAGATTAGGTGGATTGGCTATGCTAATTTGCCCCTTAGTGTCCAAAAATCTAGGTGGAGTTACTGGGTTACGGGGTGCAGTGGAGGCATGGCCTTAACTGGGGTGCTCTTTCCAAGGGCCGGTGCAGACCCGATGGGCCAAATGGCTTCCTTCTGCCCTGTAGATTCTATGACACCCATCAGCCTCCTTTGTTCCAAGGAAAATAACTCCAACCTATCTAATCTCTCCTCGCAGCTACACCTTTATAGCCCTGGCAACATTCTTATGAAGGCAAGTGAATGTCAACATGTTGTTAATGTTCAAGAAGCAGTTGGGCCTTGTAGCAATCAAGGCCTTTCAGCAGTCTTATTTTATGCAACTGTTTGAGGGAAACAGTTCTTCTTGTTTTGTTTGTTGCTGAAGGTTGCTAAGGAAACTCAAAAAATGCTGAAAAACTGTTTGCTGTGGTGTTTCTTTTTTGCTGTATTGTGCACATAACATTAGCTGCAAACCCCCAGACACTGGTGAAGTTTGAATGTGGTGTTCGTACTCTGGCTTCAAGAGAGGCAATTGAAGGGTATCAAAGGAGAGTTTGTCATGGGAACAGTCTTCAGCTCAAAAATTGTCTATTTGAGCTCCTTAAGCTTTCAGACCTTTTAAAAATAAAATGCCAACGAGGTGCTGGCCCTTGAATGTATCTTTGAGTAGGAGCTTGTTTTCCAGTGTTAATTATAAAAATGGTAGCTTTGTTGTTTTATGTTACCATAAGCAGCATTATTGCTCACAATTTCCATTCATCAATCCTCATTAGTTTGATAAAAGCAAAAGCACATGTATGTACAAACAAGTCTCAGCTTGGGCAATTATATAATTATAATGCACAACAATGTTATTTTCGAGAGCTAGGCAGGCAAGAGTTTCACCCCTCCAACCACTTAATCTCTTAAAATGACAGAACTGCTTTTCAAAACACTCCTGCATTTTACTCCGGGCTATGATACTGTGCTGATCGTTTATATTGCTCGACAGATCTCAGGCTGCTATCACTGTGGTAGCATTTTGCATTGCTGGTCTTGTGGCCTCTTTTCATAGTGTACAACAGACCCGGTGTTGCGGGTACATGCTGCCCTTTTAAATTGCAGAACAAATTCCACAATTAAATTCTCAGTTATTAATGTCATTTTCTGGTCACCTTACATTACTGATATCTGGTTAGAAACAAAGTGACTGGCCTACGCCGGCAAAGCTGCGTTGCTCAACCCACTAGCATCCACGCTTTCTCTCGTCAGAGTCAGATTACACGTGTTGCTGGGCATTGCTGACTGTGGAGATTCCCGTGAAGACAACTCATTGAGATTAAATTTGACACCCCTAATGCAGCAATACCACCCGATTCATTTTACAGAACTACAATGTAAAATAAAGGCGTCAACAATGTAACAATTTCCTTTATGTACTTAATGGAACATTTATTTAATTCAAAGTAAAATTTTAATATGTAAAGGAGTGGTGTGATTAATGTAAGGAATTGGCATATTTTATATTTTTTGCAGTAATGTTATTAAAACCATGGTTAAGATGCATAGCCAGTATGCCTGCTGAAGCTGTGATTAAGGGGTTGTAAAAGTGAGGGAATTATTGATTTTGAAGGTGAAGTGTTTTGCTAATAGATTTGAGAACCATTTACGTCCTTACAGCTAACTAGCTAGTGGCATATTGTTTACGTTTAAAGGATAACTGAGGTGTAGATAATTTATGAGGGGTATTGTCTTTGATCCTTGCTAAACAGGTCATGGGACATCTTGCAGGAGGAGATAGAAGAATGCCTAATGCTTTGGGTACAGATGATGTAATTAATGGAGAAGCCAGGTCTGTCTAGAAAAGGTAGTTTTTCCGAGGAGTTTAATCTGAATAGAGGTGTTTCAGTTTGGTCCTGAAAAGTTCTCTCTCTCTCTCCAAGGATTCTGCACAGAGCAAAGCAAATAGAAATGTGTTTGTTAACTTTATTCATGAGTGACATTTGAAACATATTGGTTTCCTTAATTGGAATATAGTGGCAGGTTTAGGAAGTAAATTAAGGTGTTCTCTTTTACTTAAGAATTGTTGCAACTGTTAACTGTAAAGCTCTTTATTTGTGGCTAATGTGGTTAATTCTATGTTTAAATTGAATTTTGTTTAAACATAAAAGATATCTATCGGTCGGTGTTATCATTCCTGTGGTGCAGTAACATTAGCTCACAATTTTACAAATTGAAAATAGTGGGTTCTCGTCTGGGATCCGAACAATAGTAAACTCAAATGTATGAAAAAGAACGTAAGAAATAATGCAATATATAACTTAAGCATATTTCTTTATCATGTGCTCAACTGACCTCATCTGAACCTAGCTTTGTTGCAAGTCAAGGCAATTTGAACAGCTTTTGTGACAATTATTTGGGTTTCACAACGTACCTGAGGAAGAAAGTTACCCCAAAAGCTTGTATCAAAGCAAATTCCCAGATATATTTTGGCCGAGTGCCTGTGTGAGACCTCCTGTCCTGCAGTGCTGCCATGCTCTAGAAGATGGGAAGAAATATTAAATCTCAGGCAAGTCATTTGCAGAAACTTTAATATGGAGTGGCAAACCATAATATCTTCCATTTAATTTGCACATGTAGTCTTCAGAGTAGAAATTTGGCAGATGGCGTCGCCAGAAATGCAGGAGCTACTAATACACCCCACCGCTTCACGTAAGTGTAATTTAAATACACTCACCTGTTTCAGGCTTGAGGTTCCCACCCAAAACAGGGATTACATGTCAAATGTAAAGAGAGTAGGTGATTAGTGTTAAGGGTCACTTCTCCTACACCTTCTTCTCAGTACCTCAGGATCTGACATATTCCGTGTATTAGGTAGAGCAAATATAATCCTCAATAGCTTCTATCCATTGTGTGGGTTCAGGTCATAACAGCAGCCCTCACATTTCCACAGAGCAATATCAAATGCAGTGAAATTGATAATTAGGTACTTTGCTTACAACAGCTATCCAATATTACCCATTTAGTGCCATCGCTCGAAATGATTTTCTTCCCCATAGTCTGTCCCCTGCTTGTTTGTCCTGAAATTAAATTAGTTCACAAATGTATATTTTAGTAAACTAACAAAATGCAATACAGACGTTTTTTTTGAGAACAGGTCACATAATATGTAATAATATAAAGATAACCAATTTACTAAATATTTTTGACCATTATTTAACACTAAACTATATCCTGAATTTATATAGGTAGAGATTTTCCACCACCCTCCACTGGTAGCAAAGCAGCCAATGGGTTCAAATGACCCATTTGCATCCTATTCATGGGCTGGGCACAGGATTCTCCATGCCTCTGTGATGTTCCGGCTGGGATTCTCATGACCGTGAATTGGTGCAAGTATTTGCCAGTGTGGTCCTGAAGCAGTGGACTTTGTGGTGGGCCAAGGGGCTAGGCATTTACATAGGTGCCCTCAAAGTCCCCCAAAGTCCGTCGGTGGGCCCACCTTCCCCCACAACGCAAATCCTGCCCATCTCACGCCCAGCCCTCCATCATTCTGCACACAAGAGACCCCCACCGGAAACCCCCCACAGACCCACACCACCAGACCATCCATATCAGAGATCCCCCATATCAGAGAACCCCCATATCAGCAACCCCATGCCCCCACCAATCAGTCACCACTGCCAGGAAACTAAAGAGCAATCCAGGTAGAGGCAGTGAAAATTCACTGATTCTTCACTTACCTGTCCCTTATACCAACTGCCTCAGGCAGAGGTGTACAAAGCAGCAGTTGTTACTTACTACAAAACTGAAACCACATCACAAGGCTTTAAACTCCCAGGATCCTTTCATCTGCAAGGTTTCTATTCACTTTCAAAGAGAAAAAGCTTTTAGTAAGCTGTAATTGCAGGATAATAGCTTCCAGACCACCAGGTGTCTGGATTGTTTATTTTAATTTCCCTTCACGCTTGAATACATCTGAAGTACCCTGCTTTGAACCTAACCTTAATGTTTCTAAACATCTAGGAGTTAAGTTATTTCACTTCCTTCTTTTTCTCAGCATAATCACTTAACTGCTTTGGATGTGGGCAGGAGCAGTCAATCATGGCAATTAATGCAGGGATGGGAGGAGGATACACCTACTTGTCAGTGGTCCCCGACATGCATATATTTGCATGGCAAGAGAGAGGGAATTGCTTCTGGGCACCGCTCCTAGCGCCAGCACAACCACAAGCACCAGTGGGAGAAATAGGGCATGATTCTCTGATTGCCAATGCCAAAATCGCATTCGGGGTTTGGGCGGAGAATCACTTTTGTCGCCGAAACCGGGGTTGGCTCCTGATTTCGGATGCCCCGCCCCCTCCAAAATGGCATCATCGGTGAGTACGCCGCACGCCGTTGGGATGACCTCAGGACGTCACTTGAAGGCCCTCCCCCAATGCTCTGCTCCCAATGGGCCGACTTCCCGACGTGTGGATCACTTGTGGTCTGAGGTTTCGTCAACCTCGCGTGGCGGCTGTGGACGGTGTCTAGCGCCACCACAGTCGGGGGGGGGGGGGGGTAGCCGTTCCACAGGCCGGGGTGGCTTCGGCTGAGGGACAGGTGGGATCGGTCTGGGGGTGGTGAGGGGGTTACAGGGGGGCACTATCTGGCAGGTCGGGTCCGCGTGCGGCTGGCGCCATGTTGTACGGCGCAGCCGCTGCAGGTCACCGCCGTGCGCATGCACAGCCACAGACCTGGCAATTCTCCAGCCGTTTCTGTCGGGAACACCAGGGGTTTTACGTGGTGCAGCTGCTAGTCCCCCACCGGGCAGAGCACGGTGCAGGGGCGGCACTGACATTTTGGTTGTAAGACTAGACACATGCTCCGGACATAGCCTCAAAATTGGAGAATCCAGCCCATAGTCTCCCAAACGGAGAAACCAGCCCATAATCGTTTCAGGAAAAATACAGAAGCCAAGCCAAACAAAGCGACTAAAGATAAATCAAAGTTATTTAAATGATAACTTCAGTAAAGTTTTATATTTTTGAAACATATTGATTCATTCTCATTAACTCCTCGCATTGACATAGCCTGGTAATAGATAAGTCTTTAATAGATTAATGTCCAATTAAAGAATATATGAACTGTGGAGACAATCAGCAGTTTCAACTCAGGATTAAGTTAAAAGAGACAGCTTGGGCATTTTGCCTGAAGTGAGCTTTTCATTCCAAAGTTTAGCACAGTGATAAATTCACTGGAAATGGTAGAAACAAATTGAACCACTGAATAAGAAAGACAGTGTTGCTGTAATACAATTATTTATTGTGATCTGGAAGCTGGTTTTTATCTCCACTGTTTCTTAGACGTGATATTATTCTCTTTGTAGCAGGTGTACATTTTATCACAAATATATTTCACATGGGACCCTACTTCAGCTCGAATATTGCCTCAGAGTCAGGAGGTTGCAGCTTCTGGGCACGATCGACTGGCCTTGTCGCACCCGGCTCGGTAATGAGGACATTGCTCGGAAACCTCACAGGACATAACAAAAGCTTGCGAGATGTCACGATCTGGATCTCGCCCTCACTGTGCAAGATCCAGATTTACATATTGCTCATTTAAATATGTATGTGCCAAATTCTCCTGTGGCCCAGGAACTAATGCCTGTGCCTGGGAGACACCGCCATGGTGACATTTAGCACTGGCCCACACAAACTTGGACCAGGTATAACGGCACCTGGGAGGGGTCTCCTAGGGAGGCCCCCAGGTGGTCGGGCTCTGAGCAGGATGGTACCCTGGCACTCCTGCTGGGACCTGGGCACCTTGACACTGCCAGCCTAGCACATGGCAGAGCCATCCTGGCAGCGCCAGGGTGCCTGTGTGGCACTGACAGGCTGGTAGGGGCACTGTCAGGGTGACAAACTGGCAGTGCCAAGGTCCCCGGGTGCCATGTTGCTTATTGCAAGGACCTGGCCCGGGAGTGCCCTGCCTTAAAGAATGGGGTGAGGGGGGCTTAAGACCCTCTAAGAAGTAGGTTGGGGCAGTGGGGGAGTCCAGAGGCAGCAGTGAGGTATCCGTGGTGGGGGGAGGGAGGGGGAGATCAGAGCAGCATTTAAATATGGCACCCCCGATCTATTCTTCACTGACTAACTGAGCTTGGCAGTGTGGTAAGTGAGGCCTCGGCAGGCATTACTCAGTGAGGCCAAAATAGACAACAGTCCCTTTTGATAGCCGGGTTGATACAGCGCCGAGAAACACCCCATTAAATGCGCCCAAACCGGAACTCTGTTCTTTGCGCATTAAATTGTAACCTCTGGGTGAGTTCATACATCCCCGGGACGCCCACAGTGCGTTACCCAATGGGACGGAAAATTGGGCGTTGGCGCAAAATTGGGATCGGCGGCAGGCGTCGACCAGAACGCCATCGCTGGTGGCATGAATGACCTCCAAGCTGCACGCCAGCGGGAGCAGGGAAATAAATGCAAATGGGCCAAGTGATGCGGTGGGGGGGCTGAAGTGGGACTCTGCCATCGGGCCTCCTGCTCAAATTGGCGGCCCGTTTCCAGAATTCCTCTGGGAATTCCACGCCATGAAGAAATTTTACATGACTTGAGCACTGAATTCTGTCCCGCTTTACGACCACAAGGCGATCGTAAAACTAGTTCAATTCTACTCCAGTTGGAGAACATAGGGCTGGATTCTCCGTTTCAGCAACTATGTGCGGGCACCAGCAGGCCTTGAGTGGTTTTTTTACAACCAAAAAATCAGCGTGAAACCCTCACCGATTCTGGAATCGGTGAGGGGCTAGCACCGGCACCGACTGAAACTCCTGCCTCCCGCGCAGAAAACGGCTGTAGAATGGCCGAGTCCCGGGCCGCGCATGCAATTGTGCTGTACAACTTGGCGCCAGCCATGCGCGGACCCAACCCGCCATCCACAACCCCACAGCCCACCTATTGGCCACCCTCCACCTGTCCCCCTGCCCTTGCAGAAGCCCCCCAGCCAGCGGCACGGATCCCAGCTGAATGTGCTGGACACACTCCGCAGCCACCACACCGCGTTCACGATTTGTGTAACCATACGTGGTTCACGCCGGCAGGAACTCAGCCCATCAGGGCAGAGCATCGCGGGTGAGCCGGCTGATGACGTGCCAACGGCATGCCGCGCGCGTCACGATGATGCCATTTTGGAGGGGGTGGAGCATGGCTGACCATGCATCAAACCGGCATCAAACCGGCGCCAGCCCTGATTTCAGCGTCGGAGCCCATTCTCCACCCGATCGCCGGACACGGAGAATCCCACCCATAGTCTCCCAAATGGACAATCCAGCCCTCTAACTTTACTCCAGGATTTGAAAACGCACCATAACTTCCTGGTTCCCAACATCAGATTTGGGGGGGGACTCCAATGATTGGCTGGGGATTCCCTCTGGGAGGTTCTCAAATAAGTGGCAATTGTCCAGAAGCGCGAACGTCCCCTGGACAATTGCGCTGTGCTAGGAGCCACCTGACAAAGAGATTTAAATCTCTAACATTGGATGATTCATCTTGTGTTACTCTAATAGTTACACTGAAAGAGGTAGAAGAATTAAAGCTACTTTAACTACAGTGTAACTGTTGAACCCTCATGGGACCCCCCCCCCCCGATCATTAATTCATTAATAATAATGATCTTTATTGTCACAAGTAGGCTTACATTAACACTGCAATTAAGTTACTGTGAAAGGCCCCTTGTCGCCACATTCCAGCGCCTGTTCGGGTACACAGAGGGAGAATTCAGAATGTCCAAATTACCTAACAGCGTGTCTTTCAGGATTTGTGGAAGGAAACCAGAGCACCCGGTGGAAACCCACGCAGACACGCGGAGAACGTGCAGACTCTGTACAGAGTAGCGATCTGATGCTGATGACCACTCTGAGATTCTGGTCTATAGACACATCTAATACTCAGTGCAATACTGGGGAAAGTGTTTAAATGTTATTTTTGTCCAGTTGTGGTAGATCTAAGAGATCTCATAGTGTTCTTTGAAGACTAAGAGGTGTTGGCCAACATTTGTCCTTCAAGCACATTTATCCTTCAACAACCATCACCTAAAGCAGTGATGGTCAACCTAGTGGTCGCATGGGTGGTCCCCCTTTATCTCAGTGGGCTGCAAGATTGAAATTGGGTATGTTCAATAATTATGACCCTTAAATAAGATTGAATACATTTAAAACATGCCAAATATTTCATTACAAGTTATAGAAAATGCCTAATCATTTATATACTAATATAACTTATCAACTTCAAGTGGTAAAACTAAAATAAATATGTACGCTTGATTGGATGCAGAGAGAACGCATGGCTCTCACAGTCAAGGTTGTGTGCAATCAACATGCACCCCACTTCACGTGCCCTTGCCTTAAGTGCATATCGCTTCAGTCCTACCGCTAGGATAAAAGCTATATAGATGGTAACCAGCAAAATGTGGCAACTCTGTGCATGGGCAAAAGTTAACAAAATGTCTTGTGGGCTGCACTCAGAATCTTGATGAGCCGCAAGTTGCCCACCACTGACCTGGTGCTGTGGATCAACAGTGCTAACCACTGTGCTACCCCTCTCTTTACATACAAAACATCAGCACCTTCCTTATGCAACAGTGCACAGCAAACTGTATGATGGTGGAGGTACCATTGCTTTAACCTAGCTGGAGCCAGCCACAAAGAAATTCATCGCCATGCTCGCCTTCCCAGCTACTTGCAGTGCTGCCCCCAGCTTGCTTCGTGGGTTCAGGCCTCCCTGCAACAGGGGCATGTTTCTTGGTAAAACAGAGGTGCCTAACACATTGCTCCTTCCTGCAGTTGCTGTATCAGAATTGCTTCCTGAACACCACGGGTGGAAATGGCGACCTGCTGAAAACCCTTATCCCTATTCTTTTCTTTCCTCTGTTCATTCTCCCTCTCACACTGCTGCCACAGAGGGTGGAAACAAAAGCAGCCATGATTGGAAGCAAGTGATCTGAGTAGAACCTCAAACTAAACACCAAGGTCTTCACTATGTGCCAGACCACCCCCTTTCACCTTAGCTGAAGTTAAATGGCAGTACACATCATATAACAAGTCTAGGAAGTCAGAAACTACCAACAGAAATCAACCAGTAACCAGCCGAAAAGTGGTTGATGATACCTTTAGGTAGTGCTGGTGTGATGTTCTTCCTGCTGCTGAATGCACATTTAGCTGTGCAAGGTTGAAAGAGGGTGTTAGCTGAAGCATTCACGTTGAAAATAATACTTTTGCAGGCAAATCAGTCTTACCTGCTGATATATGGCTAGTCTGCATGATTCTGTTACAAGCTCCTTGGCACCACTGAATGGTACAATTGCACAAGAATGTGTGCTCACACTTGCTTTGCCATTTTGGATGCAAAACAGCAGCCTTAACACCTATATTTTGAATTTTACTCCCACGTACTATATACTGGCTAGCTGGAGGTAGTGATTTACCTGTAGGACTCTGTGATATGTATTATGTTTGCAGAAGTTCTTGCATCAGCCACTCTCCCCAGAATGTTACATTTCTTTGTGCTTTTATTTTGTAAGTTAGTTAACATTTGGCAAGAACGTCGGTTACTTTTTCTGATTGCACAAATAAAAGCCGATCATTTCTAACTGCTTTAGTCACTGATGAAAAAATCTCCTTAATACTGCGAGTTCCAATAGATTGTGTTCCGAATGCTTAACAGCCAGAATTTAATATCTTCCTGGCTTCCACTCTGATCTTGTTTTCCAATTCCAGCAACTTATCATCTGGATTTCTTCTGTCAACTCCTCATCTACTCATCTAGATTATCTGGATAACTTATCTGATGACTGCAAGTTATAGGTTGTATATTAGAATTGGAAATTTCTGTTGATATGCCAGATATTGGTAGCTCGGATATTTATTTTGTCCTGATCTTTTCAGACCTTTTTCCATTTTCTATCTCCCAAGAATTTGTTGAATATCGAGAATCAGAGATTAGATGTGATCTTCACTAGTACCACTAGTACCACTATCCAACTATCCAGGAAAACATGTTGGGCGGAATTCTCCGTTAGCCGACGCCGAAATTGGGGAGTGCGATCGGGTGGAGAATAGCTCCCGATGCCAAAATCGCGGCAGGCCCCAGTTTGACGCCGAATCGCGATGCTCCATCTCCTAGAAAGCGGCGTCGATGCGACGCACGCCACACATAGTTTAAACACTGTTCACATATCATTAGTGGGCCCACCCGTGATTCTCCGCCTCCAATGGGCCGAGTTCCTGATGGCGCAGTCCACGTGTGCTCTCAAACATCACAAATCTGGCGTGATGGCTGCTAAAAGAGAGAAAGAGAGAGGGTGTACAGACATGTCCAACACCACCATATTTCACCGACAGTCATTCCGGGGGGGTGGGGGGGAGTAGTGGGGGAGGGTGGCCAAGAAGTGGGCTGTTGGGTCTGGGTGGATGGGTACGCAACACCATTACCACAGCCAGCAAGGCAGCCAGGCGGCTGCGCATGCTGTTGACAGCCCGCTTTAAACCTGATGCCCTGAGTCGTATAGGTGACCTCCCCGGGGCACCCCCTCCCTGGGTGCCCTCTGGCCCTAGCCGACCCATCAGCTGCATGGGCGCACCAGCACAACCTGTCCCATCTTTCCAGCCTTGAACAGTGTGTGTGTGTTTGGGGTGGTGTATTGTTTATGGGCAGCTGCAGCTTGTCAGCCTCCCAAGTATCAATCACAGACCCATTGAATCCCGCACCACTTTCCATAGGGTTCGATGATATTCCACGGGCCGCCCGTGCTAACCCCTCACCGGTAGCAGAATCGGTCAGGTGTGGCAATGATTTTTCTGACGTGAAAATGCTTGGATTCTCCGTTGGCATCAACACTTAGTCTCAGAAACGAAGAATCCGGCCCAAGATATTGGAGCAGGAGTAGACCAAATGACCTGCCAGCCCTGCTCCACCACTCAGTGTAATTATAGCTGAGCTTTGGTCTCCACTTCACTTTCCTGCTCGTTCCCCATATCCATTGATTCTCTGAGAGACCAAAAACCTGTCTATCTCAGCCTTAAATATATTCCACAATGGAGTATTCACAACCCTCTGGGACAGAGAATACCAAAGAACCCCGACCCGTGAAAACAATTTCCTAAATCTTCTAAAGTGTAGTAAATTTTGGAAAATCATAACCAACACATTTACTACCTCTGTGGCTCCCCATTTCAGACCCCTATGATGTAGGCCATCAGTACTCTGGGGATTTGTTGGTTTTAAGCCCCTTATATTTCTCCGATATTTTTCTGTGCTGTTTTAATTAGCTGAAGGTTCTCACTCTGATCAGCCCCTACGTTAGTCTTTCTTTCTGGAACCCTCTCCGGGCATCTACCCAGCTCGCAACATCTCGCAAGATCTAACCTGATCTCGCGAGACATTGCGATGTTAACCCTGCCCATTGCGGGTGGGGTCACTTTTAGACAAATCTGCATATTGGAGCGAGACATCTCATCTCACTTTAATGTACATTTTCCCAAGTACTCGAGGCATTGGGATCTATCCCCTTCACCTTGGAGACCTCGAGCAAACGCCGTTCAGTACTGGTCGGCACAAATGGGGACCAGAAGAAATTACACTCGTAGGGGTCTCCCAGGGGCTCGGAGACCCCCAGGAGCATGCCCTTTGGACAGGGTCATACCCTGGTACTGCTGGTGCCAGCTGGGTACCCTAGCAGTGCCAGCCTAGGAACCTGACAGTGCCACCTGGGTGCAAGCCTAGCACTGCCAAGGATCCCAGTTGGCATTTTGTACACAGTGGTGATCGGGCTGGGAGCGCCCTGCGTGGATGTTGGGGTGGGAGGGGGGGCGGATGGAGGGGTGGGGGGGGATTGGAGAGGGAGGGGATAGGGGGATGAGGATGGGGGAGGGATGGGGGGGCCTCTTATAGTTCATTGGGGTTTGGGGGTGCTGGGGATCGCTTCAGGGGCAGCAGAGATCAAATGGCGTCCCGATCTCTCACTACACTGAGATGTTCCGGTGAGCGGAGCGCTTCCGTGCACAGCATGGGGCTATTTGCAGCCTCGTCTGTGCGTTGCCCCACTGAGGCTCCTACCTAACCGGGATGCCATTTTATAGCAGCGCCGGGAAACACGCTCGCCATGGGACTTTGTTCCCATTTAGCTAAATTCCACCCTCTATACTTGATCAATATCACTGCCATTTCCTCATTTGGCATGACAGTTTCTCCTGTCTATCACTCTATTCTAAAGGACCAATGTTTATTGGCTATTCTCCTTATATATTTGTAAAAGCTCTTACAATCTATCTTTTCATTCCTGGCTAGTTTCTTCGCATATTCTAGTTTTTTACCTATTCATCTGCTTGTTGGCCACCCTTTGCTGGTTCTAAAAAGCTCCCAATCCTCAGGCTTGCTATTTTTATTTTGCAACATAAGAACATAAGAACTAGGAGCAGGAGTAGGCCATAGGGCCCCTCGAGCCTGCTCCGCCATTCAATGAGATCATGGCTGATCTTTTTGGACTCAGCTCCACTTTCCAGCCCGAACATCATAACCCTTAATCCCTTTATTCTTCAAAAAACTATCTATCTTTATCTTAAAAGCATTTAATGAAGGAGCCTCGACTGCTTCACTGGGCAAGGAATTCCATAGATTCACAATCCTTTGGGTGAAGAAGTTCGTCCTAAGCTCAGTCCTAAATCTACTTCACCTTATTTTGAGGCTATGCCCCCTAGTTCTGCTTTCACCCGCCAGTGGAAACAACCTGCCCGCATCTATCCTATCTATTCCCTTCATAATTTTATACGTTTCTATAAGATCCCCCCCCCGCATCCTTCTAAATTCCGAGTACAGTCCCAGTCTACTCAACCTCTCCTCGTAATCCAACCCCTTCAGCTCTGGGATTAACCTAGTGAATCTCCTCTGCACACCCTCCAGCGCCAGTATGTCCTTTCTCAGGTAAGGAGACCAAAATTGAACACGATACTCCAGGTGTGGCCTCACTCACACCTTATACAATTGCAGCATAACCTCCCTAGTCTTAAACTTCATCCCTCTAGCAATGAAGGACAAAACTCCATTTGCCTTCTTAATCACCTGCTGCACCTGTCAACCAACTTTTTACGACACATGCACTAGCACACCAAGGTCTCTCTGCACAGCGGCATGTTTTAATATTTTATCATTTAAATAATAATCCCTTTTGCTATTATTCCTACCAAAATGGATAACCTCACATTTGTCAACATTGTATTCCATCTGCCAGACCCCAGCCCATTCACTTAACCTATCCAAATCCCTCTGCAGACTTCCGGTATCCTCTGCACTTTTTGTTTTACCACTCATCTTAGTGTCGTCTGCAAACTAGGACACATTGCACTTGGTCCCCAACTCCAAATCATCTATGTAAATTGTGAACAATTGTGGGCCCAACACTGAACCCTGAGGGACACCACTAGCTATTGATTGCCAACCAGAGAAACACCCATTAATCCTCACTCTTTGCTTTCTATTAATTAACCAATCCTCTATCCATTCTACTATTTTCCCCTTAATGCCATGCATCTTTATCTTATGCTGCAATCTTTTGTGTGGCACCTTGTCAAAAGCTTTCTGGAAATCCAGATATACCACATCCATTGGCTCCTCGTTATCTACCGCACTGGTAATGCCCTCAAAAAATTCCACTAAATTAGTTAGGCACAACCTGCCCTTTATGAACCCATGCTGTGTCTGCCCAATGGGACAATTTCCATCCAGATGCCTCGCTATTTCTTCCTTGCTGATAGATTCCGATTCCAGCATCTTCCCTCCTACCGAAATTAAGCTAACTGGCCTATAATTACCAGCTTTCTGCCTACCTCCTTTTTTAAACAGTAGTGTCACATTTGCTAATTTCCAATCGGCCGGGACCACCCCAGAGTCTAGTGAATTTTGGTAAATCATCACTAGTGCATTTGCAATTTCCCATGCCATCTCTTTTAGCACTCTGGGATGTATTCCATCAGGGCCAGGAGACTTGTCTACCTTTAACCCCATTAGCTTGCCCATCACTACCTCCTTAGTGATAACAATCCTCTCAAGCTCCTCACCTGTCATAGCCTCATTTCCATCAGTCACTGGCATGTTATTTGTGTCTTCCACTGTGAAGACCGACCCAAATAACCTGTTCAATTCCTCAGCCATTTCCTCATCTCCCATTATTAAATCTCCCTTCTCATCCTCTAAAGGACCAATATTTACCTTAGCCACTCTTTTTTGCTTCATATATTTGTAGAAACTTTTACTGTCTATTTTTATATTCTGAGCAAGGTTACTCTCATAATCTATCTTACTCTTTATAGCTTTTTTAGTCGCTTTCTGTTGCTCCCTAAAGATTTCCCAGTCCTCTAGTCTCCCAATAATCTTTGCCACTTTGTATGCTTTTTCCTTTAATTTGATACTCTCCCTTATTTCCTTAGATACCCACGGTCGATTTTCCCTCTTTCTACTGTCCTTCCTTTTTGTTAGTATAAACCTTTGCTGAGCACTGTGAAAAATCACTTGGAAGGTTCTCCACTGTTCCTCAACTGTTTCACCATAAAGTCTTTGCTCCCAGTCTACCTTAGCTAGCTCTTCTCTCATCCCATTGTAATCTCCTTTGTTTAAGCACAAAACACTCGTGTTTGATTTTACCTTCTCACCCTCCATTTGTATTTTAAATTCCACCATATTATGATCGCTCCTTCCGAGAAGATCCCTAACTATTGAGATCATTAATCAATCCTGTCTCATTACACAGGACCAGATCTAGGACCGCTTGTTCCCTCGTAGGTTCCATTACATACTTTTCTAGGAAACTATCGCGGATACATTCTATAAACTCCTCCTCAAGGCTGCCTTGAATGACCTGGTTAAACCAATCGACATGTAGATTAAAATCCCCCATGATGACTGCTGTACCATTTCTACATACATCAGTTATTTCTTTGTTCATTGCCTGCCCCACCATAATGTTACTATTTGGTGGCCTATAGACTACTCCTATCAGTGACTTTTTTGCCTTACTATTCCTGATTTCCACCCAAATGGATTCAACCTTATCCTCCATAGCACCGATGTCATCCCATGATACATCTCTTCTTTTAGACTAATACCATCATAAATTTCCATAATAGGCTGTGGATGGACCTTATGTACTGAGTTTTTGTCTTTTAATAGAATCTATTTTTATTAAGTGGGTCAGACAGCGTCTGCGGAGAAAACAACAGAGTTAACATTTCAGTTCTGGCACTTTTCATCAGACGCATGAGTATTTCCAGCACTTTCTGTTTTTGTTTCAGATTTCCAGCATCTGCAGTATTTTACTCTGTGGGAGACGGTGCGCTGTTTGCTGTCGGCAGGATTCTCTGTTCCCGCCGCTGTCAATGGGATCCATTGAAGATACCCCACCCCGCTGGGAAACCTGTAGGCAGGGATTCACTTCCGGCGGGACCAGAGAATCCTGCCACCAGCAAACGGTCGGAGAATTCCTGCCACTTATGTTTCTTTGTTGAACATTTTGAATTGTTTATTTTAACATTTCCCATTGTCTATTTATTGCCATAATGTTTAGCTGATCAAGTATAACCAGCTCAATCCTCATTTCGATGAAATTAGCTTCCTTTCAGTTTAAGATTCTTGCTTTGTACTGGAGTGTGTTCCACTCAAACCTACTGTGGAACTATGTTGCTCTCTAACTTAATATAGTTGGGAGCACTTGCATCCTTGTCCTACACAGCAAGTTTCAACGAGCATACCCAGGAATTCTAATGGGGGTCAGTGAGATCCTGCCTTAATTGTGGTGGAATGGGATCATTAGAATTTCAAGGCCTCGCATTTTGTACGTATAGTATTGTACTGCAACTAGCAGAGTAATCATTTTGCATGCTCTCTTGTCACTTGTATTTATAGACGATGGATATGCAATGGATGTATGAGATCAATGGTTTGGATCCCCAGTACACTCCTCCTAACATTCAGCATGGCAAAATCATCCACACAGACTTCCGGCGCTCTGTTCCAGTACGACAACGTAACTTCATCCGAGAAAACCTCAAGGTGATAATAACTGCAGTGTCCTCTCCTCTAAAAGGAGCTCCCCTCAGCATTAGAAGTAAAATAAGTAGAGCAAAGTAAATATGAAATAAGTTACATTTCATTGTGCATCATTTTCTGAAAAATGAAGATTGTTTTATCTGTGCAAATAAACACCTATCATTCATACTGATTTATATAAAGAAATTGATACATTTTTATTAATACTGTCATCTTGTGTGTGCCGCTTTATTATATCTAATCCATTGTATTATTCCAATAAATAATTTCAATGTAACTATCATCAGTTCAAGCTATTTTGCTTTGAAAAACTATCTCCGTGTCCACATTTATTCTTGTATAAAAAATATCTGAGCAACAAAATATTCCACCCAATCTGTGTGATTTTCTGATAATGTATACACTAGCTTCTCAGCAAAACCAATACGTTTTGGCCACATTTCTCAACATTTCTTATAATTGATGCCCATCTTCTGATTCAAACACAAGAGGATGCAATTATTTGTCAATCTGTTAGACAGATGTATTTGCTTCTATGTTTGATAAAACAATAGTCGGGTATATTTTTCTCCATTCACAAACTTTAGCAAACATGTTAAATGAATGTAAAAAAAAGTGGGAATCATACTTAGAATCATAGAATTAATAGTGATTTTGATTATAGTTATATTTTTACTTTATATCTCACCTCACACTATCTGGCATTTTTAATACATTATATGTAATTGTTATTTATGCAAAAGAAAAGCCTTTACATAGAATTACAGAGAAAATACAGCACAGAAACAGGCCATTCAGCACAATGAGCCTATGCCACTGTTTATGCTCCACTTGAGCCTCCTCTAACTCTATCAGTATAACACTCTATTCCATTTACTCTCATGTCTATCCAACTTCCCATTAAATGCTTCTATATTATTTGCCTCAATCACTCCCTGTGGTAAAGCAGGCCACATTCTCACCACTCTGGGTAAAGACGTTTCTTCTGAATTGCCCACTTGACTTCTGAATGACTATCATAGAATCTCTACAGTGCAGAAGGAAGCCATTCAGCCCGTCGAGTCTGCACCGACCCTCCAAAAGTGCACCCTACCTAGGCCCTCTAATCCCTCCCTATCCCCGTCACCCAACCTAACCGTTTGAACACTAAGGGACAATTCAGCTTGACCAATCCACCTAACCCGCACATCTTTCGACTGTGGGGCAAACCAGAGCGCCAGTAGGAAACACACGCAGACAGGAGGAAAATGTGCAAACATTTCAGTCACTGAAAGCCAAAATTGAACCCGGGTCCCTGGCGCTGTGAGGCAGCAGTGCTAACAACTGTGCCACCGTGCCGCTTATTATGTTGATAATAGAAGTAAAGGCAGCAACAGAAATGTATTTCACTACAATTTGTAAACTCGTGGCTCAGTGGAGGAAACAGTTTACCGTATGACCTTCAAGCTAGAGAGGCAACACTAGATAAATGAAGCATGTTGAAGAGCATGCCAGCTGCAGCAACAAGCAAACCTAAAAATCATGTGGGGAAGCTGCAACCAGAAGACTGTATGCACAGTGTTTGACACTGTTGCTTCACAGCGCCAGGGACCTGGGTTCGATTCCCAGCTTGGGTCACTGTCTATGCGGAGTCTGCACGCTTTCCCCGTGTCTCCATGGGTTTCCTCCGGGTGCTCCGGTTTCCTCCCACATGTCCCGAAAGACGTGCTTGTTAGGTGAATTGGACATTCTGAATTCTCCGTCAGTGTGCCCGAACAGGCACCATAGTGTGGTGGCTGGGGGATTTTCACAGTAACTTCATTGTGGTGTTAATGTAAGCCTACTTGTGACATTAATGAAGATTATTATAGTATGCTATCAGGCAAGACTGTATCCAAGGTATTGACATTGCTAAGTGATCCCATAACTGATGAATCTGCAATCCTGCCAAATTTAATTGTGAATGGTGGTGGACAATTAACCAACTAAGAGGAACATGAGGAGGAGGAGGCTTCAATAACATCCTCATCCTCAAAGATGATGGGGCCAACACATGAGTGCTAAAGACTTAAAAGTGTTTGCAACCATCTTCAGTCTGGAGTTTTCAGTAGATGATCCATCTCGGCCTCCTATTGAGGGCTCCCATCACAGAAAACTATCTTGAGCCAATTCAATTCACTCCACGTGACATCAAGCAATGGTGGAGGGTAAACAGAAAAGGCTATTGGCTCTGGTAACACTCCAGCAAGTGTCCTGACCACTTACGTTTGAGAAGCTGCTGTGCCTCTAGTAAGCTGTTCCAATATAGCTACAACACCAGCATTTACTCGAATAGTTTGAATTTTTTCACAAGTGGAAGCAGTGTGGCTGGAATTTTCCATTTTTGATACAAAGTGCTGTGGTAGGCGGGTTTTGTGGTGTTTATCCCACTGCTCTGAATGGTGGGAAATCTGCCCAATTCTGCCCTTGGAAGCCCATTACTTATGTACAGGTCTCTCCGAATCAGCTGGCTGAACCTAGATCAGCTGGCTGAACCTGGGAGCTGATTCATCTGATCCGCCGATATCTGGTGGGCTTGAAAGTCCAGTCGCCATATTTAAGCATCCAGACATGCACATCTCCCTCTCTCCAGCCCACCTATCTCCAGGACACATCAATGTCTTTCAGTCTCAAGAAGAAAAGTCCCCCTTCAGCCACAAGGCCTCCAGGCTTTGATCAGAGGAATGCGGGCACATGGGGATGTGTTCCATCCAAGGATGGTTCCAGAAAGCATACCAGCCTCACTTCTCCAGCCTGGGAGACTATTGCAGGGGACCTGCCTTCCTATTCCAGGGTCTGCGTGACTCCCCTCCCATTCATACATATGGGGCAAAACAATTGCACAGTATGAAACTCACTGGTTTCATAGCTGTCTTTTCTCGCCAGATCAAAAGGCATTCTGTGCAATTTCAAAGTGCTGGCAACGATTTCATGGCCAGCAGGGGGTGGGGTGGGGTGGGGTGTACAAAACTCACCACCAAAGCTGGGATTCAGGGAAGGGTGCTCCAATCTCATAGTGAAGTTAAAGGCTCCCCTTGCACAAACTGAGATCTCACTGCCGCAAATCCCGTTATGGTCCTCTTGCAAGAGTGAGGGGCCATAATGGGATTTGCGCCCATGGAGAACAGGCTCAGAAAATTTCGCCCATGATATCCCTTTCACCCTTAGTCAGCGTTTGAGTTACCCTTGTCAGGTCCCAGCTTCCCACCCCTCTGTCTAGCCCCTTCCTTGCACCACTCCCCCTACTCCTCCACCTTGCAAAGCCTTCCTGCCCCTCTGATTCCCATGTGACCCCCTTCTCGCCAACCCATTGCATAGCCTTCCTTTCCCCTACTCCCAAAAAGGTGTGTTCCCCCACCACAACTCCACCCTGGTCGTAATGCTGGTTTTTGAATGTTCAGCCTTGCGTGAGTATCGCTGTACAGTGGTATCCTTCTGGACAATGGTGACACCCAATGGGAGCAGATCGTCCTAATCCCCACTGGTCACATTATTAGTCAGTGTCTGAATGTTGAGCCTTGTCTGAGTACCGCTGCACTGTGATGTCATTGTGACTATGGAGACAACCACCTAGAGGAAACCAACACTACAGCCCTAGCAGTGTGGTGTTCTATTGGCATTGCAACAGACTGGCACAGCACTGTGACAAATAGGATATGTGCATTGCACTCACCTCAAAGTTGCAAGTGAAGTGAGGTCTAACCTGTGAACCCCCCTCTTTTTTCAAACAAGTTCCAGATTGTTCAGACTGATGTGATTACCTGCTGGCGTGATACATGATTGGAAGGCGGTATGTCATAGAATCATAGGATCCCGACAGTGCTGAAAGAGGCCATTCAGCCCATCGAGTCTACATTGATCCTTTGAAAGAGCCCCTACGTAGGCCAATTTCCCAGCCAATCCCCGTAACCCCACGCAACCTGGACACTCAGGGCAATGTAGCATGGCTAATCCACCTAACCTGCACATCTTTGGAGTGTGGGAGGAAACCAGAGCACCTGGAGGAAATCCACTCAGGCACAGTGAGAATGTGCAAACTCCACATAGACAGTCACCTGAGTCGTATTTGAATTGGTGCTGTGAGGAGGCAATGTAACCACTGTGCCACCCTGCCACCCCTCGTGATTCTGTCCCCTGTGATTCTGGCAGCGGCTGTTTTAATGAACATTCATGAGATGGTCATTATGCAGATTGCGTTCATGCCACTAGGCAGTGAGATGCTTAACCCGCCATTAACACACCAGTGGCAGTATTGCAAGCTTCTTATTCCGGTGAGTTTCTGACTTTTTGCAGGAGGTTTTGAGCTGTTTATGGAGGGGGTGTAAGATGGGGAAAACGACCAGTAGTATCTTGGGTGACTGTCCCAATGCGCAAAGGTGCATTGACCTGAAGATAATACCCCTTCCTTCCTCCCATTCTATTAAGAAAACATTTAAAAAGGCAGTTTGCTCACTTTCACCCGACTCTCCATGCCTCTGGCCACAACAGAATGAGATAAAGCTTGGATTCGATGTGAGGAAGAGAAGCAAAAAGAGATCGTGGAAGTGAATTCCATTGTTATGAAGGGTGATTGATATTTTTGACTGGTTGAAACTTTTTCCAAGATGTGGTTTTTTTAAAAAATACATCTCTCTAACATATGATTTAATGATGTCAAAGATGCATCATGTTCTATGTCATGCATTAGCTTATCTCACCTGTAACTCTTTACACCGCATGTTCCAACTTGATTGACCGACATCATCTATTGAACATCATTTTCTTTGCCCTGGGATATTGAAACATAGGCTTGACTCGTTGTCTTTCTGAAAATTTAAAATTCCTGCCTGTAGGCCTCTAGCACCATCTCGTAAGCATTGAGTACAGCGATCTTTAAATCTTCAGAATTACACGAGTGCTCTGCTGAACAAGAAGGGTATAATTCAGAGCCTTCCCTACCAAAACAATTTGCAGGAGCATAGAGTCCATTGTTCTTTTGACCAATTCTGAATTTTCTTGAATGACAAATTTCTACATAAATTTAGGTAATGTGGCCATCTAAAATGGCCTCAAGCAAATAGTGATGGGAAATTCGGCCAAGCTTGAACACAGACAAGCTGCAGCCTGCAGATATACAAACTGCAGCCCAGACTTTATGCAGAAACTCACACCTGCAAAAGGCCATTAAAAGGCAATTAAAGGAACAATAGAACTATCCTGTCCATCACATCATCTCCCAGACGCAGCGGCACCAGCCCCTGCTTGGAACACTCCCAGGATTGGCCACTGAGTGCCCACCCCAAAATCGATGTGGCAGGCCCTGATTGGATGTGACCGATCAGTGGGGGTGGAGCCCTGATCAATTGATTCACAGTGAACCAGAGACCGCCCACAAAAGGGGCAGGGAAAACCCGGTTAAAAGGCATTGCGCAGCCATCACTCGCTCTCTTCCGACTGCAGCACAACAGGTACCAACATCAGCCAAGACCAAAGGCCCATGCCATCCACAGAGGATGCCAACAGAACTCAGACTAGCTACAGAACTTCAGTGCTGCCAGACTAGTGGATCCACATAAGGCCATATCTACTCTGTATCTGCCGGTCACCTGGGAGTTAAGTTAAGGTCATTTAAGTGTGTTAGTAATAGTCCAATGTGCATGAACCTGTGATCAATTAAGTAAATAACCTTGTGTATGTTAAATAAACTATAATTGTACTAAACTACTCGTGTGATTATTTGTCCATCGTATACATGTTATACACATTGTGCTTATAAAAGAGAACAGTAGTCAGCAAGAATTCTTCACTAAATCAAACGTGAGAGGGGTTCTCATGGAGTCAGCCTCAGGAGTCCTCAAACTCAAATTTCAATTCTTTTCTATTTTGAGTTTTTTCATCTCTCTATTTTCCCCCCCCCCCTATCTCTTTCCATTTGTCTTCTCACTTTCTAAATCATTATTTCTTAGTTCTATTCCTTTTTCAATTCTGGCCAGTTGAACTTGTATGGATCCCAGAAGAGGTAAGTTGCATTTGTTATTTGTGGGTATTAGGATTAAGCTTTAACTCTAAGCTTAATTTACCTTCATTATTTGTGGGTTAAAAAGGTGAAACCTGGGTCTAGTTTCATTTTACAGTGGAGACAGCAGGTCTGAAACTGTTTGTATATCTGCATGTTTAATGAGGTTTTATGACTTGAAGTGCTTTGGGAAGTTAAAACAAACACAAGGTAGAAAAACTATGCGGTTGGCCTAACAGAAATTATAATTGATCCTCTTTGTGATGGATACAAACTCTTAAAAGTCCTGTTCAAACATTTTTAATAACAATGACAGATTCTCCAAATGTTTTAAAGTAATTACACTTTCCGTGCTTTAATATTATTTTCAGGTCAAAGGTCGTTACCATCTGAAGTCTTGAGCTTCAAATTGGAGTCTCCTCTTCTAGGAGGTTGTCACCCAGCATAATTTAGCACACAAACACTGCAGGCAGCAACATTGTGTATGTGTGATGGGATGAGGTAGGAACTAACTGTGATTTCACAGGAAGCTTTTATATTATTTCAAGGGATATGGGCGTCGCTAGCAAGGCCAGCATTTGTTGCCTAATTGTTCTCGAACTGAGTCAACCACATTGCTGTGGGTCTGGAGTCAGGTAGGGACACCGTACTTCCTTCCCCAAAGGAGCATTAATGAACCAGATGGGCTTTTACGACAATGGTTTCATAGTCATCATTTAGACCTTTAATTGCAGATTTTTATTGAATTCAAATTTCACCATCAGACGTGGTGGGATTCGAACCCCGGGTCTCCAGAACAGTTCCCGGGACATCTGGCTGACTATTCCAGTGGCAATACCACTAAGCTACCACCTTCCCTCATCAAATATGGCAACAACAGTTGTTTATATCAATGTCAAGTGTGCAGGCAGCAAATGCCCAACAGTCCAGAATTCCTTCCATCTTTCAGGATGAAACACAAATGCCAGAATCACTCCCATGAAAAAAAGAATATCTTCTCCTCCCATGGCTAATGATACTCCTGCGGAAACTGCCCCGGCAACTGTGAAGAGCTACAACAACTCAGATGAAAAATGTATTTTGCACAGTATAGAACAAGTGACAGGAATGCTAAAAGCAAAGCTAAAAAGGATTGCACCAAGAATTGGAGTAACCTCCAACTTTGCGATTCAAAAAGGCATTGCTTGCCAGAGGAGAGAAAAGCAGATGAAAACACAATTGAGGTTGACGATCACCCTAAGCAAGAGGGAACAGCAGCTCTCGATACTGAAAGAGCAGCAATTGAGATTTCATGGTAACTTTGCTGAAGCTTAAATCACAGCTCGTTACATTCACCCTTCCTTTACATAACATTACATTCCTCCGTAAAGTAACTCTGTTTGAAAAACACAAAGCTAACATGTCAGTGACACTTGGATTGCATTGGATTTGTTTATTGTCACGTGTACCGAGATACAGTGAAAAGTATTTTTCTGCGAGCAGCTCAACAGATCATTAAATACATGAAAAGGAAATAAAAGAAAATACATAATAGGGCAACACAACATATAAAATGTAACTACATAAGCACTGGCATCAGATGAAGCATACAGGGTGTAGTGTTAATGAGGTCAGTCCATAAGAGGGTCATTTAGGAGTCTGGTGACAGCGGGGAAGAAGCTGTTTTTGAGTCTGTTCGTGCGTGTTCTCAGACTTCTGTATCTCGTGCCTGATGGAAGAAGTTGGAAGAGTGAGTAAGCCAGGTGTGAGGGAGCTTTGATTATGCTGCCCGCTTTCCCCAGGCAGCGGGAGGTGTAGATGGAGTCAATGGATGGGAGGCAGGTTCGTGTGATGGACTGGGCGGTGTTCACGACTCTGAAGTTTCTTGCGGTCCTGGGCCGAGCAGTTGCCAGACCAGGCTGTGATGCAGCCCAAAAGGATGCTTTCTATGGTGCATCTGTAAAAGTTGGTAAGGGTTAATGTGGTCATGCCGAATTTCCTTAGTTTCCTGAGGAAGTATAGGCGCTGTTGTGCTTTCTTGGTGGTAGCGTCGACGTGGGTGGACCAGGACAGATTTTTGGAGATGTGCACCCCTAGGAACTTGAAACTGCTAACCATCTCCACCTCAGCCCCGTTGATGCTGACAGGGGTGTGTACAGTACTTTGGTGTTGTAAGACTCCTTACTGAAAATCTGAGGTGCTGATCTCCTGAGTGAAAATTGTCTCTAGCTCTGCCACCTGCTCTAGTTACAGGATACTGCAGCCCCGTGATATGTAAGAGAATGGACCTAATGGAACTGCTTCAAAGCTGGAATGAGTGAACACTCATTATTCTGGGATATTTCTCAGAGTTTGCACAATCGATGCAATATCCAGAAGAAAGTAATCAGCATCTAACCATAAGCAGTTGATGATCCCTTTAAGTAGCACCAGAGTGTTGCTGTTGAATTTATATCTGTTGTGCAATATATCTGTTGTGCAAGGTTAAGAGAGGACATTAGTTGAAAGTCAAGATGGAAGCACTGGTATCCAATCAGCATTGCATGTTGATTGGCATCATGATCTGCCTGCTCTGACAGATGTTCACTGTGCTGTGCTGACACCCTCACCAAAATAGCACCCAACTCATCAAAAATCGCATCAGAAATGTGTGCCTGTGCATTGGAGCCATTGGGTGTCATTCAGTGGAACAAAGTTGACGTCCAATTTTGGGCGTGTTTGGCGGGGAGATTCGTGGCGCCCACGTTGGTGAGATCGCACCCGTATTCAATGGCACTTAGTGCCAAAAATGAACCACCGACATTACTGACTCACTCGCCATCTGATTTGCCTGACACCCACCTCCGCTGCTTACCATTAAAAAGGGGGAGCTGCTTTTAAGTGCTCCCTCACCACTCACTCCCAGTCAACACACAAACATGACAGCGTGCAGAGCTGCTCCTCGCTTTGGGGACGCCGACTTCACAAAGCTGCTCAACTCTGTGGACGAGAGGCGGATACCCTGTTCTCCGAGGGGGTTGGAGGACGAGCACCAGGGTGAACAATTCCACCTGGGAGACAGTGGCAGTGGCTGTCAGTGCAGCCAGCATTACAAGAAGGACCAATGTCCAATGTCGGAAGAACACCAGTGACCTCCCACGAGCTGCAAGGGTAAGTTACCACCTCACTCCTGGTGTCAGTTCTGTCTGCCACGACTCAAATTTCCAAACCCCTCCTCCTCCCTTGCAATTTACTGACTGTCACCTCACATCCTCCCACATCCGATCTTCGTGCTTGTTCCTCAGAACCCCCTGGCACCCACCAGCATAAGCCCTTGATGTCCAGGTGCGGTGCGCTCACATGCCACCTGCTATCAAATGTGCGGCTCACAATGTCCTCTCTCCCCACTGGAGAAGGCAGCCAATAATAAATGGGAAAGGGCCTAGATGGGGGGAGGAATCCCAGTGATTCGAGTCCTCATCCCCTACAAGTAGTGGTCCCTCGAAATCACGAGGTTGCCCGAGGAGAGAGCAGTCAACGACAGCGTGGTTAGCCGGCGCCAGAGAGGTGAGGATACACTGCCCCATCACCCAAACAACCTGTCTCTAGGGAGTTGTTCATGTCGGACAAAATGATACTTCCCTCTTGTTGACCACATGTCCATTGTGTCGCAGGATCTCTATCTGATGAGCTGTGTGATTCGGAGTTGTTCACTCCTCCGTCACTACCAAAGAGAACACCTTGGAAGAGAGCTCAGCGGAGACCACCGGCAATACGTCACAGCTGTCACCCACACCTTTCACCAGTCCAGAGACACATACCTCGGTGGGCAACATTAGTGGATAGGCATTTGGGGCAAAACCTGGTGAGCACCACACATTTTCTGATGCACATCAGGTGGACCTAGGAACATTGAAGGGAGACAGCTGTTGGAGGTCTGCTGGATCCCAGGACACAGCTGGGTCCTAGCCAGCTGCTGAGCCTCTGGACAAGTTTCTCGCAGAGCTAATGGAGATGATAGGACATAACCATGAGATTCAGGAGGTAGTGTTAGCGACATTCCAGTGTCTGCAAAGCTGAAAGGCAGCAGGTGCAGGAGGTGGTACCGACAATGCGTGGTACTGAGGCCAACATGGCTAAGGTGGCGACCACAGTAGAAAACCTGGAGCATCATGTCCGTGTATTGAGTGGTGCTGCCCAAGGCATGGTTCAGTCTGTGGCAATTATAGCTGATGGCCTCAACATCATGTCCCCAGTCACAGAGGGGTGTGTCCCAGACACAGGTGGGCATTGCAAGACACTCCAAAGCATAGCCCAGTTTCTGAAGGACGAGTCCCAGTTGCAGGTGGACATTGCCGAAGCACTGCAGAGCTTGGCACAGTCACTGAGGACCACGGCTGAGGGCGCCTATACCATGGTGCAGACAAGGGGGAGTCTCCAGGATTAGTAGCGCCAGATGACTCAGAGACCTCTGGAGCTCACTCCAGCTGCCCCTCTATCCCATGGAGTCCCCTGGTCTCTATGGGCACCGTGAGGGAGAAGGAAGGCCACAGGACATGGCAAGCAGTAGGCTGCCTCCATGTCTGATGTGCATCCTGAGGACACACCGAGATGTAGCACTAGACTGTGGAAATTGAAGAGTGAGGTGGATTGAATGGGCAATGGTGAAGGGAGTGAGGGGACACTATCTGTAGCTAGGGGGAATTGAAATCTGTCACAGTGAAATATTCACTATTAAAATATGTCACACCTTGGGTGGCACGGTGGCACAGTGGTTAGCACTGCTGCCACACAGCACTGAAGGCTTGGGTTTGATCCTAGTCCCGGGTAACTGTCCGTATGGAGTTTGTACATTCTCCATCTGTCTGCGTGGATCTCACCCCCACAACCCAAAGAGATGTGCAGGGTAGATAAATTGGCCACTCTAAATTGACTCTTAATTGGTTGTGGAGAGCATGGCAGGCCATCATAAAGCGGGAGACCTTCCAAAACGCTGCCAGAGCGGTCTAGACATCAGAACCACATTTTCAGCAGCCCGATGCATCGTCCAACGACAGCATGGATGGCAATGCGGGCCTCATTGTATCAAGCCTCCGCCGCGGTCACAGACCTCCATACCAGTGTCAGTCATGAGCTCAATGGGTAGCCCTTGTGCCCCAGGAGCCAACTCGTCATCCTGGGTAGTCCCCAAAGACATTGGGGATCTCTGAGTGCCCCAGGCTGTAGCTGTCATGCACATTCCTAGGGTAGCGGGCACACATGCATGATTTTGAGGCGGTCGTCACACACGATCTGAACATTCAGGGAGTGGAACCCCTTTCTGTTAATATAGGGCACACCCTCATGCCGCGGTTCTTGCAGGGCAACATGCGTGCCATCGATCGGTCACTGGACCTGGGGCAACCTGGCAATGGCAACAAATCCTGCAACATGGGCAGCTTGGTAGGCCTGGTCCAGGTCCAGGTTGAAGGTGATATAATCTAATGCCTGGGCATGCAGAGCATACGTGACCTCCCGGAGGCACCTGTAGGCGGATGCCTGCAAAATGCCACATAGGTCCCCTCTCGAGCCCCAGAATGACCCAGTGGTGTAAATGTTTAGGGCTGCAGTGATCTTCATGGCGATCGGGAGAATGTGTTCTCCTTCACGTGGTGCCATGTCCTCAAGGATGTGGCATAGGTGCCCCACTCTCTCCCTGCTGTGACAGGGTCTTTTGTGGCACATGGTGCCCACCAACTCATTGACCAATGACGCATGTATACCTTGGACCGTTGCTGGCCTCCCCTTCTGGGTCCCTCCTCAGCCTCATGGGTGGCCGGGTCGTCAGGGCGTGCAACGTCTCCCTGCACATGAACTTGAGCCAGCAGCCTGAATTGCTGCCTTTTATGGCATCTGCCTGCCTCGACTGCCACAAGCAATGGCAGCCTCCACAGTATTGACACTAACAAACATTGTTATATCTGGAAGGAATTACAGAAGGAGAGAGGCCGACAATCAGTTAGGGCTTCCATCGCGCAACGCTCAAATCTCCAAGTCTCCCCAATCCTTACCATGGCTGGCCTGCCTTCTCTCAGAGTGCCAACCAGTAAACCCATTGTGCTGGCAAACGTTGCTCTGCAAATTCACTCCTGCCCATACATACCAGGAGCTCCGAGACCCCAGGCCCCAGACCTCTGCCGGGAACATTAGGGAGGTCTAGCTAGCTGCTCTCCACTCATCCACACACTTACGATTTGGCTGCGAGAGGATCCTCACTGGTGAAGCTCTGCTCTTCACTGTTTGATTGTTGGCAGCTGCCTCTATGGTACTGACCCTTCTAGAGTTCAGGCACATTGTTCAGGCATCAGAGTTTGCTGGACATCCAGTCCACTAATCATCTTCTGAGACATGGCTGCCGCTGTGCCTTCGAGCAGAGTTAAGAATATTATGTCTATTAAACAGTTAACAGTAACAAAGATTTGAAAATAAACCAAGCAAGATGCCACATTTCACACTAACCAGTAAAAACAAGGACACATCCCCATTCCATATTGGTACAAATACAGAGCTACATCAGCTTATTTTCAGTAAAAAACCAAACACACGGTATTACCCTTCACAGGTTCCTCAACAAAAATTGAGGATAAGTCTGAGAATGTGTTATATCCAGAACCTTGTCATAGGAATTATATGTCCATCAACATGTTACTTGTTCCACGTATCAGCGTCATTGTCCATCAACGAGCCACAGCTGTGCAGGTCCTCCCCCACAGCCCGATCTCATCGGAACCAAATCCTGACATCCACATATTCCACTGGTGCTCTAGGTGCAGCTGAACCTCTTTGAATTCCAGCATGTTTAACCAATGGTGTTGTGCCAGTTACATAGAGCATTCACCACACCAGAACAAAAGCATCAGCAATCTACAAAAGCATTTCTTCAATGGTGTCAGCAGGTGGCTTATTTGGATCAATGTCGGGCACCAGGTCCTACAGTGTCTTCTTGCTTCAAAATCCGATTGTCTTCTGGACTCACACATACTCCTGAACCCAGTGTTACAGGACCCAAGTATCTTAGAAAACATTGTCCTTTTTTCTGGCTTGAGAAAAGGAAGGAAACAGCAACTGCAGCCTCCAGGCATCTGCAGCCACCAGCAGGAGCAAGCAGCAAACACAATCTGCTGCTGTGAAGTGCTCTCACAACTAATAAGGCTAGTTCCCTATTTGAAATAGCCTTCAGCTGTGGAGCTAAAAGATGCTCGCAGGCAATGGGAGTGAAATTGAATTTCAGGAGAGAAATCCAGCAGGGCTCTCTCTTGGAAGAGTTTGGTAGGACAGGCAGGCTGAATCTCTGGTTGCCCCTGTAATGGGTCTCCACAATACTTTAAGATGGCTTGAAGGCTTCACAGACATAACACCCCTCACCCTCCCGGCCAGGGATGACCCCGAACCTAGAAAGTTTCAGCCCCCCGTCCAAGCAAAGTTCCCCTGAATATTCCTCCACCTCTCCTGAGCACTGGGATAGCAGCTCCGGTGCCCTTGAGCTGCATGCCTAAAATTGTAAATGGCCAATCATCTCCTCAGTGCCCCTAGTAGCTTCACATTTTGGAAAAGGAGTACCAAATATCACCCGCGTAACGTCTTGCTGGGGATCGGTTAATTCCTCGAAGCTGCTGCATTCGACTTTGATATTGTTAATGAGATTGAATTGAATGCAAATGAGGGTTAATGATATTCCCACCATTTTGGGGCGTGATCAGGAACTCGCTATCGGGAACGGGCTGGGTGAAGTGCAAAATAGTTCACGCCAGGCACAAATCTCGATTTACCATCTCCCGTTATTTGCCCGATACTCCCAGACCCGCGGCAGATGCAACGCAGTTGCTGAATCACACCCATCATTTTGGTCTTCCCTGCCTTCCCTTACTATCACACCTCTCCAAAGATTTGCGACCCTCCCGACTCTAGTGTTGAAGTCGCCGAGGAGTTTTAGTTTGTCTCCCTTTGGGATGTGGTTGGTCAAGTCTGGAGTAGACTGCCTCTTTTGTCATCTAAGGTTGCAGTGTAGGCACTGACGGCTGTGATCTGCTACTTCTGGGGCAGGGCGTGCCATAGGGGCATGAGGCATTCGATCACCCCACAGGGGGTGGGTGAGACGACCGACCAATTTGTATTTTACGCCAAAGTCGATACCGTGAACATGACGTTCTTCTTCTGGTTTGCCTTTCCAGAAGAAGGTATATCGACCACCTGATTCTTTAAGCTGGTCTTCTCCTGGGATTGGGGTGGAAGATACCTGTGCATGGATTTCTTTAACGTGGGGTGCTTGTTGCACACCAACCACCACATGGTCCTAGAGGAGCGAGGTCTTGGAACAGTGGCAGGGAAATCCGAGACGACTGGAGACGACGGATGGAGACTAACAAACAGTCATCGTATGGGCGGCATGGTAGCACAGTGGTTAGCACTGCTGCCTCACAGCGCCAAGGACCCGGGTTCAATTCTGGCCTCGGGTGATTGTCAGCTGTACGTTCTCCCCATGTGTGCATGGGTTTCCACCGAGTGCTCCGGATTCCTCCCACAATCCAAAGATGAGCGCGTTAGGTGGATTGGCCATGCTAAATTGCCCGTTAATGTCCACGGATGCACAGGTTAGGTTATAGGATTATGGGGATAGCGCGAGGTGGACACTCATTTGAACGTTCGCTCCTACTTTTGTCTCACTGCTGCTCCTCTCTCTCCGTTGCAGCTCCTCTCGCCCCGCTGCTGCTCCTCTCTCCCCGCTCCTGCTCATCTCTCCCCGCTGCTGCTCCTCTCTCCCCGCTGTTGCTCCTCTCTCCCCGCTGCTGCTCCTCTCTCCCCCGCTGCTGCTCCTCTCTCCCCGCTCCTGCTCATCTCTCCCCGCTGCTGCTCCTCTCTCCCCGCTCCTGCTCATCTCTCCCCGCTGCTGCTCCTCTCTCCCCGCTCCTGCTCATCTCTCCCCGCTGCTGCTCCTCTCTCCCCGCTGTTGCTCCTCTCTCCCCGCTGCTGCTCCTCTCTCCCCGCTGCTGCTCCTCTCTCCCTGCTGCTGCTCCGCTCTCCCCGCTGCTGCTCCTCTGTCCCCGCTGCTGCTCCTCTCTCCCCGCTGCTGTTCCCCTCTCCCCGCTGCTGCTCCACTCTCCCCGCTGCTGCTCCTCTCTCCCCGCTGCTGCTCCTCTCTCCCCGCTGCTGCTCCTCTCTCCCCCGCTGCTGCTCCTCTCTCCCCGCTCCTGCTCATCTCTCCCCGCTGCTGCTCCTCTCTCCCCGCTGCTGCTCCGCTCTCCCCGCTGCTGCTCCGCTCTCCCCGCTGCTGCTCCGCTCTCCCCGCTGCTGCTCCTCTCTCCCCCGCTGCTGCTCCTCTCTCCCCGCTGCTGCTCCACTCTCCCCGCTGCTGCTCCTCTCTCCCCGCTGCTGCTCCTCTCTCCCCCGCTGCTGCTCCTCTCTCCCCGCTCCTGCTCATCTCTCCCCGCTGCTGCTCCTCTCTCCCCGCTGCTGCTCCGCTCTCCCCGCTGCTGCTCCGCTCTCCCCGCTGCTGCTCCTCTCTCCCCGCTGCTGTTCCCCTCTCCCCGCTGCTGTTCCACTCTCCCCGCTGCTGCTCCTCTCTCCCCGCTGCTGCTCCTCTCTCCCCGCTGCTGCTCCTCACTCCCCGCTGCTGCTCCTCTCTCCCCCGCTGCGGCTCCTCTCTCCCCGCTGCTGCTCCTCTCTCTCCGCTGCTGTTCCCCTCTCCCCGCTGCTGCTCCTCTCTCCCTGCTGCTGCTCCTCGCTCCCCGCTGCTGCTCCTCTCTCCCCGCTGCTGCTCCTCTCTCCCCGCTGCTGCTCCTCTCTCCCTGCTGCTGCTCCTCTCTCCCAGCTGCTGCTCCTCTCTCCCCGCTGCTGTTACTCTCTCCCCGCTGCTGCTCCTCTCTCCCCGCTGCTGCTCCTCTCTCTCCGCGCTGCTGCTCCTCTCTGCCCGCTGCTGCTCCTCTCTGCCCGCTGCTGCTCCTCTCTGCCCACTGCTGCTCCTCTCTCCCGCTGCTGCTCCTCTCTCCCCGCTGATGCTCCTCTCACCCTCGCTGCTGCTCCTCTCTCCCCCGCTGCTGCTCCTCTCTCCCCGCTTGATGCACTATCAATTACGACGAGACGGGAGTTGAGAGTAATCTAGGCTTTATTACACAGAGATGTGTGGCCTCCTACAGCTGCTGCCGAAATGGCTGCAGTTCGGAGAGCACACACATTTATACTCCGTCTACTGGGTTGAGCCAGCAGGAAGGGATCTACCCCCGTACCTGTAGTACAGGGGCCTTACCGTAATACCCTTGTATGCAGTGCAGTATATACAATATAATACAACAGTGGTGACTACCACATTCTCCCTGTGGTGAACCACTGTAACAGGAGATGTAAGGTAGGACCTGCACTACAGGTTCGCCAGTAGCTCCTGCCAGCTGGCTCCGCCCACGGAGAACTGTATAAATATGCATGACCTCCAGTGCCCTGCCATTTCGCCAGCTGCAGCAGGAGGCCACACATCTGACTGTAATAAAGCCACAGTTGTACCCAACTTTAGTCTTTGTGCAATTGATCGTGCATCACACCCCCTGTTAAAAATGAGTCCAACGGGGGTGGTGGAAAACTATTTACATACAGGTTGTCATTAAAATTTCAGAGAAGGTTACAAATTTAGACGGTCGGGCGCCTTAATCCGTCGTTGAGAGCGCCGCAGTGCTGGTGGCAAGTCAGGCGCCGGCTCGGTCGTCGGTGACTCAGGGAGCGTGTCGGCATCCTCCTCATCCCCGGGTGGGACCAAGGGGAGGACGGATTGTCCTGGAGTGGGGGCTGTGTGGGGTGCACTGGGGGAAGGGAGGGTGGTGCCGGCGGTGTGTGTGGGGACCCAACTGGTGCCAGGTCCCTGAGGGAGACTGTCTTGGTGGCCATCGGGGTATGCTATGTAGGGGTACTGCGGGTTTGCGTGGAGTAGCTGTACCCTCTCAACCAACGGGTCCGCCTTGTGCTTGCGAAGGAGAACGGGTCCTGGAGCTGCCAGCCACATTGGGAGAGAAACCCCGGAGTTGGATTCCTGGGGAAGGCAAAGAGACGTTCATGGGGGGTTTCGTTAGTCGCCGTGCACAGGAGCAACTGAATGGAGTGAAGTGCGTCGGGGAGGACCTCCTGCCAGCGGGAGGCTGGGAGATTTCTGGACCGTCGGGCCAGCTGGACGGCCTTCCAGACTATCCCATTCTTCCGCTCCACCTGCCCGTTTCCCCGGGGGTTGTAGCTGGTCGTGCTGCTCGAGGCAATGCCCCTGTTGAGCAGGTACTGGCGCAGCTCATCGCTCATAAATGAGGATCCCCGGTCGCTGTGGAGCATAGGCGGAGAAACTGAACAGACCGAAGATGGTGTTGAGGGCTTTGATGACGGTGGCAGATGTCATATCGGGGCATGGGATGGCGAAGGGGAATCTGGAATATTCGTCGACCATATTGAGAAAATATGTGTTGCGGTCGGTGGAGGGGAGGGGCCCTTTGAAGTCCACGCTGAGGCGTTCAAAGGGGCGGGGGCCTTCACCAGGTGTGCACGGTCTGGCTGGTAGAAGTGTAGAAGACACTCTGCGCAGACCTGCCAGTCTCTGGTGATAGCCCTGACTTCCTCGATGGAGTAGGGCAGATTGCGGGCCTTAATGAAGTGTTAAAAGCGGGTGCCCCCGGGTGACGGAGATCATCATGCAGGGTCCGGAGTCGGTCCACTTGTGCGCTGGCACATGTACCTCGGGACAGGGCATCAGGGGGCTCGTTGAGCTTACCGGGGCGATACAAAATCTCGTAACTAAAGATGGAGAGCTCGATCCTCCACCGCAAGATGTTATCATTTTTGATCTTACCCCGCTGTGTGTTGTGAAACATGAAGGCAACCGACCGTTGGTATGTGAGGAGAGTGAATCTCCTGCCGGCCAGGTAATGCCTCCAGTGCCGCATAGCTTTAACGATAGCTTGGATCTCCTTTTCGACTGTAATTGATAATATGGAAAGATGTGTCATTTGAAACATGGAAGTCTGGCAATATCTGGTCTGAGAGACACATGAGAGAATATAGGGCAAGATCCCACAAAGGGTTAACAGCAGCTGCCAGGGAAGGATTGTAAAATGCAGATATCCTTGATCAAGCAGGCTTAGCAAACAAGACAAACAGGATTTTGAATGAAGCCAAAAACAATGGCTCACACCTTCATTGAAAGGATCTGGAAAAGAATGTATGAGGTTCAGTTGAATTTTGTGATGAATCTAGGTGTGAAAAGTTGCTAATACCAGGTAAATTAAAGAAAACTGGGGACTATTAGTCGACGAGAAACTTAATTCAAAGCCAAAATTAAAGTCAAAATTATGAGCTGAGGACACAATTGGAAAATAAAACTATAGAAATGACAGGAATTAAAAGTAACACCTCTTGAAGTCAAAGCATTTTGAACATCACAAAGGAAACAATGTAATCAGATCAATGAGGTGAAGTCATGTCAAAATCAATATTTAGTTGGATTAAAAGGTTTAGATCAAAGGTACTTTTTACAATCAAAGAAAATAAGAGTTACTTTACAATAACGTCATAAAAACATAACTGTTAGAAAGCGAATATAAACCAAGAGACCAGGGCAGGAACTAGCAGAACGAGAAGCAGAACCAGAACGAGAACCAGAGCTCAGAGGGAGAGAGAGAGAAGCAGAGAAGGAACAAGAGAAGCAGCTAGAGACAGATTACAGTCAGCTCGGTCAAGGGAAAGAGACAGGGCAAAGCAGCCGAGCTAAAGTAGCTAATACATCTAAGGAAGACTAGAATTTAAAGAGTAACCCGATTCAGCTCAGAGTCAGCTCAGAGATAGCTCTCACAGCTCTGTACATGGGAAAGATAGGACATAGCAACCAAGCTCATCAGCGAATACATCTAAAGAAGACCAGATTTTAAAAAGAAGATTGATTGTCAAGTTTGGCCTGAAGGTCCCTTCAACCAACCAGAAGGATCCAGAAGCAAGATCTTTTTACCTTCCTGTAAAGACAGTGATTGCATCTTTTAAAAAGAGAAAAAATATATAATAATAAAATAACTAAAAGTTTTAACCTGAAATAGTGGTTATTCCAAAGTCTACTTTACTTACTTAGCTACGCAGGACCCAGGATATCAATGCTACTAAGTGGTAAGTAGATGAAATCTTCTGTGAAGGTATGGGTTATACCGGGGATAACTTGAAAATATAGTTTGACCTGAATAACACCCACTGAAGCTTGCATCGGAGTCGGGGAGTGAGAATCTCTGATCACCATTTAGAATGTCGGCCCTTTTTGGTATAGGGGACTTCTAAGAATAGTGGTGAGTTTTCAAAAACATTGCGCCCAATGTTTTATTAAAACCGTGTTAATTATGCTTAGCAGGTTGCTGTATTTTCTACATAGCACCCGTCGTGTTAACACTGTGTTAATTACGCCCAGCCAGTTGTTTTGCTTCCTCCATGGCATCCAGCGTGGAGGCCTAGAATATTAGAAGTTTCTAGGTAAAGCGAGGCTGGAATATTAGAAGTTTCTAGTTGAGCAGAATGGGGGCTAGAGTGGGGGCTAGAATATTCAAAGTTTCTAGTTCCCAAAAAACAGTTGGAATATTAGAAATTTCTAACCGGCACAAAGGCTTCTGGTCTATGTGTGAGTCAGACTTTACCTGCTGAGTTTAGTCTGGAAAGTCATGTGTGATTGACTTTTGTAAGGATATTCTGTGGATCGAGGGGACTGAAGCTCAGGTTGGGTGTGTAAAATCAGCAGACTAGAAGATGCTGACCCTGAGAAAAAGTCTGCAAGACATCTTGGTGACAGCACTAAAAATCTTGCATCCATTACTGATAAAAGGAGGCCAAAAAAATAAATCATCCTTAGAGTGAGGCAGATTGTGAGGTTAAAGCCTAGAGAAATGGGGACGCCTAGAATCTTTAGAGACCAATAACCAATCGACCCTTAACTAAAACAGGAAGATAGTGCCTTAGTTAGCCTTGGATAGGGCCCAGAAAGGGTACTTATCCTTAATTTCAGATTGCAACTGAAAGGGGCAACCAGGAACAAAATGGCAATTAGAATAATCCCCTTGCTCTGAAACACGGTCAAGAGAGTTGAAGCAATGAAACAAAAGTGGAAGAAATTAACAGAGGCAAAAACTCCTGCATAAGTGAAACTTTATCAGCATGGAAGGGTCTCAATTTTTGTTAAGAGTAACTAAAACCCTACTGAATAGAGGTCCAAGATCTCAGTGGATAAATGAGTGTGTGTTTAATAAGGATTTGTGAAATCCTACAAAGTAGAGATCCAAGATCTGAGTGGATGAATGAGTGTGTGTGTGTCTAATAAGGAATTGTGAATTTCCTTTGGTATTTGTATTTTTAAAAAAATGTTGTATCCGAGTTTCACATCAATTAGAAGTTATAAATGGCAGGTAGAAATGTGATCAGTATTATGAGGTAAATCAGTATGTTCAGAACTAAATTAGTCTTAGAATAAACAGATAAAGAGTTTGTACTGGCCAGCAGTCAGCTGCTTGCAGGCTTTGAAACTGAGCATTGAAATTGACACTGCATAGCTCCGCAGGGTCCCAGTACCCAATGAGCACAAGAATGTCACCAGCAAAAATAATGATGTTTAGAATGTTAAATACATTGAAGAAGGAGCTTCAGAGAATAAAGATTTTGGATCAAAAGTTAGATTAAGAGAATTACTTGCAGTATAAGGAAAAGAAAAGAGAATCTGATGGCAGGAAAAGATTTGATAAAAATAGATGCAGGTAAAATTAAGATATTAAAACAATTGATAACACCGAGGAAGTGTGGGTGAAGCTACAACTAAAACTGCAAGAAAAATAATCAATGAAGCTGTAAAATGTAAAGATAAGATTGTTCAGAATCTGGGTAAACATACAGTTGAATTAGAGAAGCATGGTGTCTGGAGTAAAAGAAATTGTATCACAATTAAAACACATGACCCAATTGGTGCGAAGAAAGTGAATTAAAACCCGTTAGCAGCATTGATTGGACAGATGATGAAGTTAAAATGTCATGTTTGGAACTTACCTTCATAAAAATCCGGTCGTAATCAAAATAAAGTAATTAAAGTAAATGCAGTAGCAATATCAGGAATGTATCAGTGTAAGGTTTCAATGATTGGATCACTGAGTGAGCAAAAGGGGAGGAGTTTGAGATTCTTCGAATCTCACTCAGGGGTGCAATGACAGAAGGAGGAGGCTTAACAGGCTTTAATTGTATGATGTATATCAAGGATAAGGAAAATAAATCAGTTCAAAAAGAAAAAAGAAAGAAATGGTGGCAAAAGAAATCCGGAAGTCCTGGAGAGGGCACTTCTGGAATCCAAACAAAGATAGAAAGTACAAATTAAAGAATAGGGCTCTCTCCACCCTTGACCTGTTCATTTGATTTTTCAGATGGAAAAAATAAATAACAGATGAACCAGTTCACAAGAAGGAAGAGAACTACACTCCAGAGAAGAATGTTTTAGACAGGATTGGGGGGAAATTAATGATACAATTGGCTACATATTTGAGGGAATTAAATGACAGAACCCGGAGGAAAACTTTACGGGTTAGAAACAAATCAAAATATCAAATTATTACTGAACAGTGAAACCTCCGGTCAGACATCTCTAATTGGACATCAGCTGATGGATGATCTGTGGTCTCCACGGGGTACGTACTACACGATGGCGTTATTAAGAGTCTCGGCAGACAGCAGCGACTGACGAGGAACTCCAATATGATAAAAGACAATAGTTTAAGAATTTTTGTAGCTTGATGCTACGGTGGGAAAATTACCAATGCAGCAAACAATATTGCATTGAAGAGCTGTAATAGTTATTAAAGAAGAAATGTCATGTAAATTGGTAGGGACTGTTATGTATGATAATGGGGGTATGTGTGCCGTTCAAGGACCTTGATCAGGATTTCTAAACTGTGTGAATGTTTTAATAGAGGGGGAATAGTGGTAGTTTAGAGTGTTGTCTTGATTTAACTGCATAGAACATCACAAATAATATTGATATTGTTAACACCCCATATTTATTATGTAATGACTATTGGTTCAAAAGCCTAGAAGGGGTGTGTCGATATTGTACTTTATTTTTAGTATTGAAATTGTGATAACAGTTGCAAATATGTAAAGTTGTAACACACGGTCTATTTGTGTGGTTAGATAATGAGTAATGTGTTAAGATAAGACTTAATTTTTTTAAATTGTGTATTTAACAATAGGGAGAATTATTTGGAAAAAGTGATAGTTCGATGTGGTTTTGTGAATACTGTCGGCATATTGTATTGCAAATGTTGTAAGGGAAATTATAATAGAAAAAAGGGATTTGAAGGAAATTTGTCAGAAAGATATTCTCTCATGTACACCAGGTGTTGGCAGACATACATGGTTCAGGACAATATTAGACATTAATGTGAGGAAGTCAGGGATAGAAGCAGGATTGATTGAACCTTTTAAATTAATGAAGCGAGGGAATCAAGGGGTGGTACATGATATCATAATTTACCATTCCGATGAGAAACGGAAAGCAATTTGGATGATGGAAAAATGGGACACTGAACACCCAGTGATGGACAAAAGACCTTTTTGGTTACTGATGGACTGAGTTGTGTGCTGTTTCTAAGGGACATGAGGAAGCTTCTATGGTGCTGCTACCCCAAGGAAGTAAAATGCTTTGGAGGTAGTGGAACACGGATATAGCTATTTGGTTACCTTCCTGAGCAACTGCGGCTATGGTTCACGGTAATTGGACTTGAGGAAAGAACGAAAAAAACCACTGGTCTGTGATATGGATACATTTACGAATTGATTTTGGTGCATAATTTAAAATGACAAAATATGTACAGACAAATGAGAAAGATCGGGGACAAATGTTAGTCAATACAATTAGATGGGCGGATAATTGACCAAATGATATAGTTATGTTTCAAATGTCAAGACGGGGTGTAATTGATAATATGGAAAGATGTGTCAGTTGAAACATGGAGGTCTGGCAATATCTGGTCTGAGAGACACATGAGAGAATACAGAGCAAGATCCCACAAAGGGTTAATAGCAGCTGCCAGGGAAGGATTGTAAAATGCAGATATCCTTGATCAAGCAGGCTTAGCAAACAAGACAAACAGGATTTTGAATGAAGCCAAAAACAATGGCTCACACCTTCATTGAAAGTAACTATCTTAGTAAGGATCTGGAAAAGAATGGATGAGGTTCAGTTGAATTTGGTGATAATTCTAGGTGTGAAAAGTTGCTAATACCAGGTAAGTTAAAGAAAACTGGAGACTATCAGTCAACGAGAAACTTAATTCAAAGCCAAAATCAAAGTCAAAATTATGAGCTCAGGACACAATTGGAAAATAAAACTATAGAAATGACAGGAATTAAAAGTAACACCTCTTGAAGTCAAAGCATTTTGAACATCACAAAGGAAACAATGTAATCAGATCAATGAGGTGAAGTCATGTCAAAATCAATATTTAGTTGGATTAAAAGGTTTAGATCAAAGGTACTTTTTACAATCAAAGAAAATAAGAGTTACTTTACAATAACATCATAAAAACATAACTGTTAGAAAGCGAATATAAACCAAGAGACCAGGGCAGGAACTAGCAGAACGAGAAGCAGAACCAGAACGAGAACCAGAGCTCAGAGGGAGAGAGAGAGAAGCAGAGAAGGAACAAGAGAAGCAGCTAGAGACAGATTACAGTCAGCTCGGTCAAGGGAAAGAGACAGGGCAAAGCAGCCGAGCTAAAGTAGCTAATACATCTAAGGAAGACTAGAATTTAAAGAGTAGCCAGATTCAGCTCAGAGTCAGCTCAGAGATAGCTCTCACAGCTCTGTACATGGGAAAGATAGGACATAGCAACCAAGCTCATCAGCAAATACATCTAAAGAAGACCAGATTTTAAAAAGAAGATTGATTGTCAAGTTTGGCCTGAAGGTCCCGTCAACCAACCAGAAGGATCCAGAAGCAAGATCTTTTTACCTTCCTGTAAAGACAGTGATTGCATCTTTTAAAAAGAGAAAAAATATATAATAATAAAATAACTAAAAGTTTTAACCTGAAATAGTAGTTATTCCAAAGTCTACTTTATTTACTTAGCAACGCAGGACCCAGGATATCAATGCTACTAAGTGGTAAGTAGATGAAATCTTCTGTGAAGGTATGGGTTATACCGGGGGATAACTTGAAAATATAGTTTGACCTGAATAGCACCCACTGAAGCTTGCATCAGAGTCGGGGAGTGAGAATCCCTGATCACCATTTAGAATGTCGGCCCTTTTTGGTATGGGGGACGTCTAAGAATAGTGGTGAGTTTTCAAAAACAGACGGAGGAGAGCCGAGTTTCGGAGGCATGGAGGGTGCGGGAAAGAATGCCTGGTTGAGGGTAGCGGCCAGAGCGATGTCTGATGCCTCGCTCTCGACCTGGAAGGGGAGCGTCTCATTGACCGCGTGCATCGCGGCCTTGGCGATGTCGGCCTTGATACGGTTGAAGGCCTGGTGGGCCTCGGCCGTCAGTGGGAAACCGGTGGAGTGGATGAGTGGGCGGCCCTTGTCCGCATAGTTAGGGACCCACTGGGCATAGTACGAAAAGAACCCCAGGCATCGTTTGAGGGCCTTGGGGCAGTGGGGAAGGGGGAGATCCATGCGATCGGGGTCGGGTCCTAGAACTCCGTTCTGAACCACATAGCCGAGGATGGCTAATCGGTTTGTGCTAAACACACACTTCTTGTTGTAGGTTAGGTTGAGGAGTGTGGCGGTGTGGAGAAATTTGGAAAGGTTAGCGTTGTGGTCCTGCTGGTCGTGGCCGCAGATGGTGACGTTGTCCAGGTACGGGTAAGTGGCCCGCAGTCCGTACTTGTCAACGATTCGGTCCATCTCCCATTGGAAGACCGAGACACCATTTGTAGCACCGAAGGGAACCCTAAGGAAATGGTAACGGCGGCCGTCCGCTTCAAGCTCGGTGTATGGGCGGTCCGCTTTGCGAATGGGGAGCTGGTGGTAGGCAGATTTCAGGTCCACTGTCGACCCTAAGGAAGTGGTAGAGGCCAGGTCAATTGTTGAGAAGACCCGGTACTGTGCAATCTGATTGACCATATCAGATATGCGTGAGAGGGGGTACGCGTCGAGCTGCGTGTACCGATTGATGGTCTGACTGTAGTCAACGACCATCCTGTTTTTCTCTCCCGTTTTCACCACCTCGATGATACCTTCCCACAGCAGCCGCTGGACCTCTGACCTGATGAATGTCCTGTCCTGGGTGCTGCACCGTCTGCTCCTGGTGGCAACGGGTTTGCAACCTGGGGTGAGGTTTGTAAACTGAGAAGGCGGGTCGACCTTAAGGGTCGTGAGGCCGCATACAGTAAGGGGTGGTAGGGGCCCGCCAAATTTCAGGGTTAGGCTCTGGAGGTTACACTGGCAGTCCAGGCCGAGTAACAAGGCAGCGCAGAGGTTGGGGAGGACGTAGAGCCGGAGGCCGCTGAACTATATGCCCTGGATGGTGAGGGTGGCGATGCAGTACCCCGGATCGCCACGGAGTGGGATCCGGAGGCCAGGGACATTCTTTGGTTAATGGGATGTACCGCGAGGGAGCAGCGCCTTACCGTATCAGGGTGGATGAAGCTCTCAATGCTCCCGGAGTCCAGAAAGCAGGATATCTCATGCCCGTCAACCTTCACCTTCGTCGACACGGTCGCGATGTTGTGCGGTCGGGACTGGTCGATCGATCGTGAAGGAGGCGAGACGCGGCTGGTCGTCGGCGGTTGCAGGCGATGAGCAGCCCGATGAGGTGCCCGACGAGCAGGGGTCCTGAGGCGGGGAATACGGCGGCGCCCTCGGTCCGCACGTGTCCTGGGGCAGGCAAGATGGCTGCGCCCACGGGCCACAGGTGTTGTGAGGGGAGCAAGATGGCGGCACCCATGGGCTGCACGTGGTCTGAGGCTAGGAAGATGGCGGGGCCCACTGGCCGCACGCGGGCGGTGCAGGGACAATAGCGGCGATTGAGTGGGCCTGGCACATTGCAGCGAAACGTCCTTCCTTGCCACAGGCCTTGCAGAGCGCGCTCCGCACCGGGCAGCGCTGCCGGGGGTGTTTTGTCTGTCCGCAGAAGTAGCACTTGGGTCCCCCAGGTTGGTTGGCTGCCGCGCGGCACAGGCGTGGGGTTGGCTGGGGGTGGTCGCTGATGGGGTCCACGATGGTGTGGTCGCTGGCGGGGTCCACGATGCCCATGAGGGGTGGGCCGTGCGGTCCGGGGCATATGCCTGTATGTTGCGTGAGGCGACTGTGAGCGAGAGCGCTAGTTTCTTGGTTGCCGCGAGGTCAAGAGTAGCCCCTTCTAAGAGGCGCTGGCGGATGTAGGCTGACCCTATGCCTGTATTGAACGCGTCTCTCATTAGCAGGTTAGAATGTTCAGCGGCCGAAACGGCCTAGCAATCACAGTCTCTCACCAGGGCGAGCAGGGCACACCAGGAATCTTCCACAGACTCACCAGGAGGTTGGTGCCGTGTGGACAGGAGGTGCCTGGCGTAGATCTTGTTGGTCTGCTGAGCGTAGTTCTCCTTCAGTAGCGCCATGGCCTCTGCGTAGGTATGCGCTTCCTGGATCATAGAATTTTCAGTGCAGAAGGAGGCCATTCGGCCCATCGAGTCTGCACCGACTCTTGGAAAGAGCACCCTACCCAAGGTCAACACCTCCACCCTATCCCCATAACCCAGTAACCCCACCCAACACTAAGGGCAATTTTGGACACTAAGGGCAATTTATCATGGCCAATCCACCTAACCTGCACATCTTTGGACTGCGGGAGGAATCCGGAGCACCCGGAGGAAACCCACGCACACACGGGGAGGATGTGCAGACTCCGCACAGACAGTGACCCAAGCCGGAAGCGAACCTGGGACCCTGGATCTGTGAAGCAATTGTGCTATCCGCAATGCTACCGTGCTGCCCTCAATCGCGGCAGAGCGAGAGGAGCAGCAGCGGGGAGAGAGGAGCAGCAGCGGGGGAGAGCGGAGCAGCAGCGGTGAGAGAGGAGGTGAAAGACATTGGAGCTCAGCCGCGTGTACAGAATCTGGAGCTTCTGTTCTTCTGAGATTGAGTCTGGTGCAGACCCGATGTATGCTTCAAAGCAAGCTAGCGAATGTGCGAAGTCCTTTTTGGCGTTGTCTGCTTGAGGATGCAGCTGCAGGCACTCCGGCTTGATGCGGAGGTCCATCTCTGAAAAATCTCTGTGTAATAAATTGATGCACTATCAATTAAGACGAGACGAGAATAGAGAGTAATCGAGGCTTTATTACACAGAGATGTGTGTCCTCCTACAGCAGCTGCCAAAATGGCTGGAGCTCGGAGAGCACACACATTTATACTCCGCCTACTAGGTGGAGCCAGCAGGCCGGGATCTACCCCCGTACCTGTAGTACAGGGGCCTTACCGTAATACCCTCGTATGCAGTGCAGTATATACATTATAATAGAACAGTGGTGACTACCACACAGCTGCAGCTCCTCCCTCCCCGCTGCTGCTCCTCTCACCCCATTGCTGCTCCTCTCCCCCCGCTGCTGCTCCACTCACCCCATTGCTGCTCCTCTCTCCCGCTGCTGCTCCTCTCTCCCCCGCTGCTGCTCCTCTCTCCCCGCTGCTGCTCCTCTCCCCCCGCTGCTGCTCCACTCGCCCCATTTCTGCTCCTCTCTCCCCGCTGCTGCTCCTCTCTCCCCGCTGCTGCTCCTCCTCGCTGCTGCTCCCCTCTCCCCGCTGCTGCTCCTCTCTCCCCGCTGTTGCTCCTCTCTCCCCGCTGCTGCTCCTCTCTCCCCGCTGCTGCTCCTCTCTCCCCGCTGCTGCTCCTCTCTCCCCACTGCTGCTCCTCTCTCCCCCCTGCTGGTACTTGCTCCCCACTGCTGCTCCTCTCTCCCCGCTGCTGCTCCTCTCTCTCCACTGCTGCTCCTCTCTCCCCGCTGCTGCTCCTCTCTCCCCGCTGCTGCTCCTCTCTCTCCACTGCTGCTCCTTTCTCCCCGCTGCTGCTCCTTTCTCCCCGCTGCTGCTCCTCTCTCCCCGCTGCTGCTCCTCTCTCCCCGCTGTTGCTCCTCTCTCCCCGCTGCTGCTCCTCTCTCTCCACTGCTGCTCCTCTCTCCCCGCTGCTGCTCCTCTCACCTCGCTGCTGCTCCTCTCTCCCCGCTGCTGCTCCTCTCTCCCCACTGCTGCTCCTCTCTCCCCCCTGCTGGTACTTGCTCCCCACTGCTGCTCCTCTCTCCCCGCTTCTGCTCCTCTCTCCCCACTGCTGCTCCTCTCTCCCCCCTGCTGGTACTTGCTCCCCACTGCTGCTCCTCTCTCCCCGCTGCTGCTCCTCTCTCTCCACTGCTGCTCCTCTCTCCCCCCTGCTGGTACTTGCTCCCCACTGCTGCTCCTCTCTCCCCGCTGCTGCTCCTCTCTTTCCACTGCTGCTCCTTTCTCCGCACTGCTGCTCCTCTCTCCCCGCTGCTGCTCCTCTCTCCCCCCTGCTGGTACTTGCTCCCCACTGCTGCTCCTCTCTCCCCGCTGCTGCTCCTTTCTCCCCGCTGCTGCTCCTCTCGCCCCGCTGCTGCTCCTCTCTCCCCCCTGCTGGTACTTGCTCCCCACTGCTGCTCCTCTCTCCCCGCTGCTGCTCCTCTCTCCCCCCTGCTGGTACTTGCTCCCCACTGCTGCTGCCGATCTCTCCCCACTGCTGCTCCTCTCACCCCTCTGCTGCTCCTCTCTCCCAGCTGCTGGTCCTCTCTTCCCGCTGCTGCTCCTCTCACCCCTCTGCTGCTCCTCTCTCCCAGCTGCTGGTCCTCTCACCTCGCTGCTGCTCCTCTCTCCCAGCTGCTGGTCCTCTCTTCCCGCTGCTGCTCCTCTCACCCAATAAGTACGACTGACCTAAATTCCACACTGAGCAAGACAACTCAGCGCCACAGCTTAACACAAATAAATCAGCAGCTTTGATTAATACATTTTAGGCACTTACACAAATTGTAGCATACTTATTGAATTCAATTATCATAATTTATCACAGTTTGATTGGGACTCACAACTGAGTTTCCAGTCATGGAATCATAGAATAGTTCCAGCACAGAAGGAGGCCGTCCATGCTGCTTGGGTTTCTCAGCTAGTCCCACTTCTCCCCTTTTCCCCGTAGCCATGCAATCTTTTTCCCTTCAGGTGCTTATTCGGTTTCCTTTTGTAGGTCTCGTCCTTAACTACAGCAGTGTGTTTGCCAGCATCTATTCTCAGGAGCTTTTTCATTTCCTCTGATGAGAAGAAACTGTAGCCATGTTTCAGAACCAAGCTGCAAATATAAGGAGAAAAGGCCATAGGTCTGCATTAAGATTTGAAAGGCTATTCCGAATTTCCAGATGGATAGATGACCTTCTCTGTATGTGGAAATGGTGCTCTGTCCCATGAATGAATGAGAAGACACCTCTGATGAGGAATGAAAAATTCAGTCAATGTTTGCATTTCCTCAGTGTCAATCTGCACTAAAATACTTAGAATTCCTTTTTCACCTCAAGCTTTTCAACAATTGATTGTAATTTACCACTTTAAATTAGATTGTAGCGAAAGATGGACAAACGGAATTGTGAATTGTCTATTCTGGTTTACTATCATGCTGAAATATCTATAATTACCTCAACCTATTGTGTGCAATTGTGTTTAGGTGAAATCGTTTTGAACTATTTGAAAAGTTGATGTTAATATTTATAATGTTTTAATTAATCAATGTTTTTTTAAACCTTGCAATAAACATTCTGCATGATGGCAATAGTACCATTAAATTAATACCAGGCAGAAAAATATAGTTTAAGTTTTGAAGTTCGTTGGTTTACATATCCAGAGCAATGTGTAAAGAGAGTAAGGTTCTGCCGATAAGGAATGGAAGATCTGTGCAGTCCCCTGCAAGAGAATCCGTGGCCCACTCTCCCACCATCTACTCTCCTACAGTGGCTGTCAAAATGGTGACTGCCTTCAAGTATCTTAAATCAGGATCCTCCCAACCTGCCGCTGGTGATGGGATTCATCCATGTCTGCAGGGATAAATCCATGACTTTGGGAATAAATCCATGTCTTCGCCACTTCAGTAAGACGTCTTACAACACCAGGTTAAAGTCCAACAGGTTTGTTTTGCTCCGAAAGTTAGTGATTTGAAACAAACCTGCTGGACTGTAACCTGGTGTTGTAAGACTTCTTACTGTGCCCATCACAGTCTAACACCGGCATCTCCACATCATGTTTACCACTTCAGCAATCGCCTTTCTGGAAACATGTGTGTGGTTGGGGACCCCAGTACCATGGTTCAGAAAAAGGATCTGCCTCCTCCCCCATCAGTATGGTACCTCCATTGCAGTGGCAAATGAGCCTTGGATCTCTTGGATGCTGCACTTGCTACAAGCAAATGAAGAATCAATGAAATTTGGTCTTCTGATGGTCACTGAAAGATTACTTGAAGTTCAAAAATGCAACAATGAAATAAAACCTACACCTCTTGACACCACTGAACAAGAATTGCTCAGTAATTGCATACATAATAATAACCTTTTATTGTCACAAGTATGAAGCTACTATGAAAAGCCTCGAGTCGCCACATTCCGGCGCCTGTAACATTCCGCTGCTGGCCTTGTTCTGCATCACAAACCAGCTCTCTAGCCCACTGACCTAAACCAGCCCAGTCGTCTATGGTATGGGCCAACAAGGCCCCGACGTCATATGGAGAAGCGTTGCAGATCAACAGGAGTGCCGTGATGGGTCGAAGTGGGTTAGCAGGCTTGACGAGGAGAGTTGTTGTTTCACAATATCGAAAGCTACCTGCTGTTCTTGGGCCCACTCCCAGTGTTGCCCCTTCTTTAACAGACAGTGGAAGGGGACTAAAGTGGTGGCCAGGCTCGGGAGGAACTTGCCATATTAATTTACAAGGCCCAGGACTGATCAGAGTTCTGTTGGGCCACCTGGTATGAGATCCTGCCGAATTGTCTGTACCTTTTCTTCCACCAGGTGTAAACTATGGCGGTCTACAAGGTAGCCAAGGTATGGTACTTCGGTGCCATTGAAGATACATTTTTCCCCCTGGCTTCCTCAAAACTCCTCAGTACCTCAGCCTGATTTTGCAGGTGCTCCTGATCGGAAGAGCCCGTGATAAGGATGTCATATAGATAGACCGCCATTTATACATGTGGAACCAGAAATGGCATACAATGAGCGATGGTTTCAGGTGGAAATGCTCTCCCATTAGGGTCACCAGGGCGGCAAATGACTAGGTACCTGGGGTGGTCCGGTTGAGTCAGGCTCTTTATCACAATAGGTAGGCCCTCTGCAAGCCACAGTTTGTCTCTCATCGCCAGTAATTGCATTCATTCAAAGGTTAAAAGGTTCTAGCTTGCCAATATGTGGCATTTCGGTGGTTAGTAGTGGGACCTCCCAAGTCCTAGACAAGATGGACTGGGCCGCAGCAATCAGTGTCATCGGCAACTCCAATGTCATCGTCAGTGTTGAATCCGCGGTGAGCAGTATGCATAGATGATGAGTTAAATTTTTTTTTTAATTGTTTGTGGAATGTGGGCATCACTGGCTGGGCCAGCATTTGTTGCTCATCCCTAATTGCCCCTGAACTGAGTGGCTCACAAGGCCATTTAAGAGGGGGCAGTTACAAGACAACCGCGTTGCTGTGTGGACCAGGAATCACATCAAGGCCAGACTGGGTAAGGATGGCAGATTTCCTTCCCTGAAGGACATTAGTGAACCAGATGGGTTTTTACAACAATTGGCAATGGTTTCATGGTAATCATTAGACTTTTAGTTCCAGATTTTCTTTTCAGGGCCACCATTTAATTACTGGTAGAGGAAGTAAATGTTTAAGGTGCTAGGTGGTGGGCTGAACCAAGTGGGTTGCTTTGTCCTGGATAGTGTTGAGTTTCTTGAGTGTTGTTCTAGCTGAAATTGATGCAGTCAAGTAAAGAGTATTCCCTCATGCTTCTGACTTGTGCCTTGTAGATGGTAGACAGGCTTTGAGGAGTCATGAGGTGAATTACTTGCCATAGAGTTTCCAGCCTCTGACCTGTTCTTGTAGCCACTGCATTTTTTTTCTTGGCCATTAAGTTTCTGGCCAATGGTAACCACCAGGACTGATTGTGGGGGATTCCAAGATGATAATGTCAAGGCAAAATGGTTAGATTCTCTCTTGTTAGAGATGGTCTTTGTCTGGTATTTGTGTGGCGCAAAGCGTATTTGCCACTTATCAGTCTAGATCTGAATAGTCCAGATCTTGCTGCATTGCTAAAGGAATGCTTCATTATCTAAGCAGTGGCGAATGGTGTTGAAAAATGGTGCAGTCATCAGCAAACATCCCGACTTCTGACCTTTTGTTGGAAGGGAAGCCACTGAAGAAGCAAGTGAAGGTGGCTGGGCTGCGGATACTACCTTGAGTAATTATGCAGCGATGTTCTGAGAATGAGACTGTTAGCCTCTAGCATCTTCTTCACAACCATCTTCTTTAGTGCAGAATCTTTTCAGAAATTGCATTGACTGGATGAGGGATAAATACCCCTGGAACCCTGTTCTCAATTCCAGATGCTGTTTCATTCACTGTGTTTAGTGAACTATACTTTACTAACATACTATCTGAAGATCTGCAGCTTTCTACTTTGGTATAATTATTTTTCTCTCTGATATTGCAATGATATTTTGAGGGGAAGATTATATAGTTAACCCTACTTATATTAAAATCATGTAAATTTTACTTGAACAATGAAACACAATATGTCATAATATCTCTTCCTTTGTTCATTTCCTCAGCATTGACCAAGATTAAGTATATTATATGTTAAATTGATGGTTTTGTTCTCCACAGCTACGCTTCATTACCCTCCAGGAAATTAATTATCTCAAGTTGTGGGGCGTCTGCTCCTAAGCATTAACAAGCTGGGAAACTGAAGTCACTTTCTTGAATTCAAGATGATTTTCTAAATCACAGAATTGCCAACTGTTATCTGTAATTTTCCATTAGGTTAGCATCATATCTGAGAAAAATAAGTGGGACTGAGGTTTCCCACAGATGGAACACATTGAGTTTGGACACAGAGCAATTTAAATAATCAGTCTTATTTTCAAAAAAGATATAAAGAAGATGCACAGATTCAAAATAAAATGCAGCAGTCCTCGGACTTACAACACTATTGGTTCCTGAAAAATGGGGCTTAACTCGAAACTTTGGAAGTATGAACTGATTTTCCTTGCAGAAGAAAGTTATAAATAGGGAATTGGATCCTGAACAAAATTCTGTACTCCATCAATTAGAAATGAGTAACATATCAACAGTAACATCTTTATTGACATTATAAAAACATGCAGATATATACTGTATAGTACAGTACTGTCTGCTGTACATTACCTAGAAATTATCTGAAAAGCATACACTTTTTTTTAACCTTATTGTAATTTGTCTTCATCAGTCTTGGGCTCATGGGTGGGTCTGGATTCTGGTTGGAGATTTTGAAGGGTCGTTGGCTGGAGTCTTTTCAGGATTCTTGGCTTCAGGTTTTTCTGATGTCTTGTCTGCCGAGTCTTGTCTGCCGAGTCTTGTCTGCTGTCTTAAACAATGCTTTAAATGTAAGATTCTTTCTGCTTCAATAATACCTGACACGTGACACAAAATGATGGTTAAACCAATCTTCAAAGATGTCCACGCCTTATGATTGGGCTTCCATATAATAGGCAAAAAAGTGCCGTGGAATATTGCTTAAAGCCCTGAGGTTTTCTGAATGATACACAAGAAAAAGGTTTAAAGTCGCCCACAGCATTGGCACTGAGCAGATGATTGAGTCTACCTTCAGCAGCTTTGTAACCTGGTATGGATGTCTCCTCTTTGGCAATGTGGGGCGCAATTTATCGGCCTCATCAAGCCCGACTTGGTGTTGTGACAAGGCTGATGAATTTTGTGAGAGGCCTTTTGTGAGATTTGTGACGCTCGAGACATCTCATGAGATTCAACTGAATCTCGTGAAACATCATGGGCAGGATTCTCTGACCCCCCACTGGGCCGCAGAATCGCCAGGGGGCCGATGCCGGCTGCCGATTTCTCCGGCGCTGGTTTTTTGGCGGGGGCGGGAATCGCGTCGTGCCGCTCAGGGCCCGACGGCACTGGCCCCCCTGGCGATTCTCAACTCCGCGATGGCCCGTTTTCGGCCAGTCCCGCCGGCGTAAATCAAACAAGGTTCTTATACCAGCTTGCAGAGTCCTCGGGGGGCGCAGAGGGATCTGGCCCCGGGGGGGGGGCCCACTGTGGCCTGGCCCGCGGTCGGGGCCCACCGATCTGTGGGCGGGCATGTACCATCGGGGCACTCTTTCCCTCCATGTCGGCCGCTGTAAATGTCCGCTATGGCCGACGCAGAGAGGAACCCCCCCTGCGCATGCGCTGGGATCATGCCAGAACACGCTGGCACTCCCGCGCATGCGCCAACTCGCGCCTGCCAGCGGAGGCCCTTCGGCGCCAGGTGGTGCGGCGCCAATCCCGCCGGTGCAGGCCTAGCCCCTGAAGGTGCAGAGGATTCCGCACATTCCAGGTGGCCCGACACCAGAGTGCTTCACGCCACTCCTCGGCGCCGGTACGGCCCGCCGCGCCGGATACCAGAGAATCCCGGCCCATGATCTGGACCTCGCCTTCGCTGGGCGAGATCAACATATGCATATTTAAATGAGCCCATTGGCTCATTTAAATATGAATGTGCCAGATTCTCCCGATACCCGTCAACTAACAGCCCAGTGACACGAGACTGGTCCACGTAAATGTTATCGATGTGTAACGATGCCTGGGGGTTTCCCACGCCATTGAAGACCCCTGGGTGGTCAGGGATAATGCATGTTGGCACCCTGGCTCTCCCTCTAGCACCCGGATACCTTGACACTGCCAGACTGGCACCTTGGCACTGCCACACTGGCACTTCCAGGGTGCCTAGGTGGCTCTACCAGGCTTGCAGGAGCACTGTCAGGGTGGCAATGCTGGTGTTTGCAGGTGCCATGGTGGCACTGCCAAGGATCAGGGCTGAGGGGGGCCATACCCATGAATGGAGGATGAGCCAGTGTGCAGAGATGGCTCTGCCAGACTGTGCCCATGTGGCATTTTGTCCATGCCGGGGTTCGGGCCTGGGGGTGCCCTACCATTATGAGGTGGTGTGCGGGGTGCTCAAGGACTCCCTCAGTGATAAGTTAAGGCATTGGAGGGGTCCAGAGGCCATAGTGACGTGTTCAGATGTCAGGGTGCCATTTAAAAATGTCACCTCAATCTTTTCTGGCACTGGTGAGTCCTCCAGTCAAACTAGTAACAGTTTCTCAACCTGAGCAATAAGTGTTAGGATAGGGAGATGTTAGGACATTGGATCCAGAAATGGGATTAAAGATGTAGTGAGCAATTTAGAGGGTAACAGACTGAGGGTAAAACTGCTAGCACTGAGTCCGAGGTATAGGCCCACACCTGGCTTGAGTTACATTTTCCCATACAGACTTCAACTCATTAATGAGAATAAACAGGATATCCCTGTTCAGCCGGGGTGATTCACCAAGATCCATTGTCCTCTGGGACATTCTGATCTGACCAGCTATTAGTCCATTACAGAATCTGATGGCCTCTTTTGTCCTTAAATTGGAGGTTAATTGCACATTCATAGCCCTGTTCCTTTGTGGAAATTGGAGTTGGCAATCCAATAGCTCAGATAGCAATGAAGAGTTTAAGTCTGGACAGAACCAGTTTGAGGGGCTGGGCAGAGCTTAGCAAGATAAAAGAACAGGTCTAGGAGAATGATTTGAAATGCCACCGGGAGTGATCCTGAAAAGCTGCCACAGAGACGGGGACGGGATTCTCTCAGCCTAGGTCGGGCCGGAGAATCGCCAGGACAGGTGCGACTCACGCGACGCCGCCCCGATGCCAGTCCCCCGAATCTCTGGAGAGCAAAGAATAGGGGCCAGCAGCGCTGGCGCGGTTGTCGCGGCGCCGGTCGGGGGCCGCTCTACAGGGACCCCCCGGCGATTCTTCGCCAGGGATGGCCCAAGCGGCCACACAAACAAACCTGAGTCCTGCCGACACAGTTCACACCTGCTCTTACCCGATGTGATCTCGGCGTGTATGCGTCTGGGAGGGCCTGGTTGGGGGGAGGGGTGTTCCGACCCCGGGGGGGGCTTCTGCTGTGGCCTGGCACGTGGTCTGGGCCTACTGATCGGCGGGCCGGCCACTCAGGCTGGGGGCCTCCTTTGTTCTGCGCCGGCCCCTGTAGCCCTACGCCATGTTGTGTCAGGGCCGGTGCGGAAAAGGGAGCCACTGCGCATGCGCGCATTGGCGCCGGTCCCACTGCGCATGCGCAGACTCGCGGCACTCATCTGACGCTGGGAATCGGCAGCTGGAGTGGCGTGGTTCACTCCAGTACCATGCTGGCCCCCTGTAGGGGTCGGAATCGCTGCTCCTGAGGCTCGACGGCGTTTACGACGGCGTCAACACTTAGCCTCAGATCAGAGAATCCCGCCCAGAAATTCAAAAAGGGCTCTGGAGGAGCTACACTAAAAACAGGAATATAGTCTATAAATGCAAGTATCATTGTTGCCTGCCTGCCTGTCTAAGCGAAGCTGAGAGCTGTATGTTCATTTTACGTGCTGTTTAATGGGAAACTGTGTGTTAGGGTTGAGAGATACATGTAAGCTGTTTTTGTTACTTTTGAAGTTTAAAAGTTTAAATATTGTTTTTCTTTTGTTTTAATAAAGTTTTGTTTGTAAAAATAACCAAGCCCTATTTCTTATGCAATCACTCCTGGAGCAAATTGATATTTCCGCACAAACTTGTAAATACAAAAAACATTGCCATCCTGGCCCAGTATCTTAGCCACTGTTGGGATCTGACCCGACATCCATAACATAAGTCCAACACATTGTTTAGTTATCACAGTTGATTGCAGAGCAGCCGAACACTGAATTCTTGGCTTGTCTTTCAGGATGGTCTAGTCATTCGGGGGCTATCCAAAGTTCTACCAATTTCAGTTCGCATCTCACCTTTTTCCGACCTTTTAAGTATTTCAATAACAATTGCTCTATGTTTCTTAGAAGTAGAAACATCTCTTGCACCAGATTTACACTTTTCTGACATTATTATGGGCAAGAAACTCTACATTTTAAGATTTTGGATAAACAAAGGCACCAAGTACTGACTGCAAACATACGTCAAACAGCAACTGAATATCGATGCACATATATGGGGTTGACGGCCAATAACATGGTGTCATGAGGTCATGACTGACATGATGTGTCAGGTCGCAAATGATGTGAGGTTGAGAAATTGCCACTGATGTGGCGTTGGAAGGTCGAATCCAACATGTGAAAGTCGGAACCGGGTGTCAATTTACAGACATCATAAACACTATATGTTAGAGCTCAAATGTCACAAAGTCGAGGACTGCCTGCAAAAGAAAATAGATTTATTTAAAACTCAATAATTGTACATGATAGTAGGTTTAATTTATTTGCCATTCTGTGCTAGTGATGGTAATATTGGTGTAGAGTTAGCAATATTACTAGATGGCTTCCACCAAATGGGACAATTTAATGTTACTCTTTCAAGATTGAATATTTTTTATAAACTAACATGATTTGCAAGTTAATTGGATTGAAATTCGTGAAATGCTAGTAATTTCTGTTAAAATAGAAGCAATCAAAACCCTAGAACTTATACGTGATGATGTAACATGTGAAAACAAAGTTGATCTGTTCAAATCTTAAATTCCAGCTCACAGCATTTATGCTTCAGTCAAATATAAACACTTGTCATTTTGTTTTAGTTTATGCTGAACTATCTGAAAATTGTGTGCAGCTGTGTTATTTTGTACTTCATTGGTTGCCTTATGGCTGTTATAGCAATTTGAGCGGTAAAGTCACGATTATTTCATGTAACTATTAGTTAACTACCAACATGTTTCTTCCTGCCCCCTTTTATCCTATTTCAATTTTCTATCAATCATAAATGCAGAGGAGTGTAAACTGTTTAAGAATTGACAGTGAATACTTTGAATCTTTAACATCCCTGATTCTGTGCTGGTGGTTACTGAACCTAACTGGTTTATTAAGCCCATTAAAGCCCATGTTAGATTTCAGGGTTGTTGAGCTGCATAGCTTTTCCAAAAATAACTACAAGAAGGGGAGTTGAGAAGCAAATAAAAACAAAAAGTACTGGAAATGCTCAGCAGGTCTGGCAACATATGTGGAGTGAGAAACAGTGTTGATATTTCAAGTTGATGATCTTGCATCAGAATGTTTATTTCAGATTCTGCAGCAATTTGCTTTTGTATCGAGATAAGAAGAGCTTTACCAGACTAAAAAGGTTATGGTCCTCTTATCATATTGCAAATTAATTAATGAGAGTAAATTTGGATCCCATTTTTTAAAGACACCCAAATGCAAGACTTTGCCCATTGTTGTGTAATGAATAATGGATGAATAATTGTGGAGCCAAACGGACCATACTTACAATAATACCGCTAATTGATTTGCCTGCTTAATAGATTCAAACCTGTTCATTGTTGACACATCGTTTAGTGACCACAGACCAGTCCGTGGCGACTGGATACAGAGAAACTAGTTTTATTGCAAGGTAATAATATATACAATACTCTTTAGAACCCAGCTGGGTTGTTCCAAGTCGGGCTGACTTTTATATCAAAGTCTATTATATTGTCCATGGGTTCCCCACCCCTCAGCGGGCGAATTCGTACTCAACGAGGCTCATGGGGAGACTAATTGTCTAACCGCGTAGGTCTCGTGCAGGTTATAAGACTTTGTTATGCCAATTTTGCTCTGACTGGTTCAGACAAACATGTGAGATGTTCGATGTGCCCAGAAGGTTCCACATTAGACAATACCTCTAATGGAACCATTCCGCTTCTTAAATTGTACAAAATAGATGTTCATGTTAAAATTCCGCATTGCCTTTTTAAATATAGTTTATAATCAATTTAAAGTACACATACACTGACACATTAAAAATCAGCAAAATTGCAACATTGTAAAGAATTAAATTATGTAACATGCTTCAACAGAAAATATTGATACATTTCTAGATAATTTCTCTTGATATTGTTCTGAACGTCACGATCGCAGACAGACAGGTCTCTGGTCGCTATACTAAGTTGATCTTTACCTGCCCAGTACCCGGGTACTTTATCACAAGGTCAAGAAAGAGATGGAACATGAGACTCTTGTTATTATATTTTGACTTACATTTTAGAATACCAGATACACTTCAGAAACAGTAGAATAAAGATTATTAAATTACATTATAAATGTTGTGTGTGTTATAATGATAAAAAGTCACAAACTACTAGTACTGGAATATGCAAGCATGCTCTGGGTTGATTTATTAATTCTAGGCACATGTGCTCATATATACATGAAGAGAAAACTTGAGGCCATTAATGCTATTGTCATGTGAGAGTACCCTTTAAGAAATGGGTGTTTAAGAAATGTACCTTTAAGAAATGGAGCTGCTCATGTTACTGGAGTGATGTCAGAGTGTGGCTGGAGCTGAGCTCTACTTCTGCTTTTTTCGTTTCAGTTTGAGAAAGCTTGGGTGTGTCTGTGAGCTGCACTGCTGTTGATCTCTGCCACGAAGGACGATCTCTCAATCATTTGGTGAATTCAGAAGAATTATAAATGTTATCAATCTTGAATGTAAACCCTAATGTGCTCCTGTTTGCAGGTTTATTAAGTCTTTTGGATGTTGAAAGAACAGCATACAGATTACTTAGTGTTGTATTCTTTGGAGGGGTGTATTTGATTTACTGGTTGCAAAGATGTTCACTGTTTGTTTTAGAAAGTTTAACTTGAGTTCATAGAATAAACATTATTTTGTTTTAAAAACCACTGGTCCATTTTCTGCTATACCATGCCTGTAGAGTGAGCCGTGTGCTCCCCATACCACGATCTATTAAAAGTTGTGGCTCAGATGAACTCCATGATACACTTTGGGGTTCTCTAAACCCTGACCCGTAACAATTAGGGGCTCGAGGAAATTAAAATTATATCTATTGGATTGGCTTAGTGAACTTAAAGATGGTGAGGGGAGAGAATATTGTGGTTGTTTTTCAGATGTGGTATTTTAGTTTAAGTGGGGAATGTGTTGTGGACAATGGCTCTTTCAGAGGCTCAGAAGTTTTTGGGGGTGGAGACGGTCACACGCAGTACCTTACGGACAGAGACTAAAAGCAGACTGTTAGATTTGGCAAAACATTGCAGTTAACATTACCTGACAAAATGCAAAAAGATTAGGTAATTATGGCTGTGCGTAAGCATTTAAAGTTGCCTGAGATAGAGTTTGACTCATTGGAAATGGCAAAAATTCAATTGCAAATTAAACAAATGGAACATGAGAAAGAATTAAAGCAGCTTGAATACGAAAGAGAGAGAGCAGAAAGAGAAAGAGAGAGAGAGGAAAAAGAAAAGGAGAGAGAAGAAAGGAGAAAAGAAAGAATAGCCCGAGCAGAACAAAAAGAAAGGGAGATACAGATCAGGGAAAAAGATAAGGAGAGAGAGTTTGAACTTCAGAAAATGGCCATGAAACATGACAGTCAGTTAAAATTGGCAGACATAAAGGGAAACGTACAGTTGGATGACAGTGATGAGGATAGTGAGAAAGTGCGTCAAAGTCAAAGGCGTGGCGGGGATGTATTTACATATGTCCAAGCATTGCCAAGGTTTGACGAGAAGGAAATGGAAGCCTTTTGCATTTCATTTGAGAAGGTAGCTAAACAAATGAACTGGCCACAGGACATGTGGGTATTACTGATTCAAACAAAGCTGGTAAGTAGAGCTAGTGAAGTGTTTGCATCACTACCGGAGGAGGTATCTGGAACGTATGAGGAGGTGAAAAAATCCATCTTAGGTGTATATGAACTAGTGCCTGAAGCTTACAGACAAAGGTTTAGAAATTTAAGGAAAGAATTTGGTCAAACATACATGGAGTTTGAAAGGCTCAAACAGAGTAATTTTGATAGGTGGATAAGGGCTTTGAAAATAGACCAAACATATGAAGCTCTTAGAGAAATTATACTTTTGGAGGAGTTTAAAAATTCAATTCCTGATATAGTGAGAACTCATCTGGCAGAGCAGAGGGTTAAAACTGCGAGATTAGCAGGAGAAATGGCAGATGATTATGAATTAGTTCATAAATTAAAGCTTGGTTTCCGACATCAGTTTCAGCCGGTGAGGGATAGAAACTGGGGATATGAGAAATTGGGAGATAATAAGGAGGGGGTACCTCAGATTAAAAACAAAATCCAGGAGGGTGGTAAAGAAATGAAAAGTTTCAAATGTTTTCACTGTAATGAACTAGGCCATGTAAAGTCACAGTGTTGGTGGTTGAAGAAAAGCACTGGGAAGGCTGAGGTGGTAAAACAGGATAAGACAGTGGGGTTTGTTAGAGTGGTAAAGGAAAGCCCAAGGGAAGCGAAGGAAGTGCAAAAGATTGTACAGCCTGATCAAGAGGCGATTGATAAGAAGGTGCCAGATCTCTTTAAAGAATTTACTTGTGTGGGTAAAGTTTACTTATGTGTATCAGGAGGAGCAGGTAAAGAAGTCCCAATTTTAAGATGTGGAGATGCCGGCGTTGGACTGGGGTGAGCACAGTAGGAAGTCTTACAACACCAGGTTAAAGTCCAACAGGTTTGTTTTGATGTCACTAGCTTTCGGAGTGCTACTCCTTCCTCAGGTGAATGAAGAGTTATGTTCCAGAAACATATATATAGACAGATTCAAAGATGCCAGACAATGCTTGGAATGCGAGCATTAGCAGGTGATTAAATCTTTACAGATACAGAGATGGGGTAACCCCAGGTTAAAGAGGTGTGAATTGTGTCAAGCCAGGACAGTTGGTAGGATTTCGCAGGCCAGATGGTAGGGGATGAATGTAATGCGACATGAATCCTTGGTCCCGGTTGAGGCTGCACTCACGTGCGTGGAACCTGGCTATCAGCTTCTGCTCGGCGATTCTGCGTTGTCGCGCGTCCTGAAGGCCGCCTTGGAGAACGCTTACCCATAGATCAGAGGCTGAATGCCCTTGACTGCTGAAGTGTTCCCTGACTGGAAGGGAACATTCCTGCCTGGTGATTGTCGCGCGATGTCCGTTCATTCGTTGTCGCAGCGTCTGCATGGTCTCGCCAATGTACCACGCTTCGGGACATCCTTTACTGCGGCGTATGAGGTAGACAACGTTGGCCGAGTCACACGAGTATGTACCACATAAAAGTTATGGGAGCTAGTCAATATTTAATGGTAAGAGATGAGGAGTTATGTAGTTTGGGAAGAATGTTGCCAGAAAAGGTAGTAATATGTGGAATTTAGGGTGAGAGGAGTAGTGTTCAATTATATAAGGTAAGGTTGGAAAGGCCAGTGAAGAGTGGTGAAGTGGTAGTAGGGGTAAATAGAGAAACTATCTTGTCCAGGAATACAGTTTATCTTGAGTAATGATATAGCTGGATCGCAAGTGGGAGTGATGCCTACTGTGGTTGATAAGCCAGTGGAAAATCAGACAACTGAAGTGTTGAAGGGTGAATATCCTGGGATTTTTCCAGATTGTGTAGTAACAAGGTCGCAAAGCCACAGGTTAAGACAAGAGGAGAAATCAAAGAGTGAAGATGAAGTTGAAGTGCAATTATCAGAAACGATTTTTGATCAGATGGTTGAACAAGAACAAGGACAGGTAGAGGATGAGGCGGATATTTTTAGTTCAGGAAAATTGGCGGAGTTAAAACAAAAAGATCTAGAAATAAAACGGATGTATCAGAAAGTGTACACGGAAGAGGAATCTGAGTGTATACCAGAGTGTTATTACTGTAAAAGTGATGTCTTGATGAGAAAATGGACCTTTACATATGCAGGATGAAAAGTGGGCAGAAGTTCATCAAGTAGTATTGCCGGTAGGGTATAGAAAGGAGGTGTTGCGAGTTGCACATGAGGTACCAGTGGGAGATCAATTGGGAATAAGGAAAACTCAAGCTAAAATCCAGAATCATTTTTATTGGCCTGGACTACATAAAGATGTAGTTAAATTTTGTCAATCATGTCACACATGTCAAGTGATAGGGAAACCTCAAGCAGTGATAAAACCAGCACCCGTAATACCCATTCTAGCATTTGAGGAACCTTTTACAAGGGTCCTAATTGATTGCGTCGGACCGCTTCCTAAAACAAAAAGTGGGAATCAATATCTTTTGACTGTAATGGATGTGTCTACTAGGTTTCCAGAGGCCATTCCAGTACGTAATATTACAGCTAAAAAGACTGTGGAGGAGTTACTTAAATTCTTTACTAGATATAGACTACCCACAGAAATACAATCGGATCAAGGATCAAATTTTACCTCAAAGTTATTCAAAGATGTTATGGATAGTTTAGGAATAAAATAATTTAAATCAACTGCGTACCATCCAGAATCGCAGGGAGCGTTAGAAAGGTGGCATCAGACATTGAAGACAATGTTGAGGGCTTATTGTCAAGATTATCCAGAGGATTGGGATAAAGGAATTCCATTCATTCTGTTTGCAATTAGGGATGCTCCTAATGAGTCAACCAAATTTAGTCCTTTTGAACTAATTTTTGGTCATGAGGTAAGAGGACCACTTAAATTGATTAAGGAAAAATTGGTGAGTGAGAAATCTGAAATTACATTATTGGATTACGTGTCAGATTTTAGGGAACGATTAAATAGAGCAGGTGAATTGGCTAGACAATATGTAAAAGTTGCACAAAATGTGATGAAACAGGTAGCGGACAAGAAATCCAAAGTTCGTAGTTTTTGCCAGTGGAGATAAAGTTTTAGTATTGTTACCAGTGGTAGGTGAACCTTTAAAAGCAAGGTTTTGTGGATCTTATCAGATTGAAAAGAAAATAAGTGAGGTGAATTATGTAGTAAAAACACCAGGTAGAAGGAAGAATCACCGAGTGTGTCATGTGAATATGCTTAAAAGGCACTTTGAAAGGGAAGGAGAGAAAAAGGAGGAGGTTTTAATGATTCTAACTCAAAGTGACGAACCAAATCCAGATGACTGTGAATTTGACATACCTCAAATTAAATTGGAAAATGAGGATGTTCTTAAAAATAGGGATAAATTTGTGAGTTACCTTCCAGAGGATAAACAAACTGACCTGAAAGAGTTATTGAAATCACATGGGCAAGTTTGTGGAGATAAATTGGGAAGTACTAAAATGGCTATACATGATGTAGATGTGGGAAATGCTGTTCCGATCAAACAACATCCATACAGACTTAACCCTTTAAATTTGGCACAGGTTAACAAAGAGATTGAAAGTATGCTTAAAAATGGCATAATTGAAGTGGGTTGCAGCCAATGGAGCTAACCCGTAGTGATGGTGCCTAAACCAGACGCTACCCAACAGTTGTGTGTGGACTATAGAAAGGTTAATACAGGTACAAGAACGGGCTCTTACCCTATCCCACGTTTGGAAGATTGCATTGAGAAAGTGGGACAATCAGCTTTTATTTACAAACTAGATTTACTTAAAGGTTACTGGCAGGTACCTTTATCCGAAAGGGAGAAGGAGATTTCAGCTTTTGTGACTCCAGATGTTATATACCAATTCAAAGTTATGCCATTTGGCATGGAAAACGCACCAGCCACATTTCAACGGTTAACTAACAAAGTTGTTTCAGGATTACCCAATTGTGCGGTATATATCGACGATCTGGTAATTTTCAGCCAGACATGGACAGAACATTTGAAACATCTGATGGAGTTATTCGATCGACCTCTGGAGGCGGGTTTGGTGATAAACCTAGCCAAAAGTGAATTTGGAAAAGCCCGAATCACTTTACTTGAAGAGTTTTCGATACCCTCGAGACAAAGGGAAATAATGTGATTTGTTGGCGTGAGTGGATTTGATCGAACATTTGTGCAAAGTTTTGTAGCGTGATTACTCCACTGATGGACTTGCTTAAGAAACGTCAAAAATTTCAATGGACAGCGGACTTTCGACAGGCATTTGACTGCCTGAAAGCTGTGATAACCATTGCGCATGTGCTGGAGAATTACAAGGGGCTCTATGATCAGATTGAACTAAATTATCTGACTTTAAAGAGAAATGCCGAAGTGTAGAGAATTGGACGGATCGTGCAAAGACCTTCCTGTTCAATGAGACTGTCAATCATGAAGGATTTCAGGTGGAAGAAGAAGGAGAAAATGGACTATATTATTGTACCTGTTTGCGTGTGTTGTTTCTTGAAACAAAAAATATGTTTAATGTGTGCATTTCTTAAAGGATGGTGAAAAGGTGAAAAATGAAACCACCTTGAAGTTGATGGGTTTTTTTTTCTTGGTTGGGAGGGGGAGGTGTCATGTGAGAGTACCCTTTACGAAATGGGTGTTTAAGAAGTGTACCTTTAAGAAATGGAGCTGCTCGTGTTACAGAGTGTGGGTGGAGCTGAGCTCTACTCCTGCTTTTTAGTTTCAGTTTGAGAAAGCTTGGGTGTGTCTGTGAGCTGCAGTGCTGTTTATCTCTGCCATGAAGGACTATCTCTTAATCATTTGGTGAATTCAGAAGAATTATAAATGTTTTCAGTCTTGAATGTAAACCCTAATGTGCTCATGTTTGGAGGTTTGTTAAGTCTTTTGGGTGTTGAAAGAACAGCATACAGATTACCTAGTGATGTATTCTTTGGGGGGTGTATTTGATTTACTGGTTGCTAAGATGTTCACTGTTTGTTTTAGAAAGGTTAACTTGAGTTCATAGAATAAACATTGTTTTGTTTTAAAAACCACTGGTCCATTTTCTGCTGTACCACACCTGTAGAGTGAGCTGTGTGCTCCCCATACCACAAGCTATTAAAAGTTGTGGGTCAGGTGAACTCCATGATACACTTTGGGGTTCTTTAAACCCTGACCCATAACACTATGGGTGCCTCTATTCTGCTCCAGGCCGAAGTGAAATTGAGAATAGATCATATGATGCATGTCCTTAAATTGATGGCATGCTGCTATTCCTTAAAGGAATATTACATCACCCTTTCTTTTTAAAGATACTTCCAATGAAGTATTAGTATTTACAATACATGTTCATGTTCAGTTATTATTACATAAATGTAAAGGACTGGTGAATCTATGAGTCTCTAAAGTGTTGAGGTAATCTGCTGGTACGCCCAGATCTTGTAATGGTAACGTTGTCTGGAGGTTTCTTTGCTGACAATGATCTGTGGGATTGTCATTCCTCGATGTTGCTCCTGGTTATATTTTGGATCTTGTCCTGAATGCAATAAGACTGCACAATGGTTGAGGATCTGGAATAGAATCATAAAATCCCTAAAGTGCAGAAAGAAGCCATTCAGCTAATCGAACCTGCATCGAAAGATCACCACACCTAGGCTCAATTCCCGCCCTGTAACCCCACCCTAAGGAGCAATTTAACATGGCCAATCCACCTAACTTGCACATCTTTGGACGGTGGGAGGAACCCGGAGGAAACCCACAGAGCCGTGGGGAGAATGTGCAAATTCCACACAGTCACCTGAGGTTGGAATCGAACTTGGGTCACTGGCGCTGTGAGGCAGCAGTGCTAACCACTTTGCCACCGTGCCACTCAGTGGATCTGATTTGATTACACTTACACCTCAGAGTTGTATCTTTGCGTGTAATGACTTCATAGGAACTTGATTCTGAACAAATCCCATCTACCTTCTGTGGGATCCTGGATGTAAACTTCTTGTCTCAACTGTAAACTTGGAAATTCTATACCTGCATTTTTATCGTACAGATCGATCAACTTCTCTTGCAATTTTACAATTTTCTCTCTAGTTTCTGACAGAGTAGAATGGATAACAGTAGGTAAATTGATAAGCACTGGTCTGCTGATCATGAGCACTGCTGGTGATGGAACAGTTGCATTTAAAAGTGTTGCTTTCAGATATACCTTGCAATGAGTGGATCTTGCTTGGTCTGTCTACAGTTGAGAATTAGGGATTTCCCAGCATAAATCATTCATTCATTCAGTTATGCTATTAGATGTAAGGTACTGAGGAGAAGATATAGTTTGCTCAATATTCTACTTCTCACATATATCCTGAAAAGACTTACCAATAGATTGTGGACGGTTATCTGTTATGGTACCTCTAGTTACAGCAGAGAGACTGAAAATAGCACTTGGAATGCATACAACAGTTGTACTTGACGTATTGTATAATTGTCAAATAACGGAGTACTTGACAAAGTAGTCGATGATAACGATTAAATCAGTGCCATGGATTTCAAAGAGGCGAATGCAATTTTGGAACAAGGATGTGTGGGAATTTTATGTGGAATCAATTATTCTTTGTGCTAATTAGCATATGCTTTTGACCTGACTCACATTTCTTGACGATGACTTCAGTGACATTGTTCATACGCGGTCAGTAGACTATCTTTCTTATGAGCCTACTCATCAGCTGATGAATGCCGATGTGTGAGTGGTGAAGTTGTGAAGAATATGAGGCCACAAAGATTCCAGTATGATGACTTGCCTGCTTCCTGCTTTTAAAGTGACTCCCCGGGAGATGGCTCGATCACTCTGGTAAGGCCAAAATGGTCTTGCATGTTAGTGGACATGTTGAGTTGAATCATGCCATCCTTCCATGATGGTTTTCCACAGTTTCTGTAGTGTAGAATCTTTTGCCATTTCTTCTTGTAGCTGCAGGCATTTGCATTGCCCAAGATGTGCCAGATTAATTAACAGACTTGTATTCTCCTGTAAGTGTAATTTAGCAGCTCGCTTGAAACTGCCAATTTTGTTGAAATGTTTTGAGTATCAATGTTAGGTTGTGAACAGATGTGATAGGAGTAGTTTCTGGGATTGGTTTTCTTTGTAATATCTGACTGATTCCATGAATTGTGACTAATGTGAGGTCATGGCATGTCAGTAGATGTAAAATCGCTGGGCTTTAGTCTCTGCATTGTAGAACATCAGTCCAGGATGATTGATTGTACTTACACTCCAGGACTATGGAATCTGCACGTGGAAATAGTGAACCTTTGTGCGTTGAATGTTTCGCAGCAGTAGCTTTTGAGTGGCCATCCATGTCTGTCGATACATGTCATTTAGAATTCACATAGGGAGTATGTTGGCAATTGCTCTGTGTCAATCTTTGCCAAGAACGAGTAGTTATGGATTTTCTCAGGACAGGTACAGGACAGATCATTTGAATCTTGGCAAATACTTCAGAAAGTGAGATACTTTCCAGAGACTGATGGTGTGAAACTTGCATTCACCACTCTTTGTCTCGTTGTGCACATCATCATCATCTTCTGGTTGATCAATCACCTCATACATATCTTTCTGAGGGGATATCGAATAACTATTCTTATTGCTTGAAGGTATCTATTGTGTACAGTTTGTACGGATCAGTGCATGGCTCTTTGTAGCTCCATCAGCCTTTGCCCTAGAACGTTGTCGCTGCCAATGACGCTTTCTGCCATATGCCTTGCACATTTGATGAAAAGTTGAACATTTCCTTGGTGCAGACAGAAGGCCACACCTTCCACATCCACATCCCCAGTTGGGTTTGTCTGTTCAAGTGAATGTGTTGACAATTGGGGTTGTACTTCAGACCTGTAAGTTTTGTTGACCTGCAAGGATTGCTTCATACTTATTTTTACCTTGAGTAGCTCTTCGGTGCCATATTTTTAAATCTTATCTAACAGACCTTTCTGGATTGCTTCCATGGGCTGGATTTAATCACCAAATCAATAATTATGTCTATTAGCCTCATGTTCTAAAAATCACAGTAAGCACCCTTTCCTCTGCAGCTACTGTTAAAGTGGTCTAGGCTTTTGTCAAAATCACATGAACTTTAGTCGATAAATACAGAGGTTTAACCTGATATTGAATCAGTCTTCTGAGGTAGTCCATATCTTTTGGTGATCTTGTAGCTCTTTTGCTGTTAGCCCTGTGTAGACCTTCATTCCCAATTACTAGGTGATTTTTTATGGCTTGCTTTTCTGGTTCAGATGCACCTGAATCAAGAAATCATGGGCGATTTTCCCCATCCGGCCAGCCCCATTTTCCAGCACGGCACCTCTCCGCCGGCAGTGGAATTCTTCCTTCCCGCAGCTAGCCAATGGGGTTTCCCATTGTGGGCCACCCCACGCGGTTGGGAAACGGGTGGCCGTGGTAAGCTGCTGGTGGGGTGGAGGATCCCATCGATGGAGAATCCCGCAGCATAGCTCTATACACGGTTTAAACATTTTGAATGTTGATATTAGATCAACTGCATCCCAATTTAAGCTGGGGAATTTTGTGGGCATTTTGATGATATCCTTTTGTCCTTCCTTCTCCTATAGTAACTGGGGTGATTGTTGCAGTAGTAGCTTTTGCATGCTTCTCTGTGGCTTCACGTATTAAAATTGCAGCCTTCTCTGGCTCGATTTATATGTTTTTTCTTGTTTGACTCTCCCTTGCTCACTATTGGTCTGGCGCACACCCTGATCACTCACTCGTCCTGACTGAGCTAACCCAGTGCTGCTCCTTTGACACACTGTCCTACTCACCATTGTGGTGATGTGCATCACTAAATACATGTAAGCTAGTCAGACACTAGAGGGAGCACCAGAAACATCACAGACACACACTCAACCAATAGATAAGCTACATGGGAGGCGACCAATGGACATTCACGATACACAAAGAGGTGACACGACCACAGCGGGGCATTACACCAACCGATACATAAAGGACACGACACACATGATCACCCCTTTTGGCCCGTGGAGACAGTCAGTGAGGAGAGGCACAGGGTTGATTCATTATTACACCCACCACGTGGAAGACAGCAGATGGTTAGCAAGTTAGGTAGCTATAATAGGATTAGCAGTAGTGTCGAACTCAAGTTATAAAAGTGTACATAGTGTAAATAAATGTGTTAAAGTTATTTACACGTCTCGACCTTCCTTGACAAATGCAATACAAGGAAGCCGCTTATGTCACGAAGGAAACATAACAAAACAACATGTGGGATCTGTCTGCTGAACCTTGGCACCGTGTCTTCAACGTTTTTTTGTTCAGGCACTACACTGAAATGTCAATTCTCTCCAAAGCTGTGACTCCGATGACCAAACAGTCTGTAGGATCAGTGAATGATTCTTTGTGGCTACATCAGCCTTTGCTCTCGAGCACTGCCACTGTCCATGGCCCTTTCTGCCACATGCCTTGCAAAATTCATTAAAGGTTGTCAAGGGTTGACTCATGTCATGTAGCAAAGTCTAAGACCGTTCACCATGCCATACCTGTACTGAATCTTGCTGCCATTCTGAGACTATGTTGCTTAGAAGGATCCCTCTGCTGCTACCATGTTATGTGCTTTATAATGATAAAAAGGCACCAATTACTCACAAAGGATTGTGCAAAAACACTGTAGGTTCATTTATTAATTCCAGGCAATTGTGGACATGTAGAAATGGATAAAAAGCTTGAGGACATCATAGCTGCAGAGCTGTTTGGCTGGTCTGCTTCAGGCCATAGTGAAACTCAGGCTAGATTACATATTTTAAAAATAAATTTAAGAGTACCTAATTCATTTTTCCAATGAAGGGGCAATTTAGCGTGTCCAATTTGCCTAACCGGCACAGCTTTTGGTTGTGGAGGCGAAACCCACGCAAACACGGGGAGAATATGCAAATTCCACGCGGACAGTGACCCAGAGCCGCGATCGAACCTGGGACCTCGGCGCCGTGAGGCAGCAGTACTATCCACTGCGCCACCGTGCTGCCCGTAAGGCTAGATTATATGACACATTTCCTTTAAAGTGAGGGCATGCTGTTATCCCTTAAAGGCATGTTACATCAATAAACTGCCAAATTGATTAATTAAACATTAAATGAACAGTACCGCTATTGACTGTAGATGTATGGTATGGGTATTGACGATCAGAATTATTAAAATATCAAGCTAAACTGTTTTTCTAGACTTGAATGTGAACTGAATTTGGTACAAGATCCTTGTATATAAAATGTGCATGGCAGTCATGGTTGACCATATGTATAAGGTTTTGTTGGCTATCAATAGCTATCCCTGATGGCTTCAGACTCTACTCAATTTGAGCAACTGACCTTAGATTTAAGGGAAAATTCCATTCTCTCAGTAGGGAGGAGCACTCAGATGGAGCACACTACTTGTTATTTTCCACTTATTAAATGTAATTGCTGTAAACCTCTGGACTTCCTGGAGTTGAGAAATTGGAACTTTATTTTTAAATTTGACCAGGACATGGGCTAGTTAAATGTGCATATCTTCATTTCAAATGGAGCTGCATTTCAGTTCCATTAAAACCTGCTGAAAACTTAATGACCTGGATTCTCCTCCTGTTTACAGGTTTAAATGATTTTGGGATGTCCTAAGGCCATGAAAGGTGCAATATAAAACTCTCTATATTATATGTTGTATAAAAGTTTTTCTTTTATACAACTTCATTATATCCGTCAATCGCTGTACACAATTATGCTAGATGCAGCTAGCTAAGTAGATTGGCTGTGTTATCAATCTATTAACTGCACTAGTCCATGATGACTCTTCCTCTATACAGTTCAAGGTTACCAATCAAACCTTACTGGAATTTGTTGCCCACCTGCCTGTTAAGATTGGGGAAATAGATTTGATTGCAACTGTGATTGATGTGCCATTCTCACAAGGGCTGATATTGCAAGGTCCTTGAAGGGATGAGTATTCTCAAAGGTTGGCGTCAATTAATGTTTAAAACTTTTCTGTGATGAATCATTACTGCAGTTGTCGATCAGTACCTTAATTTATAACTATTAAAATATTGTGATAATTTAGTTATGTCTTTTAGTGGAGTTGTTAATTAAAACTTTGTTATTGATTATGCACCAAGCAGGTTACTGAATATAGAACATAGAACATAGAACAATACAGCGCAGTACAGGCCCTTCGGCCCACGATGTTGCACCGAAATAAAAGCCATCTAACCTACACTATGCCATTATCATCCATATGTTTATCCAATAAACTTTTAAATGCCCTCAATGTTGGCGAGTTCACTACTGTAGCAGGTAGGGCATTCCACGGCCTCACTACTCTTTGCGTAAAGAACCTACCTCTGACCTCTGTCCTATATCTATTACCCCTCAGTTTAAAGTTATGTCCCCTCGTGCCAGCCATATCCATCCGCGGGAGAAGGCTCTCACTGTCCACCCTATCCAACCCCGTGATCATTTTGTATGCCTCTATTAAGTCTCCTCTTAACCTTCTTCTCTCCAACGAAAACAACCTCAAGTCCATCAGCCTTTCCTCATAAGATTTTCCCTCCATACCAGGCAACATCCTGGTAAATCTCCTCTGCACCCGCTCCAAAGCCTCCACGTCCTTCCTATAATGCGGTGACCAGAACTGTACGCAATACTCCAAATGCGGCCGTACCAGAGTTCTGTACAGCTGCAACATGACCTCCCGACTCCGGAACTCAATCCCTCTACCAATAAAGGCCAACACTCCATAGGCCTTCTTCACAACCCTATCAACCTGGGTGGCAACTTTCAGGGATCTATGTACATGGACACCTAGATCCCTCTGCTCATCCACACTTTCAAGAACTTTACCATTAGCCAAATAATCCGCATTCCTGTTATTCCTTCCAAAGTGAATCACCTCGCACTTCTCTACATTAAACTCCATTTGCCACCTCTCAGCCCAGCTCTGCAGCTTATCTATATCCCTCTGTAACCTGTTACATCCTTCCACACTATCGACAACACCACCGACTTTAGTATCGTCTGCAAATTTACTCACCCACCCTTCTGCGCCTTCCTCTAGGTCATTGATAAAAATGACAAACAGCAACGGCCCCAGAACAGATCCTTGTGGTACTCCACTTGTGACTGTACTCCATTCTGAACATTTCCCATCAACCACCACCCTCTGTCTTCTTTCAGCTAGCCAATTTCTGATCCACATCTCTAAATCACCCTCAATCCCCAGCCTCCGTATTTTTTGCAATAGCCTACCGTGGGGAACCTTATCAAACGCTTTGCTGAAATCCATATACACCACATCAACTGCTCTACCCTCGTCTACCTGTTCAGTCACCTTCTCAAAGAACTCAATAAGGTTTGTGAGGCATGACCTACCCTTCACAAAGCCATGCTGACTATCCCTGATCATATTATTCCTATCTAGATGATTATAAATCTTGTCTCTTATAATCCCCTCCAAGACTTTACCCACTACAGACGTGAGGCTCACCGTTCTATAGTTGCCGGGGTTGTCTCTGCTCCCCTTTTTGAACAAAGGGACCACATTTGCTGTCCTCCAGTCCTCTGGCACTATTCCTGTAGCCAATGATGACATAAAAATCAAAGCCAAAGGTCCAGCAATCTCTTCCCTGGCCTCCCAGAGAATCCTAGGATAAATCCCATCAGGTCCCGGGGACTTATCTATTTTAAGCCTGTCCAGAATTGCCAACACCTCTTCCCTACGTACCTCAATGCCATCTATTCTATTAGCCTGGGGCTCAGCATTCTCCTCCACAACATTATCTTTTTCCTGAGTGAATACTGACGAAAAATATTCATTTAGTATCTCGCCTATCTCTTCAGACTCCACACACAATTTCCCATCCCTGTCCTTGACTGGTCCTACTCTTTCCCTAGTCATTCGCTTATTCCTGACATACCTATAGAAAGCTTTTGGGTTTTCCTTGATCCTTCCTGCCAAATACTTCTCATGTCCCCTCCTTGCTCGTCTTAGCTCTCTCTTTAGATCCTTCCTCGCTACCTTGTAACTATCCATCGCCCCAACCGAAACGTCACACCTCATCTTCACATAGGCCTCCTTCTTCCTCTTAACAAGAGATTCCACTTCCTTGGTAAACCACGGTTCCCTCGCTCGACGCCTTCCTCCCTGTCTGACCGGTACATACTTATCAAGAACACGCAGTAGCTGATCCTTGAACAAGCCCCACTTATCCAGTGTGCCCAACACTTGCAGCCTACTTCTCCACCTTATCTTATAATTTAGAAAGATTGTGGAATCAGTGTGACAAGGTGCTTGTATTCTGCATCTGGAATAATTTACCTCAGCTTTAGCTTCCAGATTTGTCCTTTCTTCTAAAAATGTAGAAAATAATAAGGTAAGCATGAGAAAGTGTCAGTTAATTCATTAAAATTATTGGTTAAAAATCAATTTCTATTTATAATGAACATTGCTATTCCTTTGAAGTTTACAACACGTTAGCATTGTAAAGCGTCGCTGTTATTTGAACAAATTTAATAATAGCAGATCACAGCAATTTCATATATGGCAGAATAGAAGCTCAGTGGGCTAGACAGCTGGGGCGTCATTCTCCGCCGGCGGGAGTCTCCGCTCTGCCGGTACCGGGGGGTTTCCCGACGGCGTGGGGCTGCCCCACAATGGGAAACCCCATTGACCGGCCGGTGTTACGGAGACTCCCGCCGGCCGGTCGACGCAGAAATGTGGCGGGGCGGGTAGGAGAATTTCGCCCCCAGTTTGTGATGCAGAACAAGGCCAGCAGCGCGGGTTCAATTCCCGTACCAGCTTACCTGAACAAGCGCCGGAATGTAGCGACTAGGGGCTTTTCACAGTAACTTCATACTTGTGACAATAAAAAAAGGTTAGGTTAGGTTATAGGGAAGATTTTGAAGTATGTATCTAAATGAAGGATGCCATTATTTCAAATGTGTCATATGATCAGTGTTTTAGTCATTGTCTAACAATGTCATTAGCTTGCAAGTAAAATTTAATCTAGACACATGTAAAGCACTGTAGATAGAAAGAAGAAATAGATACAACAACAATCAAAATTGTTACAGTTGAAGTTGAAAGCAAATGAGGAAATTAATTTTGTTGGAGCTTCTCATGCTCCATTATTGTGACTTCATTCAAAATTCCATTTGAACTCCATTTATGTGCTGAGACTCCAGGTAAATTCACCTCCATAGGGATTTAATAGACTCAAGCTCAGCATTTTCTGTACCCCCAAAGAACAAGGGCAATAGAATGATAAACTTTTGAACCAAAATAGTTAAGGTCATAAGACCGTAAGATCCTAAGAAATAGGAGCAGGAGTCGGCTATTGGGCTCTTCAAGCTTACTCTGCCATGTGATAAAGTCACGGCTAATCTGATTCTGACCTTAACTCCACTTTTCTGCCTGTTCCTCCTCGACTCCACTGTCAATCAAAAATCTGTCTAACAGTCTTGGATATATTCAATGACCCATCCTCCACAGATCTGATGTGGAGAATTCCAACGACCTCTTGAGAGAAAAAATTCCTCCTCATCTCCACCTTAAATGGGAGTGTAGCCACTTAAAATGGCCATCTCCCGATTCAAAATGGCGAACGGCAAAGGCTGATGGGAAAGTCAGCCAACAGGACAAAAATGAGCAGCTGCAGGTTGGCTGTGTATTTACCTCTGGAAAGGCTAGACAAGATCGATACCAGCAACCATCAGCATAACAAAACACCAGCCATCTGCATACTAATGAGCAATCCCCGGGAACAATAAGCAACATTTAGACACACAAAGGAAAACCAGACTCTTCGGCGCCAGCAGAAGCCTACACAAAAGGAGGTGAACGACCACCTCAAGACCGCCCATCGATCAGGGAACCACTCCAGCATTGGAGAAAATTGAACCAAGTGATTGGGACAAAGTCAATCACTTGGAACCAGGTACAGGGTCCTCCCCGAAAGGCGGGAAGCCCCTGGGGACTATAAGAATTGAGCCCCAACTTCAAGGTGCTCTCTCTTCCACCGCCTGCAGCTCTCTTCACTCACTCTTCACTCTTCAACAGCCGCTCAAAACTGTAAGTCTTACTTCAACACTCGCTACGAGGTAGGCGCTCCTAGCTACCAATCTGTACCAACTTCGAATTCCGCAGGCTCAGAACCCGAACGAAAGGCCATTTGTTTCCCTGACCTGGTGGGCCAGTTCCGAGTTAAGTATTGGCCTGTTAGCTGTAGAAGTAGCTTAGACGTAGTATTTGTACATGAGTAGTGATTACTGTGTATAATAAATGTGCTTTGATTTAAATCTTACGAAGCGGTGTATTGGATTATTGATCATTACTCGGACTTGAACCACGGTATCAGAAAGATACCTGGCGACTCAAGAGCAAAGGTGATAAAACAGAGCAATTAAACTAAAGCAAAGTTAGCAACATTATTTGGCGACATCCTGACGGGATCCGACTTAGAAGTGGAAAACCAGTCCGGGAGAACCCAGAATTTGAATTAGAGATCCAATTGGAAACAGAAAACCACAAGTGTTCAAGCAGTGCTGATCAATAGTCATAATTCGGAAGTGTGTGTATGCATGCGTAACTAACAGGGCGATAAGGTAAAACTGATAGATTTTTTGTTGCGACAAAACTGTCGGAAGTTTGTATATCGGAAAGTAGCGAAAGCCATACCCGTATTTACAGCACCGCCTTAATACCCCTGTCCCAAATTTGAAGAGCAGCATTCGGATTAATACCCCGTCCCAAAATTTGAGGAGCAGCATTCGGATAGGAAAGATGACAATGCAGGCAATGCAGCGCCTCCTGAACCCAGAGGAATGTGCGGTCACAGCGACCAGCAGCAGTAGAGTGGGACAATGTCCCATTTGGGAGGAAGAGATCAGGAAATATCTCAAAGGGAAAGGATGGCCCCTTTGGAATGATTTCTGTGATAACGAGGAATCAGGTCCCGGGAGTATAGGACATACTTGGTGGGAGAACCTGAGCGAGATCCACAAAAAGAGCTGAGGGAAAGCTCGCAAGCCGATGGCAATCGTGTCCTGCTTGGCACAATTGCGAGGCACAGAGGAGGTCGTTAGGACGCTCCGGAAAGAAGTTGAGGGCATACTTCGAATGAGTAAGGTCGATGTAAGCGAGGTAGAAAAGGAGAATTTA